>NC_062571.1:68656381-68957881 GCF_022837055.1 Prionailurus viverrinus
TGGGCAGGATTTCAGAAGGCAGTGGGTATTTGAGTAAATATTGGTTGAATACATAGGTGGAGTATGGGGTAAAGGGATTAAACAATAGAGAAAATTTGAATTTATAACCGTGCCTATTATCCTTCCTGCAATTGTATTTTTATCACCTGTTGACTGAGCTTTCTTCCTTATGTGTTTGGATTCTGCATAAATAAAAAGTAATTGGCCGTATCAGTGTCTTGTCTGTGCATCCCGTGACAGTCACCTGTACCAGCGTGTCCATCTTTAACTGCAGTCCTCTGAGGACAGCTGCGGGATGTATGTCTGCTGCACTCTTTTTACACAGCCCCTTCCACAATGCAAAACAAGGTGCCCGTAAGGGATGACGTTGGTGGAGGTTAGTCTGCGGGAAGAATCCCCATCCTCATTCTCTGCATCTTTGTCCTTTCCTGTTCTTTCCAAGTCCTGTTGGAACCTATTTTCTCTTGTCCTTCATATCTCAAATACCCGTCTGTCTTCTCTTGCCCTTCACCTCCCTCCATCCAGCAAATTCTGTCTGTGCAAATTTCATTTTGCTCCAAGGATGATAATCTGGAGGGAACTTGAAGGACTGTGATGGGCTTACTGGAGTTCTTGGATGACAGGCCCGCAGCACGCCCTTCTCAGGCACAGGGCTTACTGAGATTGGTGTCCCCTGGCTGCCAAGAGTGGCACCGAGGTGACGCGGAGGGAACAATGACTTTGCAGTTTCTCACACCTGATTTGAATTCCACCTCCGCCATTGACCAGCTGTGTGACACTGGGCGGCGACTTCAGACCTTGTTCATTTCTGGTCTGTTGTGGATTGTGTGGTCCATTTGCTTGCCCTGCCGGTCATGCTTTCCCACTCCCCTTCCTCCAGCGCGGGTTTGGTTCCTTCCTCGGGGGCACTCCTCTCCCAATCCTTGTGGCCCTACTGGGACTGTCAGTCGTAGACTCGGGAAAGGGGTTTCACTCACTGGAGTGGGCAGGTGGCCCGCCAGACTCCACTGTGCTGGTCCCACTCCCTGTGGGAGGGAGACAAACCCCTGGCCGTGTAACCCAGGGATGAACAAATGGAGGGAAATGGTTCCTTTTGCAGTAGGGCTATTCCACAGAGAAGATGTGTGTCTTGTCATCTTTATATGATGGTTTCTTTGTCAGTTTGGGTGTCTCCCATGTGCAATGAAAAGCTTGAATACAGGGGCACCTGGGTGGCTCAGTCGGTTGAGCATCCGACTCTTAATTTCAGCTCAGGTCATGATCTCATGGCTTGTGAGATGGAACCCCATGTCAGGCTCTGCACTGACAGCACAGAACCTGCTTGGGATTCCCTGCCTCTCCCTCTCTCTGCCTCTCCCCTTCTCACACTTGCTCTCAAAAATAAGCAAACACTTGGGGCGCCTGGGTGGCTCCGTTGGTTAAGCGTCCAACTTCGGCTCAGGTCACGATCTCACGGTCTGTGAGTTCGAGCCCCGCATCGGGCTCTGGGCTGATGGCTCAGAGCCTGGAGCCTGCTTCCGATTCTGTGTCTCCCTCTCTCTCTGACCCTCCCCGTTCATGCTCTGTCTCTCTCTGTCTCAAAAATAAATAAACGTTAAAAAAAAAATTAAAAAAAAATAAGCAAACACTTAAAAAAAACAAAAAGTTGGAATACAAGTATCATTATCATCCTTTAGTTTTTAAAACACTTTCAGTTCTTAAGCAATATACGAGTTGATGATTATAAACATTTTAACACGTTAGTGTTTCCTTAGGAGTTCTGAGTGCTAAGTGGAGGCCTCCATTCTTTCCCATTCTGCTCATTTGAATCCTCTTTTCGAAGTCCAATGGCTGAGGGCAGTTTGATGTATATACTTCTAGCCCTTTCTCTATGCATTTACATCCATATATATGTAGACACATGCATATAATTTGTGCTTTATTTTTTAACAGATAGAGTAACATGTTACATGTATTCTATAACTTTTCACTGTTGGGCTTTTTTTGTTTGTTTTTTTGAGATCTTTGATGCTGGTACATATACTTCTACTCCATTCTTATTAAAGATGCCATAGCATTTGATCGCATGGAAAATGTGCTTAAGTAATCTGTTGGCGGACAGTTAGTTGTTATTGTCATGAGTATTTTTTTCTCTGTTACAACCATGCTGCAGTGAATAAGCTTGAGTACGTTTTCTTGCGTACATATGGAAGTATATCTGTAGGTGGAGTCTTCTAGTAGAATGTCTGAGTCATAGGACATACACATGAAACATTTTGATAGATTCTGCCAAATCTTGTTCCAAAAAGACCTACTGGCTTACACTCCCACCTGCTAAGTAGAATGTTTGTTTCTCACACCCTCCCCAACACCGAATGTAAATGCTTTTCTTGAAAATGTGAGGTCCTCATTTGTGAGCCTTTCTGGGAGCTGGCGAGATAAGCGAGATAAGCAACCTTTCACAGGGGTCTTGAATTTCTCCCTTGTGTTAGTTGATATGCATAGTTTTTGCCTTTTTAAAAATGTGGTTGTTTGTATTTTTATTGATTTGGGTAAATTCTTTGTGCATTGTAGATCTCAACTCATGTTATTTATGTTGTAAATATTTTCTCTTAGGTATTGCTTTTTGTTTTGTTTATGGATGGGTTGGATGTTGTTTCTGTTTTTGTCTGTTTCTGGGGTGTATGTGTGTGCCATTTCAGCTTTTGTCTTTGTTCATCTTTGATTAGGCAGACATTTTACATTTTTATGAATTCAAATTTTTTTTAATTTTATCTATTTTTTATTTTTTAATGGAAAAAAAATGTTTAATGTTTATTTTTGAGAGACAGAGGGACAGAGTGCAAGCCGGGAGGGGCAGAGAGAGAGAGAGAGACACAGAATCCGAAGCAGCCTCCAGGTTCTGAGCTGTCCGCATGGAGTCCAATGCGGGACTTGAACCCACAAACTGTGAGATCATGACCTGAGCCAAAATTAAGTGTCAGATGCATAACCGACTGAGTCACCCAGGTGCCCCAGATTTCAAATTTTTCATGCTTTTTCTTTATGGTTTCTGAGTGTTGCATCTTGCTTGGGAAGACCTTTCCCATCCCAGATTAGAGTTTCTGCATGTACATTTTTTAAAAAGTCCGATATTTCATCCAGCATAGTCATCTTTATATGATGGTTTCTTCATCAGTAAATGAGGATGATCTGTATCTCCTGAGGATTTAATGAGATCCTGTGTAGAAAGGGTTCTGGCTCCCTCTCTGCCTCTCCCACCTTACCAGTCGTGGCATTGACAAGCCTTCAGGGCTGTTGCTTTGATGCTGAGGAATTTGGGCACAATGTTTGAGAACCCTGTGTTCACCTACCCCTGGGGGGTGCTCAGGATCTCACCGAAGCACTGCTTTCCTGGAAAAGCAGAATGCTCCTCAGATCCGTGATCTTGGTCTACAGTTGGGGGCACAGTCCTGGGTCTCCAAGGTGTTCTCAGGCCTGAAGCCTTAGAGGCATCCTGGCCTCTCCTCTCCCTCTCTCTCCACCTCCACCCATCAGCAGAACCTGTTGGCTTTACCGTAAAACATACGCGAAATCTACCACACTCACGCCCTCCTCTGCTGCCACCTGTGTTAGGTGGGCTCTCACCCAGACATTGCGGTGTCTTGGGCCCCTCCAGTCTGCTCTCCCCCAGCAGCCGAGTGATCTTTGAAAATGCAAGTCTATTTGTTTCCCTCCTGTGCTCAGAACCTTCCAGACCCTCCCCACCTTACTGAGAATAGAATCCAGAGGTGTCACCTGTGTGGCCTCCCTGGCCCTGACCATCATGTCTTCTTCCTTCCTGTCCTCTCTGTGACACTCTCCCCTCTAGCTATCTTGCTTCCCCTCAGCTGTCCCCAGGGCCTTTGCTCCTGCTGCCTGGGAGCCTGTCCTTCCAGAGGCCAGCAGCATCCACGGCCTTGCTTCCCTACCCTGCCTGCAGGCCAAGCGGCAGTCCCATCTCTCTCTGCCCCCTGTTCCTTTTTCGCTTGCTCTCTTGTCCTCATCATTGCCTGGCACATGATAACATTTGTCTGGTTTTCAGTCTTCCTGTACCGGAATGCAATTTCTGCCAGAAGAGAGACTTTGTTTTGTTTCCTGCTGACTGAATCTCTGGCATCTAGATCGATGGCCGGTGTAGCCAAGTCCCTCACCTCTTCATGGGAATGTCTCACCTGGACTGTTTTCTGCAGAGGGCCCAGTCTGCTGGGAGAACCCTGGCCACTCTCTCCTCGCCAGCTCAGGGTGGACAGCGTGGCCACCATTTCCCCAGGTCTCCTGCAGTCTCTGCCAGGCAGGAGAGGTCACTTTGCCCATGGCTGCCCTGCTGTGTTTGGGGCCCTCCAGGCGATGTCGACCCAGCAGTGAGTCCCTGGGCACAGACCCCGCCTTTCAGGTGATCAGAGGGCAAATGAACGGGCACTTCAGCAGCTCCCCTAATTGGCGTCCTCTTCAAAAACAACCTGTGGCTTCCGACTCTGGTTTTGCTTGTGAAAGCGTCTCCCTGCTTCTCAGGAAACATCTTAATGTGGCCATGTATTTGGATCTCCTGCACCTTCTCACTTCACCAGGCTGTAAAATGAAGGCCTAAAAATAGGTGTGATAAGCAGATTAAGGCAATTTATTGCAGAGCCGTCCTCCCACTTCTCTTGCAGCTGGAGCGTGAACACGGCGCACAGAGCAGGTGGGGGGTGCATCCCTGAGACCGCAGATGTCAGAATGAGGCAGATGGGGGCCCTCTCCCCACTGGGCACCTGCCCAGCCCCCAGCTCTTACTGCTGCGTTTTCTCTACCATTGGTTAATTTTTGGCAGGGGGGGGGGGGGTGCGGAAGTGGCTGTACTTTGTAGTTTGGAGCAGTGAAGTTAATTGTATTAGAAATGACCGTTTCTCTTGATGACAGAATTTCCTCTGTAGGACTTCCTGGCTTTTAGTTGCTGTCAGTGTTTAAATATGGTTATTAGGCCAGATGATTTGAAATGATTAATAGAAAGATGTATTTCAAGCATAATAGCAGGCATTTTATTTTTTATTTCTTTTTTTTTTTAAGTTTATTTATTTTGAGAGAGAGAGAGAGAATAAGTGCAGGTGAGCAGCGGCAGAGACAGAGGGAGAGAGGAAATCCCAAACCGGCTCTGTGGTGTTAGCACAGAGCCCGATGCAGGGCTTGAACTCAAGAACATGAGATTGTCACCTGAGCTGAAATCAAGACTCAGATGCTTCACTGACAGAGCAACCCGGGCACCCCAATAGCAGACTTTTAAAAAATTAAATATATTTTTCAATGTAAGCTCTGTGCCCGGTGTGGGGCTTGAACTCATAACCCTGAGATTAAGAATCACACCTTCCACCAACTGAGTCAGTCAGCCAGGTGCCCTTAAAAGTTCCATTTTAACTGCACAAGTATCATATGAGTACATTCTCCTTTAAAATATTAAAACATTGGAGCCCCTGGGTGGCTCAGTCAGTTAAGTGTCTGACTCTGGATTTCAGCTCAGGTCACGATCTCACAGTTCCTGAGTTCCAGCCCCGAGTCGGGCTCTGCGCTGACGGCATGAAGCCTGCTTGAGATTCTCTCTCTCCCTGCTTGGGATTCTCTCTCTCCCTCTCTCTCTGCCCCTCCCCCCCTCTCAAAATGAATAAGTAAACTTGAAAACATATATTAAAACATTACCTATAAAACGAAAGGGTCTTTTCCCCACCACCTCAAATCTCAGATCCTGCCCCAGAATCAGTCACCTTTTGTCCTTTTGTATCCTGCCCTTTGCTTCCTGAGGAACCATGGAGCACAGAGCGGTGATGCTAATCCCACCTCGAGTACTGTTGACAGAGGAGCCCTCGGGCCGGGGTGAGGGGGCTGCACACCGCAGGCTGGCACAATCCCCCCAGCAAGCTTTCAAGCTAGGAGGAGGGTACCCTGTGGTTGAGAGCAGCTCTGTTGAGATATTTAAGTCACACACCATAAAACTCACCCTTTTAATGCATGCCATTCAGCAATTTTGGGGTATATTCACGGAATGGAACACCCATCCACTGTCTCCTTCCAGAACATTTTCATACCCCAGAGGGTAGCAGCACATCCATCAGCAGTCCCTCCCCATTCCTGCAGGGACAACCTCTGTGCCCACAGGCTGCTCCACGCTGGGAGCTGTACAAGCCCTGAAGTGGCCTTACAGCTGATCTCCACTTTTTTGTGGAAGGGAGGGGTCTCAAAGGTGCCTCCCGAGGCCTCTGACTTTTTACTGGCAGCTCTCCAGGAGAGCGTCATCAGGATTTCCTCAGTTCGGTTTCAGGGACAGAGGAAAGGTCACTGCGTGATTGGATCGTTGGCTCGCGTAGAGCTGCGGAGAGAAAGGTCGGTTATTCAGACTGCCCAGCGTTCTTCCCAATACCTGGTCCCTGCAGCCACCGGTATTCTGGGTCGTATTGTTGCCCTGCTGGTGGTCTGGCACTTCGAGACCTAGAGAGGGAACATTCTTTCTTTGTGGCCAAAGCAGATATTTTTGCTGCGTGTGAATCATCTGAGGAGTGACAATAATCCTCCCAGCAGGCAAGGAAGACAGGATCATCATTATCACCAAAAAGCATTTACCAAGCACCTATTGTGGGTGTGCCTGGTTTACTGTGGCCGTGTCCAGCATTCCTTCCAGGAACTTGACCTCTCGGACCCTGATCCCGCACCTAGCAGGTGCTGGGTGCTCGGGGAAGGAAGTCTAGTCTGTGTTCTCAAGAAGTTTTCAGTCTTGGGGGTGGAGGAACTACCATATTACTGCAGGGTGGACCGTGATATACATTCACTACTGCGCTGCTAATGAAGTGACAGGCACACCCTGTGAACTTGGGCCGTCAGTGCCCTTTCCCTTGTGTGGGGGTCGGTGATCCTTCCTCCCCTGTTTAATTCACAGGGATGCCTTGGGAGCAGGGGAAATCGAGAATGTGCTAGGAGCTCTAACATTTTGGGGTCAGAGATTCCTTTAAGGAGCTGATGAAAGCTTTGGACTTTCACCTTGGAAAAATTACTCTCGAGCACCTGATTTTGCGAACCGTTTCAATGTCATGGTTTCTCATGGGCCTTCTGAAACCCATCCATGGACCCCTGCAGGGCTGTAGGATAATAGCACTGTTTCGGAGCTTATTCCTGGAAGGCTGTTTTAAAAATCCCAGATGGTAATTCACATTACTATTATTAAGAATACTAAGTTTCTCAGTTATTTCTGTGTCAAAAAACGTTCTCCTTTCTCCTTTGCTAAATGTCCCTTATGAGGTATTATTTAGATTCTTGAACCCCAAGGGTAAAGCAAAAACAAGATAATCTGACCAGATTTCTCTTCTGTCCTTGTATACATGTATAAAATAAAATAGAAAACCATAGCAGCAGGCTTTTTTTTTTTAAATATACAAACAAAGCATAGAAATCTCGATTTTATGTACGACCCTTCGCTTGGCTATGT
Organism: Prionailurus viverrinus; assembly: GCF_022837055.1. Lineage (NCBI taxonomy): Eukaryota > Metazoa > Chordata > Mammalia > Carnivora > Felidae > Prionailurus > Prionailurus viverrinus. The sequence continues at coordinate 68,663,829 of NC_062571.1, forward strand.
ATTTTGGGGGCTGCAGAGCTGACAGAACTGTGTGTAGGGGGCAGTGTTAAATCCACCACTCTTGTAAAACTAATTTTATGGCACATAGTTGGGATGGCGTGGGTGTAGGAGGCTGAGGGCATTGGCCACGCCAGGTTTCCTGAGACGCGGAGGCAGGATTGACAGGCACAGCTTGGTCCCCGGGATGGGGGGGAGGGGGAATCTGCTGTGTGTGCAGCCTCCTTCCTGCCCCTCCCCACGCTGGCAGACAGAGGTGTCGTGGCAGACAGACACATGCCATCCCGCCTGGGTGCAGATGTGCCATTGGCTGCCCCTCTGCCCCTCCTGCCTGAGTCCTCTCTCTGCACACCCCTAATGTGGCCCCTCGACTGGCCGGCCTCTCGGTGGAATGTCCTGTCCTGGGAGGCATTGCATCACTGCTGTCCGGGCTCCTGCTCCTGAGGGCTGGTATGTCTCTGACCATGAAAGGGCTGAGGTTTGGGTTTCACGGCTGCTGTGGTATCTCTGGCCTAGGTGGCCTGGCTCTGAGTTGCAACGGTAAGGTCACAGTACCACTTAGCATCTATACAGCGTGGTACTTTTCTTTTTTCGTACTCTGGCACTTTCTAAGATCTCCCTTTATCCTCTGACACTGTGAGCTGCTGTTCAGCGTCTGTCTGGAACTCCCCGGGGTAGCCTGAGATGTGGCCTGGCAGCTGGTGGCAGAACCGCTGTGTGCTCAGGTGACAGTCTAGCCAACACGGCAGCTTGCTGATTAACGCCAGGTTCCCCACCCGCTGCGATGGGATCACGGCCAAGTGATGGCCTCTTTAAGTGCTCAGTGTCCTTGTCTGTGAGATGGGAATGGACCAACTCCTTCCCTGGGTTTATGTGGGGATTCAGTGACAGTGGAGAGGGACAGTGAAGTCCCCATGACCGTCCTCACTTCTGACACCGGCTGTGAGCTCGGGTGTTTCCAAGACCACACTCAGGTGTGATAATTCACTAGAAAGACTTGGAGAATGTGCTGGAAGCTTTCATAATCACGGTTATGGTGAAAGGATTCCAAGTCAAATAAACCGAGGGAAGAAAGTACGTAGTGCAGAGAGAGTCCAGAAGGTTCCACATGTGGAGTTTCTGATGGTCTTCTCCCAGTGGAATTAGGCAGAGCATGCCCTTTTTCCTCCAACAGTGTGTGACAGCACATGTGGGGTGTCACCCACAGGGGAAGCTCCCGTAAGCCTTGCTTCCAGACTTTTTACTGGGGCTCGGTCACGTAGACACGCTTGACTGCCTGTGTGGTTGACCTGTGTCTCTAGCCTTCTGGAGGAAAGGCTGCTGCCGTGTGGCCCGAGCCCCCACCATAAACCATCAATAGGCCACCTGGTATGACCTAAGGCCTCCAGGTAAACAGACACCCACCAGCAGGACAATCTGAGGGTTTAAACATCACCTCCGGGCATCGAGGGAAAGGAAAAAGCCAGACCTTTCCTGGGGGAAGTCGATTCTTTCCTACATTGGGCAGTGCCTAGTAATGTGGTAGACTTCAGGAAATTGCTGTTAGCTCTCATTTTTATGTCCCAGGGTCAAGGTGAGGCGAAGTGTTTTCTTCTGTGCATTTTCTTTCTTTCTCCCTGCTCTTTAATGATGTCTGTGGTCTTGAAAGGGTGTCACTCACCTTGCTTATTTGAAGTCAGTATTGGCGTGTACTTTTGCCAAGTGATCATGCTTCTTATTCATGGAGGGCCTATCAGTCTCACATGTGCTTGCTTGAACCTCACAACCCCGGATGGGGTGGGTAGACAGGTGTCACCATCCCAATTTTCCAGGGGAGGCGGTGACCTCATAGGAGGCTCGCTCAGTCACCAGGACTCAGGACCGACCAGAGCGATACAGACGGCAGTCCTGAGTATCTTTTCACCTGCTGCTCACCCCAAGCCGTGCCGTCCTGGTTTATGGACCCAGCCTTAAACCAGGTGGACCTGGTGTTCGTTGCAGGGACCCAGGCTGCGTGATCTTGGGAAGATTCTGCCGTCGCTCTCCTATCCAATAGGATTGTTGTCAGAATTCCATGAGATCAAGCATGTGAAGGGGAAGCTCATAATACTGGTAGCCAGTGTGGGGCATTAGTACAGATACCAGTTCACTGTTACACTTACAAGAGCAAAGACTCATCAAGCATTTTGCCAGGTGCGGAAGAAACTCGGAATGAGATTTCTTGAATACAGAGAGGACAGCTTGGGGCGGTCGTGAATGCTTCTTAGATAATTGCCAGATAGTTGCCTACCTTCCATTCCTGGCCCCTGGGCCTCTCCTCTGTGCGCATCCTGCCCCCCTCTCACCAAGGACACTGCACATCTCCTTCAAGGCCCAGCTCTTCCCTGACCCCAGCGGAGGCTCACACCGCCCATCTTACTCTTTCCTTGGAAGCATTTATCAAGTCACACTTTCACATTTTTCTGACCGTTTGATTAATATCTCTCTTCTGCTAGGCCTTGAGCCCCACGGGAGCAGAAGCTGGGATCTTATCTCCTGGACCCAGCATGATGCTGCCAGTCTATACGGTCATAAAAGCCACGTGGGATCTCTCCGAGGCTCCAAGGGTTGATTCCCAGACGGCTCCCTTACTTTGGAGAGCACTGGCCTTGTGCTCTGGCAGCCTACAGCCACTGGTGCCCACAGCCCAGACTGTGTGCACCTGCACCCCGTACAGGGTATTGGAGTCCCGGAGAGGCACCCCGCTGACCTCTTGTCTCTTGGCAACATTAATGTCCTATCTTTCCTTTTCAAGACTAGTCCCAAGTGCCAGATGTTTGTCTGTGCCGGCTCTTAGCTCTGCACGCTGCCTGGGAGGAACAGCTCCCTGGATGGAAGACAGCAGCAAGGTGGTTGCTTATAACACATTTAACATGGTTCCCTAGGACCTGCCTTCTCCTCATTGTGCATTAATGTAGCAGTGCTCGGGCAGAGCTTCTGTGGCATAGATTTCAGAGCAACCACATCGAGGTCCCTAATTTTTTTTGTAATTTTTTTTTTAACATTTTTATTTATTTTTGAGACAGAGAGAGACAAAGCATGAATGGGGGAGGGGCAGAGACAGAAGGAACACAGAATCGGAAGCAGGCTTCAGGCTCTGAGCCATCAGCCCAGAGCCCGACGCGGGGCTCGAACTCACGGACCGTGAGATCGTGACCTGAGCTGAAGTCGGACGCTTAACCGACTGAGCCACCCAGGCGCCCCTCGAGGTCCCTAATTTTAACCTCATCAGTCCTGGCTGGGAGTCCTCCCCACCTCCACCCCTTCACTGTGTATCTAACTCCAGACCCCTGCACCCCCTGCCCCATCCTCCCCAGCCCTTCTGCAAGTCCTCTGGCAGCAGTGAACACAGCTCCGGTCCTGAGCACTCCTTCTCAAGCCTGGAAGAGGGAGACAGCATCGCACGGACTTTGGATTCAGACAGGTTTCGGTCTCCTTCTGGCTATGCTGTTATCTCCGTGGCCTTGAATAATAACTTAAGACGCTAGGAGCTTCATCTGTAAAATGGGCAGAGTGCCTGTCAGCATCACCTCTTCTCGGAAGCTCTTCAGGGTAGGAGGAGTGCTCCCCCTCCAGTCCTTCTCAGAATCCTGAGCAGGAACCACGTACTCAGTTTCTGCGTCCTCTTCCCAGTGAAACAACAATGCCAGGGCAAAGTTGTGTGTGAGATGCCAGCATGCAGGGAAACAGGAGGAAAGAAGGGAGGCATCCTTTTGGATTTCTTCCTCCCTCTCCACACCCTGCTTGAGGGGCCAAACTCCCTCCCCTATTTTGCTTAGAACATGCATGTGGGGCCAGTCCCCCCAGATGTCCCAGTTAGAAACCAATCTGCTAGACCTCTTCTCTAGTGGTGTAACTTACATGCTTTGTGTTGAGCTGTTTCTGGTAAGCCTTCCAGTGTTTCATTCAATGACTACGGTACATTGTATGTGTGAAACTGTTCTGTTTTACTCTTCCTTGGTGTGAAAGGTCATCTGGCCTTAGTTACTCTGAGGCCAGTTCTGCAATTCAGGAGCTGGTTGTTATCCTTGGGAAACAAATCAGGTCCCTTCCTCCTCCTCCCTTCCCTCTTGCCTTCCAACTCAAACAGAAAACAAGCAGGCAAGCAAAGAAGTTGCTCCTTTCTCTGCTCTTGTCCTTTCCTTGAGACGATGAAAGAGGTAACTCATTTGATTCCTTGGTTATCAATAAAAGCATGCAGTGGGTGAGGGAGAGGGAGAAATGTTTGGAATTTCACTTAGAGCAGTGATGGTCCCTCCGTATTGTCTTACGCTCGTGCCATAGGTCAAGATTTCCTCTTCCATGTCCCACGTCTTTCTGAAAAACCCAGGAATCCACGTTGTTCACTGAATCCATGAATCTGCTTCAGTTACAGCTCTATAGCTTTCTACATGGGCCTCCACCTTTCTCGATTCTTCAATTTTCAGCAGCTCTTTATCTCGTACCTGTGGAAAACAGTTTCCTCCTTGTTCTGTTACTGAGGGCGGTTCACCTGAGACTTTCCTGTGAAGGTGCTAATGAAAGTAGAAGTCCTGATGACAGAGTGGCTTCCAAAGGCAAAGGTGACCTTTCTTGGTCCTACTCAAATTGCCGTCCAATAGAGTTTGGACTTCTGCAGGGATTGATTCTCCTTAGTTTTATGCTCAGTGGAATGCTCTCTTTGGCGGAATTTGCAAAACGTGGGTCTGTGGTTTTTTCCTTAGTTTACAGTTGTGGTAAGATTCAAGGTGTAAGTCTTGTCTTCCAGAATTCTCTCCCCTTACACTTGGCATTAGATGCCCCTTAATCACATGAAGACGGTTCCAACCTCAACCCTATGTGTGCATCATCTAGAGTCTTTTCTCGTCTCCTTAATCTTCTCACCTGCTTTTTTTTTTAATTTTTTTTTCAACGTTTTATTTATTTTTGGGACAGAGAGAGACAGAGCATGAACGGGCGAGGGGCAGAGAGAGAGGGAGACACAGAATCGGAAACAGGCTCCAGGCTCTGAGCCATCAGCCCAAGAGCCTGACGCGGGGCTCGAGCTCCCGGACCGCGAGATCGTGACCTGGCTGAAGTCGGACGCTTAACTGACTGCGCCACCCAGGCGCCCCTCACCTGCTTTTTTCCTAGAAGGATCATGTATCTCAAATGACTGCCATTTTTTATCTGAGTTAACAATCATGCTTCACTTCTGATTCTGACATTCTTTTCCCCCACTTTTTCTCCTTTTTCTTCAGGGTATTTCCTTTACTTCAGCAGCCTTCCGGGGCACCCAGCTGGCTCAGTTGGTGGAGTGGCTCTTGATCTTGGGGTCGTGAGTTTGAGCCCTACGTTGGGAGTAGAGATTACTTAAAGAGATATTTCTGTATTGCAGTTTTGTTTGCTTGTCTACTTAATGGATGTTGCCTTCACATTTCCCCATGCTTCCCTCTGCTCTCTCCTGACCTTTTGTTTCCGAACTTATGTTGAACTTTCTTTCCCCGACCTTTCTTTTCCTGCTAGCTACCTTTCTCTCCAGATCCCTCTGTGTCTCTTCTACGAGAATTCTTTTTTATTTTTAAAAGATTTTATTTATTTGTTTATAGATGTTTATTTATTTTGAGAGAGAGAGAGAGAGAGAGAGAGAGAGAGAGAGAGAATGCAGAGTTGGATGAACTGTGAGATCCTGACCTGAGCCGAAATTAAGAGTTGGAGGTTTGACTGGTTGAGCCACCCAGGTGTCCCCCCTACCCCCCACCTTATGGAATCAATTCTTACAGGTGCCTAGATCCCTGCTGGACATCCTGCTTCCACCACGATTCTTTGCTCCTTCCCTTCTTGTCTGTGTCATCACCACTTAAAAATACAGTAAGAGGGAGGTTGGCGAGGCTCTGAAATGATGTCTACACCATTGACAATACTTTTGGGGAAATGGAGTTCTGTACTACCAGCTTGAAGTCTTTCTTTCTTTCTTTCTTTCTTTCTTTCTTTCTTTTTAATTTTATTTAAGGAATCTCTGCAGTCAACATGGGGCTTGAACTCACGACCCTGAGATCAAGGGTTGCATGCTTCTCTGACTGAGCCAGCCAGGCGCCCTAGCTTGACATCATTCTTGAGACTCTTCCATACTTCTAGCTTCAGAGCTGGTTGGTACATGGCATCTCAGTTCTGTCCATCCCTGTTCCACCCTGACATTTGTTTCAGGCAGATAAGTGACCCTTCCCCTACCCTTTGTCCTTTGCTGGGGATGCTTCTTGTGTAGGGATAAGCAGAACTATGAGGCACAACCACAAGGCTCAGAGCCAGGTGTATGGCTAAGAGGGTTGTTGATGTGGGTTCCAAATACCTACCGTGGTGGGGTCTTTTAGAGAAGGCTGCCTCTGGATAAATAATCTCCTGATACATAGAGGAGGCCAACACCATGATTTGTGATTATTATGGATAGAGTTGCCCATGCAGGGCTAGCTCCTTGGTGTGTGTGCTTTGGTTATGGTTATGGCAAATCAGGGGTGCAGACCCTTCCATGATCCCTGAGGATCTTGTCTGTGGTTTCTGTTTAACCTGAGAAATACTGGCTTCACTCTAGCCACACATTTCCCACTTTTGTGACTCAGCACCTTCTGGCTGCCTTTGACATCCTGATGCCCGTGACTTCACAGAGTGCAGCTACTTTCACTCACACTTTAAAGATGATCACCTCTTAGGTGAGGTGCTGGACACTATTTTATCCCCAGAAATTTGGTTTGGTCTTCTGAAGTGCTCTCTCAAGAGAAGCATCTCTCATATGACTTCAACTAACCCGCTTGTGCAGGTGTGATGTGTAACCTGCCTGTCTTTTCCTTGTCTTTTCAGTGTACTGGGGAACATCTGTTAAACTACATTCACTGGATTCATTCCATCCCTTTTTTCATAAAAATGAAATCAACCCCTTCTTTCATTGGATGAGGAGGTAATTGTCATCATGCACTGAGGGTCTGCATTCTGTCTTGAATTACTGATCTTTGGGCAAAAAACTTGAAATAAGCATGTGAATTCAAAAATATCTTCTTGATTGATTTGTGCTTCCTTTGATGCTGATACACTTGAGATGTCGCACAAAGGGATGGTGAGGTTGTGGGAGAAGAAGGAGGAATGGAGAAGAGATAAGAGCAAGGAAAAATCAGGTTGAGAAATACTGCCTTCTCGGTGTGGAAGTGAAGTCAAGTTGGCTCCAGGAGCAAAATATCCATTTGTAACTTGTAACTTACTTTCAGGTATAGATTTGAGGCTTCTTTGAACTATAAATGTCATTGGACAGGATTCCCTCTGTTCAGTCTCTTCCTCCTTTAAAACTGTATTTACCTCTACATCAAATTTCATGTGCCAGCCTACCTTGTTAAATCCTGTGGAGGAACTCTTATTATCCTGTAAAAGCCAAGATGTTACTACCATTTTGGCATGGATCCATTATGAAGATTCCCTCATATTCCCATTTTGAGAAGATCCTGAGACCTAGACCCCAATCAACCAAGATGAGTGATCTGAATCTTTTTTTTTTTTAATATGTATTTATTTCTGAGAGAGAGACAGAGTGTGAGCAGGGGCAGAGGAGGAGCAGAGAGAGGGAGACACAGAACCCGAAGCAGGCTCCAGGCTCCGCGCTGTCAGCACAGAGCCCGACACGGGGCTCGAACTCACGGACTATGAGATCATGACCTGAGCTGAAGTCGGATGCTTAACCTACTGAGCCACCCAGGTGCCCCATGATCTGAATCTTAATGGTGGATATTTTCTCATCTGTGAAATAGGGTTGCTGCAAGCATAAGATGAGGTTGTGTGTGGTCCCGGCACACCACTCAGGTAGCTGAATCGATAGCATCCTCGCCATAGTGGCCCCCACTCAGCCCAGCTTAGCCATGACAGTGAGGGAAGCCCAGGCCTGCTGTCTGCCGTCTGGGCTCAGGTGGCCCTTGAGGTGCATCTGTGGCTGTGCATCGTCCGACCTGTCTCTCAAGCTGAGTGTCAGGACTGGCTCCTTGGTGAGACATGGAGGCCAGTGGTACCGTACGTCCACTCTTCTCCAGCCCCCACAATAACACTTGGACCCTACTTGCCTACCCTACTGGAAAACTGAATGGAAAAGTGTTGGAGGCCAGTCACACCTCCACGTTCCCCATCGCTGTCCTCAGGAGCAGCTGGTTCAGGGAAGCAAAGGGGACAAACGTGATGACAACCACTCCCTACCATTCACCGAACTCTAACTTTATCCCAGTTTTCAGGGCACTGGGCTAGGCATGTTTACTTACAGGAGCTCATTTGACCTTCACAGTGGGCCCTGTGAGGAAGTGTTATGGACAGAGGGCCATCTGCCTAATGATACACAGCGAGCAAATGGCAGAGCCTGGATTTTTTACCAGAGCACATCTGGCTTTAAAGGTGTGTCCTTAACTAGTCCCTGAAGAAATGTAAATTTAATGAATATAATAACAACATCAAGATACCTGAGGCCAGGAGGAAAAGTGGGTTGGGCTCTTTCACAGGTGACCAAAGATACAAAACATTTCATGGATTTATTACTGGTTTTTTTTTTTGGGGGGGGGGGGAGGAGAGGATGGTCTAATTGTGTCATAGCCTGCAGCCCTGCTCAGAGCCGACCAGCTCTTGGAGGCATCCCAGATGATCCAAATAATTGGATTGGCTCAAGCTTTTGTTTTTATATTTCCTCACAATCTATGCTGTTGTTTGGCACATAGCTATCTGGGGACAACTTAAGTTTTTTCCAGTGAATAGAACAAAGTGAAATTTATTATTTGAAGAAAATGCATGCGTGTGATTGAAGCACAAATGTTGCAGAGGTGTCTATGATAACCCAGAAGCCTCCCTCCTTCCTCAGACTCACCGTACTTCTCTTATTTCCCCCTCTTCAGTCTCTTGGGTCACTTTCTAGAGACGTTCTCCGCTTGCGTAAACATGTATCTGCATGTATGTCTTTCTCATGCAAGAAGGAACGTATGTACAGTTGTTAGCCACCACATTTAACTTTCTTGTAACACTGTTGTCTCTGAAGACATTGTTGCCTATGAGCATGTACAACCCCCACTCCTGCCTTTGTCTTGATCCAATAGTATTTGATTATGGTATAAATTATCGTAAGTTATGTGTGCTGTCCCATGTAATCTGGGTTGTTTCTTCCTTGTCACTATTAACTGACAGTCCTGCAGTGGCACCCTTACACATGCATCTTTGCGTGTGTTAGAAAGAAAACCACAGGCCCAGATGATATCCGTATGTATGAGGCCATTGGAAGGATCCAGTTTCTCTAAGTAGGACTGCTGGGTTGAAGGTGTCTGAACCTTTATTTTGGTAAAAATAACCACCCAGGGTAAGAGAGTGCGTGTCTGCCCCGTCAGTCGGCCCTCGTCTCTAGAGTCTATGCCTTCTAGTTAAACTGCTGTCACCCGTAGAACCCAAGACCCTGCCCCACGTACAAAAGGTATGTGAGCAGAGTTGCCAGTTAATACGCATCTTGGCTGGAGTTTGGGAACTTTGCCCAGGATTGCCAGTTTCATGGCGTGAACATTCAGTCCAAGGAGTGAAAGGCTTAGGAATTTAATAACAAGCTTAGACTATTCAAGGTTCTGCACAATGTGTGTGTGGTTTTCTAGCACCAGATGAATGTCCTGTAATTCAACTCAATTCTGACACATCTACCTAGTGACAGTGTCAGATCCCACAGACGGGGGATCCCAGTGTCAGATAGTGTCAGATCCCACAGACTGAGCCACAAGACTGCTCCCCCATGTCCCCACTTCAAATGCCAGTTGCAAACCCAGATTGTTACCTGTACTTCTGACCAATCCACTATAGATCGGAGGTTCTAGTGGCCTGCTCCCTGGGTTCAGTTAATTTGCTAGAGTGGCTCACAGAACTCTGGAAAACACTTTACTCTTACTACTGGTTTATTTGTTTGTTTGTTTTGAGAGTGAGTGCATGTGTGCATGCACACATAAGTGGAGGGGGGCAGAGGGAGAGGGAGAGAGAATCTTAAGCAGCCTCCACACACAGTAGAGAGCCGGATAGGGGACTTGATCCCAAGACCATGAGATCATGACCTGGGCTGAAATTAAGAGTCAGATGCTTAACTGACTGAGCCATCCAGGCACACCAGATTACTGATTTATTACAAAAGGATATAACTCAGGAACAACCAGATGGAAGAGACACTAGAACAAGGTATAGGGAAGGGGTGAGGACCTCCCATACCCTCTTCGAGTGCACCACTGTACCTGAATCTCCACGTGTTCACCAACCTAGAAGCCTCTAAACCACCTTGTTGCATTTTTCTGAAGGCTTCGTTACATAGGCACAATTGATTAAATCGTTGGCCATTGGGTCCCGAGCCTCTAATCACATCATCGGACCTCCTAGCTACCAGCCACCACCCTTAGGTGTCCACCAAAAGCCAACTTATTAATATAACAAAAGACACTTTAATTACTCTCATTACAGGAAATTCCAAGGGTTTTAGGAGCTCTGCACTAGAAACTTCATTAAGACCAAGCATACATATGTATTATAAATCATAATATCACAGCCACGAAGAAACACTACTCCCCACCCTTTGTCCTGACAGCTGATTAGCCGGGCAGTGGGTAAACCGTTGAAACTTCTCTGTGCCAGCTGGTCTGTCTCGGAGAGCAGAAATGCATTTGCACAAAATGTTCACACTTTCAGCCCCAGAGAGGGTGAAACTCAATCTTCAGATACTAAATAACATGCATTTAGAATTACAAAGTCACAACTTCTTTGCGACTGACCGGAGGGCTTGGGAAGAAGTTGCTTAAACCAAGAAACACATAAGGCAGTTTTTACAACAACTGAAGAGAGCTAGTCCACCTTCCCAAATTACATTCTCAGTCATGTGCTTACTTCTCTGCAATGCCGTTTGCCTGAAATATACTTGGTTTGCACTGAATTCCATTACTCGTTCTCTTCCCGGACACACGCACTATGTGTTTGTCAACACTTTTACAGCTGTATGGAACAAAGGGTTTTGTTCTACTTTGTGCATTACATTTCATACATTTTTGGATTAGCTCATTCAGCAATAATCCTGTTTCTATTTTGTGTTTCTCGGGAGAGGAAGAAACAGAGAGGGACATAGTGGTTGCAAGTGCTTGTGTGTTCTGGGCAGACAAAAATGCACCAGCCTCATTGGGGGCTGTGCTCCTAAACCCCTAAAACACCCTTTTGGCCTGTTGAGATCCAGCATGTTCTTTTTTTCTTTTTTCTTTTCTTTTTTTTTTAATGTTTAAGTATTTATTTTGAGAGAGAAAAAACACACACACACACACACACACACACACACACACACACAAATGGGGGATGGGCTGAGAGAGAGAGAGAGAAAGAATCCCAAGCAGATTCCATGCTGCCAGCACACAGCCCAACACGGGGCTCAATCCCATAAACCGTGGGATCATGACCTGAGCTGAAATCGAGAGTCGGACACTCAACTAACTGAGCCACCCAGGCGCCCCAAGATCCTGCACCTTCTAATGGAGGAATTATCTTTCCTTTTTTACAGTAAGCTTTTTGCTGCAGTATAACTTGCCTACAGAACTAGTAAGTGAACATTTGATGAATTTTTATACAGTGAACATATCCCTAAAACTCTGCACCAAGGTCAAGAAACAGAACATTACCAACACCCTAGGGGCCTCTTTGCCCCTTTCCAGTCATTACTCCCCCTCCAAAAGTCATGATAGCTTTGACCATTCTGACTGTGGTTTAGTTTGCCTGGTTTTGAATGTGGCATAATTGGAATTACATTTTATATTCTCTCTTGTGTCTAACTTTCCTTTGCTCCAGTTCATCCACATTGTTGCAAGTAATGGCCCCTTGTCAGTTTTCACTGCTGTAAAGTATTCCACGAAATGGACCTACCAGCATCTACTTCTCTGTTTTGCTGTTCATGGATATTTAGGTTGTTCTTGTTTTTGATTATTACAAGTAAGGCTGTCACGAACATTTCTGTACATGTCTCTTGGAGAACATGTGTGCACATTTCTGCCAGGGAATACACACCTGGGAATAGAATTGCTGGGTCTTTGGGTTGTCTTACCAGGGGCTGTAGGACCACATCTTGCTAATCACTCTCTGTGGTCATTCATTAGTTCATTCACTCATCCATGTGCCAGGCACTGTGCAAAACACTGGGACATGGTAATGAGCAGAGACAGATGTGGCTTTTTCTCCAGTGCAGACACAGCAAACATCAAGACGAGGTGCTGTAATTGCAAAAGAGATAAGTGTTAAAGAGGAAAAAAGCAGGGTTCCAAGAGAGCATGTGATACAGGAAATGGATCTGAACTCAGAAAAGGAGTGGTATGTAAGGGAAGACTTCCCTGAAAAAGTGATTCAAGCTGGGATTTGAAAGAGATGGGAGAAGCTTTCCAGGCAGTTGGAAGAGCATGCGGGGAAAATTCCTGGAGTGGAAGGAATGCTAGGGTGGCCAGAGTATAGAGCCGGGATGGGGGGATGGAGAGGGTGGTGAGGCTGACACAGGGGTGGGGCTTGCAGACCTTCGTGGTTTTCCTGGAGCAAGGGGAGGCCATTGAGGTGTTCTAGAATGGTGTCATGTGATCTATAAGGACCATGAGGACCTCCCTCTTTATTCTTCTGTCTGGTCCATCCTCCTTTGAAACAAGGAGAGGCTGGCCTGGTGGGACTGAACTGAAGAATGAAAGCTTCCAGAAGTGACCATCAGCCAACTGGATGATTCATCTTGGGTCAGTCTCCTTATCTGGCCTGGGCATTGGCTGATGGTCCCTTTAGGTCTGTGTGGGTTTTGTGTGTAACCCTGTGGACAAAATCGTTAACACCTGCCTCTCACCTGTCCCCTTGGTGTTTGTTTGGTTTATCACCTTTCCCAGAAAAAAGGCTCTCAATTCCCATCCCCAAACCTTCACTGCATCTGTGACATGCAAACCTCTTTATAGATCTTGGGGCGCCTGGGTGGCTCAGTCAGTTAAGCGTCCGACTTCAGCTCAGGTCACGGTCTCGCAGTTTGTGAGTTTGAGCCCCACGTCAGGCTCTCTGCTGTCAGCACAGAGCTTGCTTGGGATCCTCTGTCCCCCCTTCTCTCTCTGCCCCTCCCCAACTCGTGTGTGTGTGTGTGTGTGTGTGTGTGTGTGTGTGTGTGTGTGTGCTGTCTCTCTCTCTCAAAAATAAACATTAAAAAAAAAAAGAAAGAAAAGCTCTTCATAGATCTCACGTTAATAAATCCCTTCCACTTCATCTGGCCCTACAAACAACACTGCAGTATTCCTGCCAAAGCAAGGCTCCTTCCTGGCCCCAGCATTCCAGAGTCTTTCTGTTTTCCTTCGCAAAGTTCCCCTTGTATCAGTGATATTCCTGTTGTTTATCCGCTTAACCTGTTCTTCCTGTCCTCGGTGAGCTCATCTCCACAGGAAGCCTTCCCTGATTACTCCCACTCACGCTTATTTGCCCCTTTCCAATTTCTAACAACTACTATTGTTCTTGGGGAAGGAAGCAGTGTTGGAACATTTCTCTGGATGGGTGGGTAACTGAATTTCCTAAGGGAGGTTTTGAAAAAACCTAGTCAATATTTTAACATAATTTGATTATTGATTAATGAAGCCAACTTTTATAATAGAGCCTATAGGAATTAAAACCAAGCAGGTGTTCCTGTCTAGTGATTCTCAGTGTCGACATCTATGTGTGGGGGATACAAGGATATGGAGGTGGAGAGTATAGGATAGGAAAGGTGCATAATATTATTACTCGTTAGGAAATGCAAATTACACCTATATATAAGATACTACCACACACCCACCAGAATGAGTAAAGTTTTTTTTTTAATGTTTATTTTATTTTTTGAGACAGAGACAGAGTGCGAGCAGGGGAGGGGCAGAGAGAGAGGGAGACCCAGAATCTGAAACAGGCTCCAGGCTCTGAGCTGTCAGCACAGAGCCCGATGCGGGGCTCGAACCCACAAACTGTGAGATCGTGACGTGAGCCGAAGTTGGACGCTTAATCAACCGAGCCACCCCGGTGCCCCAAATGAGTAAAATTTAAAAAGACTGGCAATACCGAGTGTTGGCAAGGATGTGGAGCCATCCTTCACTGCCGTCATTGACTGCAGGCAAGATTGTAAAATGGCACAGCCACTTTGGAAAACAGTCTGGCAATGCCTCAAAAGGTTACTCATAGAATTGCCATATGGCCTAGCGGTTCCACTCCCAGGTATATCCCAAGACGAATGAAAACATACGTCCTCATGGTCTGTCAGTACCCTGGAGTATTATTTGGCTATAAAAAGGAATGAAATGCTTACCCATGCAACTGGACTCTGGTAGAAAGGTAAAATGGTCCAACCACTTTGGGACACAAGCCATTCCTATTAAAGTTAAATATATGTCTACCCTGTGACCATGCCAGTCTACTGCTAGTTTTGTGTCACAAGCACTGAGTATATGTAGCCACAAAAAGCCTGGTAAGAATGTTCATAGCAGCCTTATTCACGATAGTTCCAAACTGACATTGTGAGTTGGTTGTTTCCATCAGTTGGCAAATGGATAAAGAAACTGTAGCACATTTATACAACAGAATACCACTCAGAAATATAAAAGAACAAGCACACACTCAATATGCATGAGTCTCAGAGATCTGTTGAGCGAAAGAAGCCAGACACAGAATAGAACGGTACAATACCGTTCCAATGATAGGAGGTTCAAAATCAGGCAGAACTAATACTTGATATTAGAAGTTAGGAAAGTTGTGGGGGTGCCTGGGTGGCTCAGTCGGTTGAGTGTCCAACTCTTGATTTTGGCTCAGCTCATGATCCCAGTGTCTTGAGATCAAGCCCTGTGTCAGGCTCTGTGCTGAGTATGGAACCTGCTTAAGACTCTTTCTCTCTCCCACTGCCCCTCTCTCCTGCTCGAGCTCTCTCTTTAAAATAATAATAATAAGAAGAACAACAACAATAATAAAAGTTAGGAAAGTAGCTACCTTGTTGGGAGGTACATATAGATCAGGGCGGGAGGTACATGAAAGAGCCTTCTAAGGTACTGGAAATATTCTGTGTATCTTGATCTGTGTATCTATGGTTAGATGGGTATATATGTATGTTAGTAAGATTAGTGCCCCTTACAGACTTTATTGTACTTTTTAAAAAAATTTTTTTGCACTTATTTATTTTTGATAGAGTCAGAACACAAGTGGGAGAGGGGCAGAGAGAGAAGAAGACACAGAATCCAAAGCAGGCTCCAGGCTCTGAGCTGTCAGCACAGAACCCGACATGGGGCTCGAACTCACAAACCGTGAGATCATGACCTGAGCTGAAGTTGGACACTTAACTGACTGAGCCACCCAGGAACTCCTGTTGTACATTTTTAACTTCACAATAAAAATAATTTAAATTATTGTGTTAAAATTCTTAATTATTTAAAATTATTTTAAAATGTATTTTTTAAGTAATTACATTTAAAACACTTTAAAGCCAATTTTAAAATTGTGTTGGTTTTCAGGGGCGCCTGGGTGGCTCAGTTGATTAAGCGTCTGACTTCGGCTCAGGTCATGATCTCTCGGTTCGTGGGTTTGAGCCCCTCATCAGGCTCTGTGCTGACAGCTTGGAGTCTGGAGCCTGGTTCGGATTCTGTGTCTCCTTCTCTCTCTCTACCTCTCTCCTGCTCATGCTCTGTCTGTCTCTCTCTCAAAAATAAATAAATATTAAAAAATTTGTTTTAATAAAATAAAAATAAAACTGTGTTGGTTTTCAAACTAGTTGTAAGCTCCTTGAGCCCGGGACCTTGTCTCATTCCTGTCTGGGGGCTACTCCCCGCCCCCCACCCCCATGCTGATGGAAGGCCTGGCTTCTTAGCTGTGCTTTTCCTTCAGGTCAGCAGAAATAATGTGGGGCCTGGGGAGCTTGCTCCGTTTCAACAGGTCCACTGCAATTAGTCTGTTCTCCTTCTAAAGAAAATACATGGTATTGCAGGATCTTCCGGCACAGTGTCTCGTAAAGGGAGTCTGGCTGAGGAGCTTTGCGAGAGCCTGTCATTCCTCAGTGGGACACAGGAGACTGTGATGGGGACAGCAGCACTGACATGGAAGGGCCCATTCTGCTGCAGAGCTAGCAGGAAGTGTTTGAGATGCTCCATGACTGCTCACAGCCCGGGGAGCTGATGCCTGACTGAAAGAGGGTGTGGGGAGTTGTCAGTGTCCTTCCAGGAGGTAACTGCTGGACAGGGTAAGTCAGACAGACGTCCTTCCACTCACCGAGGGGAGCCTGGTCTCCTGAGGACTGAGGTTGAACCTGCACCTGTCTGAGTTATGCCGTGTCTTTAGTCCAGCTCAGGGCTCTTGGAACCTTGCCCTTGTTCTCTAGGAAGGGGTTTGAGTAGGAAACCATGAAAACTTTGGGGAGAATCTGCGGTCTGGAAGGGCGTTTGTTCCACAGACATTTATTGGATGCCTGACCTGTGTCAGCACGTGCCAGGCGCTGTCCCAGACATTGGGCATCCAGCAGTGAACAGAACAGACAGAATCTCAGTCTTCGTGATGTTACCCTCATCCATAGTCTTCTCTCAGAATAATACGAGTGTTTGGTTGAGCTGCCTGATCTCTTGACACCTCAGAAAATTTAACGTGACAAACAAGTGCTTGTGTGTAGGCGTAAGGAAAAAAGAAAGTAGGAAGAAATGTCAAGAACTTTCCAGATAGAACTTTATTTAAGGACTGATCGGGAGAGGAGCAGAGTAGATAGAGCCTGAAAGAGCATCAGCATCAGTTTGAATCCAAGCTGGGTGACTTCCTGGGCATGTGGCTTTGGGCCCCTTTGATCTGCAAAACTTTGATCTGTAAGACGTAAAATAATCCCCACCAGCGGGATTGTTGTGACGATGAATGAAGAATCACTGAACTGACATCATGTAGGTCAAGCCTCTTGGCTACTGGGGCGTGAGGATTCCCAGATACTCCCCACACAGCGGTGAAAAAAACCTCACCCAGTGCCCTCTGGTTCTGGGTGTTCTCAGCCCCAGCCGTGCGGCCTCCCTCTCGTTCCTGCCCCAGTGCCCAGACCTGTTCTGGCCTCCTCTGATCCTCAGCAATGCAGACTTGTCTGGGAACTTGGGTGCTAAGGCAGCTTGGCATTTCCGGCCAACTGCTGAGTTGAGACAGGTTCATGGTCAAAGCTGGGCCAAGGAAGGAAGTCTGGTCGGAGGCCCCAGGGCCACAAACCCCAGAGTTTTGGAAAGAAGGCAGTTTAGAATTTTGTAAGTCTGTTGTTTTGGTATGTGTTTCATGGCCTTGGCTGTGGTTTGGGGTGGAGGAATGTTGACCTTGGAAAGTTAGGATGCTTTTGTTTCTGATGGAATCACACAAGGTAGGTTGCCAGGCTTGGGTATTAGAAAACTAAATTTTTTTTTTTTTTTCTGAGGTTGGGTGTTTTCAAGTGAGCCAAACCTGAATGGGCTGGGCAGACCTGGGCCCCTGAGTTAGTACCAGGTGAATGTGAGTGTTTCATGGGATCTGGGAAGAGAAAGTTGGCCAAGATCCAGCTAGAGAGGGAGGCCGCGGGAGAGGTTGTGGGAGCCCAGTGTGGGGAGCTGCCTTTCTGCAGAGAAGGATCTGCCAGAGATGTGGAGCCCACATTCCCTCCTGTGTACTCCTACAGGTTCCTCACTCGTGACGGTTGGTGGGAGGTGTGTGTGTGTGTGTGTGTGTGTGTGTGTGTGTGTGTGTGTGAGAGAGGGCAATCTGTGGCCACCTTGATCTCCATTGGTAATAGACTGGGGACCCTTTCCTGGGCTAAGGTGACCTGGCTTTTTCTTACCTTCATTTATCTCCTTACTCAGGAGGACATCAGCAAATATTACATCATTATTTGTGTGAAAACATGGAAACGTATTTGCTCCAAGGGCAGGGCTCAACAGATGCATAGCCCATCCATGTTAGCTCCTGTGAATTCAGAGATCCAGCGTGGGAGAAATATCCTTAGCAATTCCCGGTGCTATGGATACTTCTGTCCAGGGTGACATGGCTCTCATTATCCGGGGTTCAGATCCTTCTCTACGTTACAGACTGCATTTGCCTTTTCCTTTGATTCTGTGGTATTCAGCTGGGCCCTCCTTAACTTCCTGACCTTCCAAGATGGCAGCCCTCATCTCTGGTTAAGCTATGCATCCTTCAGCGTTTCCCCAGCACTTCTTTCAGTTTATCTTGCTTCTCCAGTGTCTCCTGTCCCCACCAGCACATTCTTTATCCTTGTCTTCTGCACCACCGTGTCCCTGGTGGGGGTCCAGGGACAGGAAAAGCCTTTACCTTTCATTAGCTTCCTGAGCCATTCCGTCCTTAGCTTTCAGCCTGGATGTCCTTCCTCAAGTCCCTCCTGTGCAAATCTCCTCATGTCCAAAGACAAGAAGACAGAGGACTTGGGCAGTGTTACTGTTTGAGCCTCTGAAATCTCTGGAACCTTAGCTACATGGACTCCTGCACCTTGGTCTGGAGGCTGGGGCTTGGGCCAGTTCCCTTGCAGTGTGTTCATCGGGACTCTTTCTGGGGCTGTTTTTAAAGGAAAGAAGATCAGCTAAACATTTTTTTTTTTTTAATTTCACCCACAACATTTTTTTCCATTTTTTTCTTTACCCACAAACTTGCTTGTACAGAAGTTCTATTTTCTCATAAGATGATTTCTTTCTTTTATGATAGACATATTAAAAGAAAAAAGAACCCAAACTTTACATATCAGTTCAAGTAATCCTGCTTAACTCTTCATGTACAGCTGGCCCAGTACCTGTATTTTAATAACTCTTAGCATTTTCTATCTTAAAAACATCTGGATAGCAGCTGGGAGTACCTGTTAATGTTTTTAAACCTCCAAAGCAGAAAGCAGAGATGCTTCTGGTTCCTTAGTACAGGGCTGATGCCAGAAACACGAAAAGTTCATCTCCATCTTCTTCGGCCACGTTCCTTACTTCAGCTCCCCCTGTGGTGGAAGGTCTGCTTTTCGGTGAGCTTGGATCCTGGAAAGACGAGTTAGCTGGGCACAGGCCTTGGGCTGTCACACCAGTGCTGGACGTTTCCTTGCTATGATGCAAGCCATCACTCTCCGAGCAGCTCAGGCCTGAGAGGGTTCCGAGAACCTCCCGGTTTAATCGCTACCTTGTTTGTGGAGCTAGACAAACTGTTTTCAAAAAGTATTTCTGACTGGTTTGTGCTAAAATGGTGAATTTCATGTTGCATGAATTTTAGCAGAAACTTTTTTTTAGAAGCCTTATGAGGTAAATAGAAACTTTCATATACATGATCTCAATTCTCTCAACTCCAGTGGGGAAAAAGAAGACGGATTTTACAGATGATTAAACCAAGGCTCGGAGAAGTTAAATGGCTTGTGTTCATGAACTGACTGGGTCAGCTTTACTCCAGAACGCATCTTCCCACCTTTCCACAGCCTGCTGAGCTGTAGTTTACACACAGACTCACTCACTCACTCACTCACTCACTCACATTCAACACCTGCATTGTCCCTTTGTTTTACCTTTATTAGGTTTTCCTTCTTGGAAGGAATCAGTTTCTCTTCACCAGAGAGATTTGTCAGTGTGATCCCTGGCAGGAGCTCCAGAGCCCTTTTCATTAGGAGGAAATAGAGCAGAATGATTAAGGACACAGAAGTAGGATTTCCTGGGTTTGAAATCCAGCTACTCCACTTGCTAGCTGTGTGACTTTGGGCAAGTTACTTCACCTCTCGGAGCCTCAGAAACCTCACCCATAAAGAGGAAATGCAAGTCGAAGTTCAACGGGCGTTAAATGAAGTGGTACCTGTCAGTCCTTTAGGACAGTGCCTGGCACACAGTAGGCTTGCAGGTTGCCCATGGTCCTAATGCGCCTCACTTGGGGCCTCAGGATGGCATCTGAGACCCTCAGAATTTGGAGGGGGAGGTGCTGGGAGGCTGTAGTTTCACCAACACTTAGCTGATGCTTATTATTGGGTTGGTGGGGATGGCTACCAGGGTGGCGAGAAGATAAGGGTGACTGGATCTATAAAGCAAAAGGACTTGGAGGAAAGTTATTACCTTAGGACGAGTGTGGTCCTAGACCAGCAGCAGCACCACCTGGGAACTCGAGAGAATGCAAATTCTTGACCTTACTCCTCCAGACTTATTGAATGGGAAACCTGAGTGGGGGGCCTAGATGCTAGGCCTTTTGTGTTTAACTCACCCTCCTGGTGATCTGCATACTGAAATTTGAGAACCAAGCCTTAGAATTAAAGAGCCGGTGCCTAGGGGCGCCTGGGTGGCTCAGTCGGTTAAGTGTCTGACTTCAGCTCAGGTCATGATCTCCTGGTTTTGGAGTTCGAGCCCTGCATCAGGCTCTGTGCTGACAGCTCAGAGCCTGGAGCCTGCTTCAGATTCTGTGTCACCATCTCCCTCTGCCCCTGCCCTGCTTGTGCTCTCTCTCTCTCTCTCAAAAATAAATAAACTTAAAAACAAATGTTAAAAAAAAAAAGGAGCCAGTGCTTTATTTCCTATCAGATAAGTTTAGAGGTACATGTAGCAATTGGAGAAGAAATCTAAAGACCCATTCACCTGTGCCAAGGAGGGAAAAGAAAGGAATCCATGGATATGGGGGCTCAGTTATATTTCTAGCAAAGGCAATGAGTCTATCCTGGTCCTTTGCTTGTCCTGTGGTGAGCCAGCGTGTGGACCAGAGGAGCGGATGGCCAGGGCGCTCTGCACGATGGCCTCCACCCCACCTTTCCCTAGCGCCAGCAGGAGCCCAGGGTGAGTTGTTCTTTCTGCTCCTTGAGAGCTCCCATGCCCCCTCCCGACTGGACCAGCATCCTTCTCCCTCACCCTCTCTCTCATCCTTGTTTTTTGGGTCAGTGT
Source organism: Prionailurus viverrinus (assembly GCF_022837055.1). Lineage (NCBI taxonomy): Eukaryota > Metazoa > Chordata > Mammalia > Carnivora > Felidae > Prionailurus > Prionailurus viverrinus. Next base: position 68,684,696 of record NC_062571.1, read on the forward strand.
TGTGAGCACACACTTGAAAGCCTTCTTGTCCTTGCTTCTCTGGACAAGCTCAACTGGTGACTGCAGAACATCTCAAAATAGAGTCACATTTTTCTGACAGGGTCCCGCACCCAGTTTGGCATCCAGTGGCAATAACCCCATCTAGTGGCAGTGGAGCCACCAGACTGCCCACGAGTGTAGCTTCTAGTGGGTGGGATCAGCTGCTGTTTCTGTTTCGGAACAAACATCACAGTGCTTCCTATGGAAGATTAAGACCCTTCTAACACAGGACCAGCAGTTAAGGGGCAATAAAGGAAAGGAACGTTATTTACTTTAGCTCCGTATAAATTATTTCAGCTTCTTCCTGCTTCCCTGAAGCTATCACATCACCTTTTTTTTTTTTTTTTTTTACTTTTGTGGGGTATCATGGCATCTTACCTATTGTTTTCTTCTTCTTCTTCCAATGTTCGTACCCACCCCTGCCCCCAAATTTCTGGACAGAGATTTTTTTCCTGAGATTTTCACTTCTACTTTTTTTTAAGGCTGAATATTTATTTCTTCCTTTTTTTTTGTACCTTCTCCCTCTCTCAGAAAGCCTCTCTGTCCTTTGCCCCCTTACCCCATTTGAGATATTCTCAGACTCCTCTGGAATGTGAGAGAACATCTTATCTTGAGCAGGTAGGGGTTTACCTGCAGCCTGGGAAGGGGTTAGCTCTGAGGTTATCTGGGCGGCAGGGCCAGTATCAGCCGTCTGTGGGCTGGCTGGGTGAACCCCAAACCACTGACAGTTGGTGTTGGAACTCAAAGCCTTGGGTGTCCTCAGATTCTGGTTCATCCCAAATGAGCAGTTGGTGATAGGTGAAAATGTTCCTTTTTCAAACTCATTCCTTAAGGCTGTAAAAATAGCAATAGAGTTCCTGTTTATGGAGGGTCCGTTAGGTTCTAGCTAGATGATTGGTTCTCAGACTTTTAGCAGGCATCAGAGCCCCTAGAGGGGCTTGTTCAGACACAGATTTCTGGGCTCGCCTTAGAGTTTCTGACTCAGTAAATATGGGGTGAAGCCCCAGAAGTTTCTCTCCTACCAGGTTTTCAGGGGCTGCTGATGCTCCTGGTCCGGGAACCCCACTCTGAGAGGCCCTGTCATAGATCATCCAGCAGGTGTTCAAGGGGTTAACTTCATTCTCACAACAACCCTGAAAATTAGGGATGATTACTCCGTTTTACTGACAAGGAGACAAAGGCTATGAGAGAGAACAACTTCGTGCAAGTCTTGCATAGCAAGAACAGAACTGGGATTTGACTCTAAGCCCTGTAGAAGCCACGGTGTCCTCCAGATCTCCTATGTTACATGGGCTGAAGAGGTGCTCCAGGCACTTTTCCAGGCTTGTCTAAATGTGAGACTGGAGGAGCCATTGCTCCCTTAACCCAGCCCCCTACTGTTTAGGGTGGGGGGCTGGGCAGTGGTTCCTCTGGCTGAGATCTAGACTCACAAGCAAGTGCTCTGTCTACTGCCCCACGTAACCTAATCCTCCTATTCAAATGTTTGAGATTCTCCTTTGAGAAGGACCTTGATACTGCTCTGGGGTGGGGGAGGGGGAAGGAGGCCATGGCAGAGAACTGTATGGATGGCATAAAACAGCCCACAACACCCCATGGCAGTCCTAACTAATCCTGTTTGCTGTCGTCCTTCCCTCACTGTGTTCCCAGAGTGCTATGCTAATGCTTGCAGGCTGCATCACCTAGGCTCCTTCTGGGTTTGACCAATGCAAGGCACTGTGGGAGATTGGAGGGGGAGAAAAGGAAACGCCAGGGTATTTCTGCCCCTCATTCTCCTTGGCTGGTGGTGTCTTTGGCGGTAGCTGACCTTCTTCCAGGGTTCTGCCCACCCCCTCTTCCCCCCCACCATGTTTTGTTTGCCTTCTCACCTATATAGCAAACTCCCTGGATTAAATTCTTTTTGTTCTGAATACTTGGATTGTTTTCTCTTTTCTTAATTGGGTCTTGACTAATAGTGCCCCCCTTCCCCCCACACGCGGGTAGTCACTACTCTTTTCTAACGTAACATACGCCACTCTTTGTTATGATCTATTTGCACATGTGTCTTCAGTAGCTGGGACCTCTCAAGAGTAGGTGTCATAATCCCATTCAGTCCCAAGTCCCTAGAGCCTCCCCAGTAGCTATCACTTGTGACACGCTTAGTTAGTGTTTGATGAATGAATGAAGGAGGAGATGTGGCAGGGTCTGAACACGCATGAGAAAATCAGAGTGTGCCACATTCAAAATTTGTGCAACAGTCAAGATTCACCATGTGGAAATGGTGATGTATGCTGTCCCTCCCTCCAATTTAAAAGAGTAATAATAAGCCTCGTGTTTATAGGCCAGAAGACAGATTTTTTTTTTAATCTTTTAAAGATTGTATTTTTAAATAATCTCTACACCCAGTGTGGGGCTCAAACTTAACAAGCCCGAGATCAAGAGTCACATGCTCTCCCGACTGAGCCAACCGGGAGCCCCTGGAGTACAGATTTTTAAAACCTAAATTTGAGGCTGTGCACTGGTTATTTACTGCTGTGTTTGCCGCTGTGTCACAGGCCTCCCAGAATTTAGTGGCTTACAAGAACTCATGGTTCTATGGGCTAGTATTCGGGTTGGCTTTAGCAGGTCTAACCGGGCTCACTCATCGCTGCATTTGACAGTGGTTCCACTGTGACTGCCTGGTCCTGGATGGCCTCACTCACTTGTCTAGGGCCTCAGAAGAAGTGGCTGACACAGCAGGTCCTTTCTTCCGCTCTTCACGTGGAGTCCCATCCTCAAGGAGGCCTGCCTGGGCTTGTTTGAAAGGCAGCAGTGTTCTGAGAGGGAGAGGAGGGAAACTCAGGCCTCTTAACGTGAAGGCTTGGAAATTATGCAGCATCACTTCCTGTGCCTTCTGTTCCAAAGCGAGTCACTGACTCAGCCCAGATTCAAGAGATAGGGAAATAACTCCACCTCTTAATGGGAGGGGCTTGAGAGAATTTGTGGCCATGTTTAATCTACCACACAGTAGTCTTAGTAGAAAACATCCTTTATGAGAATATTCAGTACAAATGTACCTTAAGTAGCCTCCTGGAGTAGATTTAAAAGGTGACCCAACAACTCAAGCCCACTAACAGAACTACGCATGATCACTGATTTTCTTAGTTCTTTGTGTGACCACCAGATGGCGGCATTGCTCAGTGGACCTGGAGCATTTCGAGGCCGGCACCAAATTCTGCCTGGAGATGCTCTTAAGGCGGAGCAAATTCAGTGATTTTTGCCTCCATGGATCAGGGCTGGGCAGCGCTGACTGTAGGGGAGGACTGAGATGAGGCCTGCGATTGGTGTTGGCTGCCCCTCTGGAAAAGAGAACAACAGTCCTTTCTCTGTTATTCTTATAAAAGGAGGATCAGTGAAACCCCTTCACCTCCTGGAATAGGAATTGGAGTCAGATGCTGTAAATGTCATCCCATCACAATGGACACAATCACAAAGAGACATTGTAATAAAGCAACCTTTGCAGGCTCATGAACTGCCTGTCAAAATCAGGGTGTATTGATTTCATTACACTGTTGCAAATAATTTTTTAATGTTTATTTTTATTTATTTTGAGAGAGAGTGGGAGAGAGCAGGGGAAAGGGCAGAGAGAGAACCCCAAGGTTCGACACCGCCAGCACAGAGCCCAATGCAGGGCTCGAACTCACAAACTGTGAGATTATGACCTGCACCAAATCAAGAGTCAGATGCTTAATCAACTGACCCACCCACACTCCCCTGCAAATAATTCTCTACCTTCTGCTCCATTGGAGTTGTTTGTAAATTTACTTATTCATTCTTTTAAAATGTTTATTCATTTTTGAGAGACAGAAGGTGAGTGGGGGAGGGGCAGAGAGAGAGGGAGACAGAGAGTCAGAAGCAGAGTCAGAAGTCGAATGCTTAACCCACTGAGCCACCCAGGCGCCCTGAGTTGTTTGTAAACTTAAAAATGAGAGCATATGCAAACACTGATGACGTCTGATTGAGCTCTGTAGTCTAGCTCATCATGTTGTGCTGTCAGGTCCCAGTTTTGACAAGGTAATACAGTTACATAAGTTGGCTGAGTCTGCACATATACAATATGAGGTTGCAGATCACCTGCTAGACCAGCTGATTAGCTGTGCAGAGGACAGTGCGTTCACATCCCTCCTTCCCCTCTGGACTCAGAGACCTATTGCCCCAGATGCCTGACATTCCAGACTCTGTCTTCACCAAGCTCTTCCCATTTGGTATCTCAGTGGTGTCTTCCATCCCTTCTCTCTAGCTCATGGGAAGGCACTTTCTATTCCCATTTTGTGGATAAGAAAACTGCCTCTGAGGAGTCAAGGGATTTGGCCAAGGTCATAAGTAAGTGGTGGACCCAATGCTAGCCTTGACTTTCAGCCTTGGTCTCCCTTGCTGGTTCCTAAATATACCAAAAATTTAAAAAAAAAAAAATTTTTTTAAGTGAAGTAATAAAACGTGTTTTTTAGTTGCCACGTGTGAACTCTAAGCCATTATGTCACATGTTTTCGTTTATTGGCTTGCTCTATTAAATTGCAGCCTATAATATTCATGCAGCATTCGAGGGAAAGAAATGAAACTTTCTCTCATGAGTGAGTGGATAAAGTGGTGTTAACTTTCTCCCCATCAATGAGAAAACAGTAGGTACTAGTTGGCTTAGTAGTTCTGTGACAGAAAGGCATTTCCTGAGATTGAATCCATGCCAAAAGGAGACTCTGTGATGTTTTGCTGAGCCAAACAATGTGGGAACTTTTCAGCCAAGATGCAAGTTAAAACTGTGAAAAATATAACCAGGATGCAGCACGCCTTTCAGTTTCCACCACACCAGTGAAGGCAGTAAGCCCCAGGGGAAGGAGCTCCAAGGGAAGAGGGCTGGATGACAGGACCTGCCAACCTCAGAGAGCTCGCAGTCCAGCTGCCAAGGCAAAGACCAGCATGCAGGAGAGGCCACCAGAGAACAACACAGGACACGCATGATTTTATGCCGGGCTGTGCGCCATGGGCGTTTCTGGAACCAAGGGCTACCAAGGCCTGGATCACTCAGTGGAGGCATCAGGGAGAAAGCACGGGACTTGGGCTGGTTGTAGAGATGGAGAGGGATAGCTCTCCATTTTTTAAAATGTTAATTTATTTTGAGAGGGGTGTGGGGGGGAGAGAGAGAGAGAGAGAGAATGAGTGGTGGCAGGGAGAGAGAATCCCAAGCAGTCTCCACACCATCAGTGCAGAGACCGATGTGGGGCTTGATCCCACGAACCACGAGATCATGCGCTGGGCCAAAATCAAGAGTTAGACGCTCAACCGACTGAGCCACCCAAGCACCCCAACTCTGTGTTGACTCTTAACATTGCAGTGAAACACTGGGCTCTTACAATCAACTCTTATAATCACTTACTAGCGGTGTGGTCTGGAATAATTATTTGTATCTTCTCAGCCTCAGTTTGTGTATGTGGTGTGGTAAAATACCCAGAGCATAACACTTACCATTTTATTTATTTTTATTTATTATTTGAAAAAAATTTTTTAATGTTTGTTTATTTTTGAGAGAGAGAGACACAGTGCAAGTGGGGGAGGGGCAGAGAGAGAGGGAGACACAGAATCCGAACGAAGCAGGCTCCAGGCTCTGAACTGTCAGCACAGAGCCGTGTGTGGGGCTCACGAACCGTGAGATCATGACCTGAGCCGAAGTCAGATGCTCAACCAACAGAGCCCCCCAGGCGCCCCACCACTTACCATTTTAAAGTACACAGTTCAGTGTCATCAGGTACATTACGAAGGTCATGCCCCGTCACCACTCTCTAGTTCCAGAACACTTTTGTTGCCCACACAGAAGACCCCGTGCCCACTGAGCACTTGCTCCTTCCTCCCCCAGTCCCTGATCTGCTTTCTGTCCTGATAAGTTTGTCCATTATGGATATTTCATCCGCCTGGAATCATCAGTATGTGGCTTTCTGTGTCTGGCTTCTTTTTCTCCACACAGTTTGTTTTCAAGGGTCATACCTGTTGCTTAGCCTCAGTGTTGCTTTCTGGAAACTTCCTATGTTAAAGGCACTGTGGGCCGTGGCTAGAAGAATAAAACATTGTTCATGCCCGATACAGAAAAGAGCACCCAAGCCCAGGGGCGAAAGGCGTGTGGTGTTCTTGGGGAAATGCAGGTGGTCCGTGGCTGACGGGTGAGGCCTGTAGGGAGACAGGCTGGGAGATGAACCCAGCTCGGGCAGATGCCTTTCTGAGAAGTCTGGATGCAGTGACAGGTCATTGAAGGTTTTGAGCACAGGATGGAAGTGCCCCACCTGCTGTTCAGGAAGCCGCTCTGTGGAATTCTGGAGCTTTATTTGGGGTGGGGAGTGATGCAAGGGGTAGAAGAATAATTGAGGCAAAAGTGCTGACCGGGGCATCGGCAGTGGGAATAGCAGAGTGGATGAATTTGCCCTTGCCCTTCAAAGTGGAGACAGACTCAAAAGACTGAGGCCCTGTATGGATGGGGGCCGTGGGGGGGGGGGGGGGGGGCTGCAGGAGAGGCGGAGGGGAAGATGGGCCCAGAGGGATCCAGTCCAGCCGTCCTGTTCAGCCTGTCTCCTCTCTGCTTTGTTCTGCATTGGGCTGGTTGTATCCTGAGCGGCTGCTAAGCAGTAAAGCCAATTTAATGACACTGTAAGGGACAGCTTTGTGGGTCTCCCTGTCAGAGCCCAGCTAACAGCTTATTCCCAGTCTTCTCAGCTTGCCCTGGTCCTTCACGCCGTCCATTCAGGGATGTTTCTGTCTCCAGCCTTTGTGCAAACTTCCTTCAGGAGCTTTGGACATTTCAGAGACTAAGCAGACTGTCCCTTATCCCTGGTCCACGCTGCGACAGGACTTGAGACCGCCGTGCCTGTTTGCATTTTGCAAATGAGCTACTTAGAGCTTGAAAGGTTGCCTGTGATGATATTGCAAGTAAATGGTGGGGCTGAGACTTGAACGCAGGTCCTCTGCTTCAAGAGAAGCAGCATCTTCTCTCACTGCCTGTGCGTGTTCCCGCCTTTGTGCTTCCTGCTGCTGAGGAGTGGGTCACTGCCTGCAGTCATTCCGATTTTACCCCGATGCACACTACCCAGTTTTACCCCTTTCTGACAGTTTGCTTAGACAAGGCTGAGGAGGGTTGGGGTGGGGCGACCATCATCCTCAGAGGGTGGCATTCCTCTGCAGTGTACCTCAGGCAAGTGAGCTAAGAGGTGGGGAAATGACTCAGGAGTGCAGCTAATGGCCCCTCCAGTGGCCAAGGGAGAAGTAGCTTGAGCCTAAGAAGGAATCGTGGGCCGCAGTTCTGTTTGTCTCTTCCTCACCACCAGCGTTTTCTTGTCAGGACTGAACGGAGCTCCTGGTGGTTTTGTGTGTGCAGCTATGGGGGGCTGTGCTGGCCACATTCCCAGGAATTGCATTCTTGCTGAGAAGCCAGAATGTGTGTGGCATCACTCCAACTGAGCTGTGTGAGCAGCCCCCTCCCCCCCCCCCCCCCCCCCCCCCCCCGGAGTTGCTGCTCTGCACAAAGGAATAGGTCCTTTTGTTTCTGGAAAAGTCAGTGGGCCATTAAGGGGCCAGTTAATCTCCAAAAAAATCCTCGTTCACACGGGGTGAACAAGGAGGGAGAAGACAAATAGTTTTCAGAGGATAGTCAAGTCCCAAATCCCTGACAGAACTCACTTGAATAAAAAATGGGTTTTTAAATTATTTTTGAGAGGGTGGGGAGGGGCAGAGAGAGAAAATCCTAAGCAGGCTCTGCACTGTCAGCCCAGAACCTCATGCAGGGCTTGAACTCATGAACCGTGAGATCATGACCTGAGCCGAAACCAAGAGTTGGATGTTTAACCAACTGAGCCATCCAGGCGCCCCCAGAATTCACTTTTTAATCACCAGACTCCTTTGATTTCTTCATGAACTCTCAGAACATTACTACATGAGCCATCATATCTGTAAAGTCAAGTACGTACACATATGCACATGCACATGCATTGCCAATTAGATCAGAAATAAGAAAAAGGATACTAGATATCACCACTGCTGTTCAACATTGTGCTGGTGGACCAAGCCAATGCAACAAGATAAGAAAAACAAATGAAAGGTGAGGATGGAAAATAAGAGACAAAGCTCTTGTTATATTAAGATTATATGATGGTATACCTTCAAAACTCAAGAATTTTCTAAAGTATTATATATAACAAAAGAGGTAAACATAGTTGCAGGGTACAGCATCAACATACAAAAAACAACAGCATTTCTGTGTAACAACAGTAACCTATAGAAAAAAAGGTATTGTTCATAATAGCAACTAAACTGTATGGTACTTAGGAATAAATGAAATAAAACATAGATAAGGCTTGAATGGAGAAATTCATAAAATGTTATTAGAGCATATAATAAATGGGCAATGATGTGTTCACAGATGGGAGAGCTTATTGGCATAAAAGTATCTCATTGAATACAATTCTAATCAAAATTCCAGTAAGATTTCTCTTGAAACTACACCAACCATTTCTGAAATTCATTTGGAATAGTAGGGCACATAAATATATCTGATACTTTTGGCAAAATAATTTTAAGAAGAACAAGGAGATCAAGAAAACGAATTAGCAGAGAAACAGACCTAAGACACCCCGTGAACTTTTGGCATGGGTAGTGGTGTTTTATACACCACTGCAAAAGGCTGAGTCCTCAGTGACTCATGCCAAGTCAGTTGGCTTTCCATAGAAAAATATTAGATCCTTATCTCATAGCATAAATAAAGATAAATTTCAGCTAGCCCTAAATGTGAAAATCAAAACTTTGACACTATTAGAAGATAATTCAGGAGAATATCTTTTGACCCTTGGGGTTAAAAAGAATTCTTTAGAAAAGATACTTCCCCCCCCCCCCCAAGACCCCAATAACTCAGAAGGTTGACAAATTTGAAAAGGCTGGCCAATCTATGTTAAAGTACTACGATTTATGGATCTGTAGTGTGAGAATATGGCTTAGAAGTACACACGTAGATGTTGCTTCTGGACAGAATGGGAGGGTGGAGGATGAGACATTGATCTTCAGTGTTAAAATGGAGGAAATGTTAACATTGGTTAATTCTAGATGGTGGGAATATGACAGATTGCTACATTTATGCATATTTTTGTATTTAAATTTTTTTTCCCCAAGAAAACACAAAGAATGCTCGCTTCAGCAGCACGTGTATACTACAAAAAGAAAGCACAGAGCAACTACCAACCCAGATCAGCATGCAGGGGTGGAAGCTACAGTTGTATCCAGGAAATTGCCTGGCCTCAAAAGTCTGATTCTGGTCCTGGCAGTGGCATCACCAAGCTGTGTCCATGGGTGAGAACCTTCCATCTTGGGGCTTTTCACTCTGGAAAACAGGAGGATTGAACGGATTGTCAGCTGAGGTCTTCTCTCTTGGTAGCTCTCACATTTTCTTCTCTCTCCGTGGGAGAGGTTACCGTGGCTGGAGGAGCAAAGAAAGAATGCGTGGGGAAGAGCCCTCACATAAGCATAAATTCCATACGAATGCATGGAAGTGATTATTATTACATTCAGTTTGTGCTTGCCCCGACCCTCTTGGCTCCTAGACCCTGCCTGATGTCTGTAAAGCCCTAGACTTTTCTGTTTTCCCTTGGCAGAGGATGGATCTGGGTGCCCTGATAAGTGTGCTCCCTGCCAAGTGGCAGAGATCTTAATTAGCTGGGGACTGAGTAGGAACGGCATCCTGCTGACGTTCATGTACCTGCTTAATTGGTCTCATTATTCTCCATTATTGCTCCGAAGTCATAGCCTGAAAAGGAGCAAGAAATATACCCTGTATGGTATGGTGGGGGGTGGGGAGGGGGGAGGAAGTGTGTCCGGGGTGTTTAGGGAGATACCAGTGTCTTGGTCAAGATGGTTGTCTGTGGGCTGGTAGTTTAGAAACAGGAGCCTTGGAATTCTGCCTCACCTATGGATAATGCAGTCCTGTCCCTGCCTGAGTTTCCTCATCTTGTGAAATGGGTCGACCTGATGAGACCAGAGTGATGTAGAGGATCATTTCCTTTTTGTCTGCAGGGAGAGGGCTTTGAAACAAAAAGAAGGGAGGTGGTGCTGCAGTTTTTCACCATTTGTAATTACAGTTATCGCTGCTCTCAATCCAAGCAGGGAGTGCAACCAAGACCTCAGTCAGTCTTAAATAATGTGTACGTGTGTACAGATGCTTCAGACTTTACATGATGTCCCTGTAAAACAGGTCTGGGTGCTAAAGGACAAGAAAATCAGAGTTGAAAGGCAGGAAACCCTTTCATGGCCCCTCTTTGCCATAGGGATGAATTTTAAGACTCGACTGAGTATTTAAGTTGAGAGGCAGTTGCAACACACACACACTCCCTCTGTTCCTCGTGGATGCACACACACTCCCTCTGTTCCTCTTGGCCTTCCCACCGCATGTACTAAAGACATTTTCTTTCTACTGCAGCCTAACTCCTATCTTTTCCTCTCTCTTTTTTCTCCCCCTCTTCCTTACATCTGAAAATGTCCTCTTTGCATCTTCTGGGTTCTTTCCCGGCAAGGTGGTTTGAGAAATCAGGGGCCTTCAGAGGCTCCATTCTGTGGTCACCATAGTGGTTTTTAGGTTATGCCCGAAGACGAATCCACGAAGGCTCTCTGTGACCTGAACCATTCCCGTGAAAGCAGCCAAGCTTTTTGAAGTGCACGGTTCCCAAAGTTACTGGCTGGGATTTGACTGTGCAACTTTTAAACGCTATCACGAGCTTGCTGGCATCCAGGAAGAGAGTGTTCTCATGTAAGAGCCTTCGTTGAAATGACGGTGTTTGCATAGCAAAGTTGAGAGTGAGAGGGATCGGGGAAGAGCAGACAGTGCCCGGAGGCAATGTGACGTTCCTATGTTTTCAGTGACTAGTGTTGAAAATCTTATGCTTTATGGCTGTTGTTTTTATCTGCTAGACGATTGTATAAAGGATTAGCAGTAAATGAAATTGCTCTCTAAATATTTATTTGTATTGAGATGAAATTGGTTTCTTTAAAACTGTGCAGGGGCGCAGAGTTAAGCATCTAGTTTCAGCTCAAGTCATGATCTCATGGTTTGTGAGTTCGAGCCCCAAGTCAGACTCTGTGCTGACAGCGTGGAGCCTGTGTGGGATTCTCCCTCTCTCTCTCTCTCTCTCTCTCTCTCTCTCTCTCTCTCCCTTCCCTGCTTGTGCTCTCTCTTTCTCTCTCTCTCTTTCTCTCTCTCTCAAAATAAGTAAATAAACTTTTTTAAAAAATACCAAAAACTCTGTGCAGGTTTATTTCTTAAGCTGCTGCTGCTGTCTGTGCTTCTCCATCTTTACTGTCTCTGCCCATCCCCCCCCAGGTTGGGTGATGCTTCCTCCCGATTTCCTTGGTCTGGGGCCGTGGCTGCTCCCCCCGTGTGTTGCCGTTTCCCAAAGCGTGATGCATGATTTGTGGTTTGGCGGCATTGTTTTTGGCGAGCATCTCATTGGGAAGCCACCCTCAAGTCCAGGCTTGATTATGTGTCCTGTTTTTCTAATCCCTGCTCTTGCGCCATCTGAACTGTATCATGGCATCAATATTAAGGGAGAGACTTGAAAAAGCCCTGTTAATTACAGGCACCCACACTTTTCTGGCCACCAGCGTGTCCTTCTGAAATAGGCAGAATAGTTAGGTCCAGGGCATGCAGACTGAGTTCTGGGGCTATCTCAGTGCAACAGACAACACTGGGAAATCTTCCAGATGAATTTGTGACATATGGAGGGAGTGTATGGGGAGAAGTGAGTTATAAATAGAATTTGCTTTTTTTTTTTTTTGAAAAGTCAAAGTAAAAATAATTTGCTGGATGAAATCACTATGGCCTTGGATAAATCAATCAACTTCATTAGACTTTAGCTGCTTCATCCGTAAACTGGGTATAGTAAGAATTTACTTGTCTGTAAACAGAAGGCTGCATGAGATGGTCTCTGGAGAACTCATTCATGGGTTTTTGATTTGCTGAACATTGAGCTGAGGTACAAAGGTCTGGACGTGAAGTGTCGGTGAACAGGAGAAGTATGTGATTGTTGTTATTTTTTCAATCATTTCCCATTGTAAAATATTGCGCACACACACACACACACAAGTGTTAAAGCATGTATACAGAGTTTAACAAATAAGGCAAACACTTGTGTAACTATCATGGGTCAATAAATGGGATCCTCCTGGCTCCCAGAAGCCTCTGAATGTCCCTGATGCAGCCCAGCCTCCTTCCTCACACTTTGATGATAACTTCCTTGCCTTTGTCTGTAGCTTTACCACCTCTGTTTCCCTCTATTAGGAAAGTCACATGCTCTTCCTACTCTAAGAATTACAATATTTGTACTTAAAGTTTGTCCAAACTTTCATTTCCCACGGGGTAATACCAGGTCTTTGGAACACTCTAAGAACACTTACCCCTCCGACCTTGTTTTCTCTCATTACTGTGTGTCTTAATTCTGTGTATCTTAAGGAACATCAAATAGTTTGTCCTACCCAGTCAACATTTGTTGATTGAGTTCATGCATTCCTCACTGTCCTTACTCTTTGTTCCTTTTCGTGTTGCGAGTTTTCCATCTGGGATCACTTTCCACCTGCCTGACAGACAACCTGTAGAATTTCTTTTGCTGTCAGGAGCCCTCTCAGGTTCCGTATGCTCGGGAGGTCCTGAAAACGCCATCATTGTGGAAGGATGGTTTTGGCAGTTGTATTTGTTTCCTGTGGCTGCTGCAATGAACTTGGTGACTTAAAACAACACACATTTATTCTCACACAGTCCTGGAGGCCAGAAGCTCGAAATTCGCTTCCCTGGGCTAACATCCAAGTGTCAGCAGAGCTTTGAACCCCCACCCCCACCCCCCACCCCCACTGGAGTCTCTAGGGGAGTGTCATTTCCTTGCCTTTCCAGCCTCCAGAGCCACATTTCTTGACTACCTTGGTTCACGGCTCCTTCCTCCATCTTCAAAGCCAGCACTGTAATATCTTCACATTTCTGTCTTCTCTCACACCACCTTCTCCTCTGTGTCACGTCTTCCTCTGCCTCTCTCTTGTGATGACACTTGTGGCTGCCCTTCAGGCCCACCCACGTAATGCAGGATAATCTGCCCAACTGGAGATCCTTAACTTAATCATGCTACAAAGGCTTTTTTGCCATATAAGGTAACATTACAGGTTCCGGGAATGATGTCCCGGCTGTCTTTGGGGGCCATTATTTATCTCTGCATGGGAATATATGACATTATAGGTTGGTCATTATTTTGTTTCAGCATATTAAATATATGATCCAACTGTCTTTTGGCTTCCATTTTTGATGCTGAGACGTCATTTCTCAGCCTTACCATCATTTGTTTTAAGGTAATCTATATTATTTCTTTAAGATTATACTCTTGCCTCTCTCTCAAAATAAATAAGTACACTTAAAAAAAAGATTTTACTCTTACTTTTGATCACTGTGATGTGTCTAGGTGTGCATTCCTTTATACTTATTCTTTTTAGTCTTTTCCATGTCTTTCGAATTCGTGGTGTTTTTCAGTAGCTCTGGAAAAATCCTCAGTTTATCTCCTCAGTATTATCTCAGTCCTGTCCTAACTCTCCTCCTCTTCAGAGACTCCTTCAGCCCCCACCCCGTGAAATGTGTGTTGGACCTTTTTACTGTGTCTTCCACATCATAAATCCACTCTCCTGCGCTGTCCGCATCTTTGCTTTTCTGTGCTGTATTCAGGAAAGATTCCTCTGATCTAACCTCTGGTTTCTGATTCTCTCTTCTATTGTTTTTAACCTGCTGCCAGGCACTTCTATGGAGGTTTTAATTTGTTACTGAGTTTTTCCTCTCTAGAAGTTCCATTTGATTCTCTTCCAGATCTCCTGGGTCATTTTTTTTTCATTTTTTAAAACATTTATTCATTTATGAGAGACAGAGAGCACAAGCAGGGTAGAGGCAGAGTGAGAGGGAGACACAGAATCCGAAGCAGGCTCCAGGCTCGGTGAGCTGTGAGATCATGACCTGAGCCGAAGTCAGATGCTTAACCGACTGAGCCACCCAGGCGCCCCAATATTTTACATTTTTTTCCCCTTCCCTGCTGATATTTACAAACTTGTCATTTCCTTTTTGCATGTGGTAAGCGTATATAAACTTAGTAAGTCTGTACCTGAAGCCTGTCCAGGTATGTTTCTGTGCTCAGTTATTTATACTGGTTCCTCCTCATGCTGCTTATTGCCTATGCATCTGGTTATCTTTAACTGTTTGGCTGGTTATTGCCCTTAAAAAAAGTATTTGTGGAGATTCCCTGAGGCTTGGAATATAAATGTACTTTCCGCCTTCTGGCTGCCTTTTAGGGGCACAAGTTGGGGACCACTTTAAACCAGACTCATTTCTGCTGTATGTTCCTGGGGTGAAATGTGCGTGAGGGTGGGTCTGTGGTCACATCTTCTCAAGAGTATTTCGTCTCCCTTACTTTTCCTTCTGCTCTGCCGAGGTACAGAGCAGCCTTCTTCCTGGGCCCATGGGGTTGGAGAGGAACAGGAGGTGTGACGGATTAGTTCTGGTCCCTCTGGTTCCCCTGAGACTGCAGCCCTTCAGAGCCCAGCTTACTGTGGGGAAAGGTATCCTGTAAGTCTTTAGATTGAATGTGCTCCGCACCTCGTCTTCTGTCACCTGTACCCCTCCAGCGTCTTCAAGGCAAAAACAACCATGGCGCTCAAATAATCGTCTGGCCTCTTTGGGTTCAAACTCCTTTCCAGAATTGACCTGGCAGGACTGCGCTGTCCTTTCAACTCCTCATTGCTCTTCAGGTGATTTATCCAGAGTTGTTTTCAGCCAGAGTATTTATCCGAATAACCCACTACCTAACCTGCCTCGTGAGAAACAGTTCTTACACTTTTACTCTATAAAAGTACGCGTTTGTGTTTCACAGCTATGATATTTGCCTGTAGGAACTTTACAGTGCAAAAAAAAAATCAAGGGAATATAGGCCCACAAGTTTTTATTTGTTCTAATAGATTAGTAGTAACCATTTGGAAGACTGATCTGGTGTAGACTTTGGGGGTAAAAAGGTGTGAGGCTTTTTTTTTTTAATATTTATTTATTTTGAGAAAGCACATGTGAGCATGCCAGCGGGGGAAGGGCAGAGAGAGGGAGAGAGAGAATCCCAAGCAGGCTCTGTACTAGCAGTGGGGAACCCTGTGTGGGGCTTGAACCCATGACCTGTGAAATCATGACCTGAACCAAACTCCGACGCTTAACGACTAAGCCACCCAGGTGCCCCCAGGGTGTGAGACTTGCGATGGATGAAACTGAAGAGCCCATCTTGCTTGATGCGCTACTGTCCCTTCCTCAAAAGGGGTAATAACTTCAGTTGGTTGGCTAATGACTTGCATCCTTGCCTTGAAAAAATAACCACCAAAGGAAAACCACTCTTAGCTGGTTTCCCAACAACCTTAGCCGGGTCCTGGGCTGCCCTGTGGTGGCCAAGGTCCAGCCGCTTCAAGTTAGGGCCAGCTGTGAGGGCAGCTGGCTTTGATTCAGACGGTAAGACGGCATTAGTCAGCAGCCTCTTCTCTCATGGCCTGAGGCTATAGCACGCCAATGTGTGTCTGTGACAATGAAGGCAGATTCCTGACTCTGGCCATGGATAAGTGGGTGCACTTGGGCCAGGTTTGTGAGTCCAGTCTTTGGCCCACCCTCACCATCACGATTTGACTAGTTGGCCTTGGATCCAGTTTTTAAAACTTTAGATCCTGAATATCAAGAATGAGTTTTTGATCCCTTGGTTCTTCTATCCCAAATATGGATAGAAACCTCTGAAATTATAATCAACATGAGGAAAACCGTGTAAGTCATTTGTTGATTCAGAAAACATTTAATGGACTTCTACTCTGTGGAATGCACTGTGCTGGTTATTGTAGAGTCCTTGCCATCAGAATGATTATAATCTTGTCCTGTGCAGACAGAGCTCAAGGACCTAAGAGAGAAAGTGAGATTTAGAGGGGCCCCGGGGCTGTGAACTGTGATGTCTGTCATTCCATTGATTTGGCTGATCTGCCTGGTGTTCTTTTCCCTCCATATACCTCAGTGAGTGTCCCTCCCAGATTTGGGCTTACATCAGTGAGAGTGACCTTCCCACCTCGGGGAGGACCATCTTTTGGTCAGGATACAAAGGTGGCTGTGCTTCTCTGTTTAAGACTCGGCAAAAGACAAGGAGGAGAAAGCCTGAAGTTGGGAACTAGGCCTGCTGCTTATCACGAGGCTTCATGCAGTCATGGCGAAAGAAACAAAACTTAATTCATGATTTATACATCAGAGTAGATATAATTTCCTATAAATCATTTCAGAATGGACATTGGAGTTTCGTTAATAAAACGTGGCTGTTCTCCTTGCCAGTTCTCTCAAAACTCATTGTCCTGTAATGTTCCTACATAAGTGAGGTTGGTGCATTTATTTTATTTTATTTTATTTTATTTTATTTTATTTTATTTTTTTAATGATTATGTATTTTTGAGAGAGAGACAGAGCGTGAGTGGGGGAGGGGCAGAGAGCGAGGGAGACACAGAATCCAAAGCAGGCTTGAACCCGTGAACCATGAGATCATGACCTGAGCCAAAGTCAGACGCTTAACTGACTGAGCCACCCAGGCGCCCCAAGGTTGGTACGTTTATTAACTAATGGCACTAAGAGAGCAGTTCGAGTTTTAGCAAACAATTGCCACGTGTGCCTTGAAGAGGAAACCAGCTTAAAATCACGTTTGTTTCCTTAGCAGGAATTGGAGGCTACACTGCTGAAGTTTCTCCAAGCTGCCCTCTCTTCTTTGGCAAGCTTCCAACCGCCTTGACTCTGGGAAGTCTTTCTTAGTTTGATTCTGAGCAGATTCTACCTGCTCCTATTTTTGCTTTCTATTTGCTTATTATTTTCTTGTCATTGTGAATGCTCTTTTTCCATGCTCAGCTCCTCTGACAGGGCGACTTTTGTACTCAGCTTGTAATGACAGTTCAATAGCGTGTGACATGTGGCATGTTTTCCAATTTTTATACCTTTATGCTCTTCTGGTGTTCAGCCATGGGGATCGTGTTTTGCTGAATGTAATACTCTTGTCATTCACATTGTAATTGAAGTTAATAGCAAAACAAAGTTGTGGCAGACTGGTTCCTCCCCCTCCTCCTCCCATTCCAGGGATGGCATCAGAAAGCACTCACAGAGTATGCAGAGTATTAAAATACCAACAACTGTTTAAACTTAAGATCCCATCCTATCATTTACTTTTGTATATGCATGTGGAGGAAAAATGATCATGTGTTGGAGAGGGTCTAATGTTATGTGTGAGGGTATTTTGATCTTTTGCAAAAGCAGAGGACAAGGACAGTGCAAGAGCTGGGCCCAGCCCTGTTGACAGACTGATGGAGGTGATGAAAGGCAACTGGTGTTCTGGGAAGAGAATCAGGACCAAGTTGGGTTTCCACTGCCCTGCTTCTACCTACGTGCTTCCACAACACCCAGAATCCCCAATGCCCTAAATGGGACGCAGGCTTACATATCGTCTTGGTCCGTGGGAAGATACATTGCAGCTATCTTGAGTAGCTGGTGTCCTCTGATCCCAAAGTGATGGAGTAGACTCTACCATAAGTCGTTTATTGAACAATATTGACTTGAGCTTCTGTTTGTATCAGATACTGTTTTAGGTGTTGGACGTACAACAATAAAAGAGGCAGACAAGCTCTTTGCTCTCATGGAGCTTATATTCCAGGGGTGGGGCAGGCAATAAAGCATGAGACAAACAAGGTAATTTCAGGTAGTGATAAAGGTAGGATCAGGGAACAGGGAGTCACCATATGTTCTTTAGGTTCCTATGGGTCTATGGTGACCTTGTTGGGAGGGTGACAGTAGCACAGAGACCTGAGGTTGAGAAGGTGTCAGTCACTGAAAATCTGAAGCAATGCTGTTTGGTAGAACTTTCTGAATGCTGGAGATACTGAGTACTGTGCTATCCAGTAGGGTAGCCGTTGGTCCCATATAGTTATTAAATACTTGAAATGTGGCTAGTACGACTAAGGAATTAGTTTTTGAATTGCATTTAATATTAATAACTTAAATTGAAAAGGTACGGATGGCTAATAGCTACCCTGTTGCACAGTGCAAGTCCGGAGGAAGGACTTTCAGGCAGAGGGAACAGATTGTGCAGAGGTCCTGAGGATACAGTCACCCTGAGAACCCAGCATGGAATTTATGTCTGGAAGCTATGTTCAAGTCTCTAAAGAGCAAATCTGGGAAACTTAAAAATACTTCCTGCTTCTGTTTTGGGGGCCCCTGGAGGACCTACCAAGGAATAACAGTTACCCAGAAGGGAATTAAAACCCCTGCTCAACAAAGAGCCAGCTTCCTTTTCTAGGAAGGGCTCATTCCCACATTGTGTGACTCACAACTCTTGACTGGTTTCCTCTGCTAACGGGTTGTGGCTGGCCTTTGTCTATGCAGGATATAGCCATTACTAGGCCAAGCTTGTTCTTTCTGGGAACGAATCCTGTCTTTGTTCTCTCTTTGCATCTTACTGTGACAAGAGACTGAAACCTCTACCGTTGCTCTATCAAGGGGTCACTCGCTGCCTTCCATCCCTCTGAGAGGCCTGAAACCCCCTTTATTTCTGGCTTAACTTTTCTTTGCCCCTCTCCCCCTCCCCCCCTCCCCCCATTGCTAAAGATGGCATAGTCAGCCCTGGTTATAAGTGGAAAGTGGTGGTTGAAAGATAGTTTCAGCCCATCCGGTGTGGGCAGAGATTGGCTCCCGCCAGATTCGCAGCTGAGAAACACAGACGAGGTAGCCACTGTTGGCTCAGTGTGCTGAAGGTCAGAGGAGGCCCAGCTACACAGCCTGTAATCCTGGGCCAACCTGGACTGTTCATTGGTTAGCACTCGTCTTGAATTTGCATATCCAAAAGACAACACAATTACTTAGCACTGCCCTGAAAAGTATATAAAACTGAGCCACGGAGATGGAAATGTTAAATTAGAGACCAAAGCCCACTTCTGGGGTTGTTCGGTGACCCTGCCTTTTCCCCTCTGTCCACCTGACGACAGGTAACTCAGCTCCTCCTCCCCGCCCCCAGACCGGCAGCGGTTTGGGGGGCAGGCAAGGGAAGTGTAGAGGCTGTTGACTTTGAACTGTGATGTGCACCAAAAAACTGGCTTGATGTTAATGACTTTGATCTCTCTGGTGAGAAGTCTGAGGTCATAGCTTTGTTTATCCCTGAACAACATGCTGGCGTCTTCTGCCTGCTTTGTACATGGTGCCTTCCTGGAATACAGGTGTGAAAACCCATCTGAGTCATGTGCTTTGGCTTTCACAAGAGGATGAACATGGCCCTGCCTTGCGTAGATGCCTCATTTCCCATATATCTTGCCTTTACTTTTGGCATATGGCTCTCCAGGAGAGACGTGCCTGCTGTGGCAAAGGGGCTGTGTTAACAGCAACAAAAGGGGCCTTGTTTGAAGGTCCTTATAAGCTAGATGGGGCATCATCAGCCCAACTGAATTCATTTTTCCCTAAAAAAATTACTTCTAAACAATAAACGTGTTTGTTAAAGAAATACTGGAACATTTACAAAAGGAGAAACAAGTTACCCAGGTTTTGCTATCTAAACACGACTGTCCCTGTTAACATTAAAAATAAATATTTTTTTTTAATGTTTATTTAGCTTTGAGAGAGACACAGTCAAGCAAGGGGGGAGCAGAGAGAGGGAGTCACAGAATCTGAAGCAGGCTCCAGGCTCCCAGCTGTCAGCACAGAGCCTGACGTGGGGCTTGAACTCACAAACTGTGAGATCATGATCTGGGCCGAAGTCAGACACTCAACCAACTGAGCCACCCAGGTGCCCCATTTTGATGTGCTCTGTAATTGTGGTTTGTTTTGTGTTTTTCTACCTAAGGGTTATTTTGCCTTTTACATGTTTGTAACCATAATATAGAAACAATTTTGTGTGCTGGTTTTTAATTTAGCATTAAAGAGTAAGTGAATAGTAAGCATCACTTTTTTTTTAATTTTTTTTTTAACGTTTATTTATTTTTGAGACAAAGAGCGACAGAGCATAAACAGGGGAGAGGCAGAGAGAGAGGGAGACACAGAATCTGAAACAGGCTCCAGGCTCTGAGCAGTCAGCACAGAGCCTGACGCGGGGCTCGAACCCACGGACCGCGAGATCATGACCTGAGCCGAAGTCAGACGCTTAACCGACCGAGCCACCCAGGCGCCCCTAGTAAGCATCACTTTTAATGGCCACCTGGCATACCCTTAAGTTCCTGTGTACTTGGCCCTGGAGTGTTTTGAACCACCAGGACTTGGTGACTGGCTGGAGGTGACACAGGGAGCTGGTGAGGAAGCCAGGCACAGACCCCACGCTTCCAGTTCCAGCTGAGTGTTCCTTATACTCACTGGTTCTCAACCTTTCTCTGCCCTCATTCCTCACACATCAGCTGGCTATGTATCCCTGCCTCTTGGGTCTCTTGCTATGTTATTGTGTATGACTTCCTCCCCACCTTCCACTGAGGATCACTCTGCCACCTGCTTTGGGGCATCTTCCCAGGGCTGGAGGCCAAATGATCCCTTTCCATCATGTCACTTCAAGAAACAGTATCATAAGGAATAGTTTTATTTATTTGGGCCAGATTTGCCTCCTGCTTCTTCCAGCCCAAGTTCCACCCTGGCCCCTTCCCATGACCTTGCATTGATACTAGCTCTGTAGCAGGAGAAACAATGGCCAAAGGAAACAGGGACAGGTTTGGGTGTCCAGCAGATGGTCCTGGGCTGTCGTGCTCTGCTGCTGTCACTGCGGACAAGTGACGTGGCTCCCACCCCCTGCCCCCTACTTCTCAGAGTTCTTCCTTCCCTTTCAGGACTGGCTACACGGGCACGTGTTCACATGAGGGCCCTTTTATTAGAAGGGTTCTACACTTAATTTAATGCTCTGCTGTTGCCATCTTGAAATTCTTAATAATTTTTGAATGGTGACACTGCATTTTCATTTCGCACTAGACCCACATACTATGTAGCCTACTCTTATTAGACGTGAACACACACTTACCTGCAGCACTCATCTTATTTCACTCTGTTGTGTACACTGACTCACCTCATACCCTGGGGGATGTTTCAGTGGAAGGACCAGCCTTTGGAATCAAGTAGATTGTTTCAAATGACCACATATTGACTTTGGGACGTTGGGTTAGTGACCCATTTGGAGCCTCATTGTTCTCATCTGTAAAGTCGGCATAGTGATCTTAAGTTTTTAAGACTTCTGATGATCCAGGGGTGCCTGGGGGGCTCAGTCGGTTGGGCGTCTGACTTCAGCTCAGGTCATGATCTCACAGTCTGTGAGTTCGAGCCCCGCATCGGGCTCTGTGCTGACAGCTCGGAGCCTGGAGCCTGCCTCGGATTCTGTGTCTCCCTCTCTCTCTCTGCCCCTCCCCTGCTCATGCTCTGTCTCTGTCTCAAAAATAAATAAAAACATTGAAAAAAATTAAAAAGAAAAAGACTGCTGATGATCCAGAGAGTATGTGGGATGGGTAGCACAGTACCTTGTGCATCCACACTTAGTATCAACTTATGTTCCTCCCTCCCTCCTCATCTGGCAGTGTTGGTATACAGTAAGTGCTCACCATGCACCTATTACATTGCAGTTTGTGATGGTCATTTTGTGCCTCTTCATTTCCAAATGGGGCCAGGCTTTGTGTCCTAATCTCTGGGTAATCACACAATTAGAAGGGCTCATTCTAAGTACTGACTTTTCTCCTCCTTAGGTTTGGGGAGATGTGCATAGTGGAGTGCTTTTCAGTAAACTCTTTTTTTTTTTTTTTAACGTTTATTTGTTTTGAGAGAGAGCATGAGCAGGGAAGGTGCAGAGAGAGAGGGAGAGAGAATCCCAAGCAGGCTCCATGCTGTCAGTGCAGAGCCTGATGTGGGGCTTGAACTCACAAACTGTGAGATCGTGACCTGAGCCTAAATCAAGAGTTGGACACTTAACCAACTGAGTTCCTATCCTAAGAAAGTCCTGAGCATAGTGAGGTAAGACAGAGACAGAGGAAGGGGCAAAAATGTGCAGTTGCTGATTGGAGTTGAGCCTGTGCCTTGCAGAAACCTGGCGTATCATGGGAGGGACCCACAGCCGGAGCAGAAATGCAGCTGCAGCCAGGCTGGCTGGTTTCTGTAGGTCAGGATCTGGGACTGGCGCCTTTGGGTGTCTGTGACTGAGTCAGCAGCAGAGAGCCAGGCAAGCTTAGGGCAGCCTGTGGGCTTTGGCTATATTAGGAAGAAAGAACCCTTGGGCTCTCCCCGGAGCTCGCTGGGCAGGTGGGCAGTGGACAGGCCTCTGGTGGGCAGCTGGAAATGGGTTGTGTGGACAACAGACATGACCGGCTTTCACTTCGACTTTTGAGCGGGCTGCAGGAAGGTCACGCACTGAAGTCCTAGCAGAGAGAAGCTTTCCTGATGCCAGTGACCCCTCCCCCCCGCCCCTGCCCCTATGAGTCAAAGTAAAATAGGAGACCCCAGTGAGCTTTAGTCCTTCATTCTTCTGTAAGCTCTTTGGGGGAGGTTTTACCTTGTAAAAAGCGCGCTCTCCTGAATAGTTTTAAGAGGAGATTAGGTTGGATACTGGGTGTCACAGATGAACAGCAGACCATCCAGACAGGACAAACTGGGACGATGGCTGCTTTACGTACCATGGCAGCGAGGTCTTCATGGACAGCTGGTCTTGATTCAGAAACTCACCAAAGGTTTAGTTTTCCTTTGATTGTTTAGGATTACAGCATGAGATTTGGAAACAGAAGAGGAAACAATGTGGCAGGAGAATGGTGGCTTCTGAGGAGAAAAGGGAACAAGCTCCTGAGGAATTAAACCACAGTTCAAGCAAAGCCCATCCCTGCCCCCCCCCCCCCCCCGACCTCTTGACTTTCAGTTTCTTTTCTTCTTCTTTTTTGTTCTGTATCCTGTTTTCTGTAAGACTTATGGAAAGGCTAGTCATACAGCAGTTTCTCCACTGAAGTACTCTTGATGTCTTGGGCTGGGTAGTCCTGGTTTGTGGCTTCTGTCAGGTGCTTTGTGGGGTTTTAGCAGCATCCCCCCCAGTTCTGACAGACAAAAATGCCTCCAGCACGCCCTGCAGGGGGGAATCACCACTGTGAAGAGCGTCTTCGAGCAGAAGGCAGTCCATTTGGAGTATCTGGGTGGCTCAGCCAGTTAAGCGTCTGATTTCGGCTCAGGTCATGATCTCATGGCTCATGAGTGCGAGCCCCGCATCGGGCTCTGTGCTGACGGCTCGGAGCCTGGAGCCTGCTTCAGGTTCTGTGTCTCCCTCTGTCTCTGCCCCTCCCCTGCTCACACTCTGTCTACCTCTCTCAAAAATAAATAAACATTTTTTTTAAGTCCATTTTTCCACTGAAAAGCATTATTGGAGTTACCACTGGGCGGGTGATACGATGGGTCACCTCTCTCCATCTCCTGCTCCATAAAAATAAAAGCAAGAAGGGCAAGCTGTTCAGGAGGTTGGCTGGCCAGGAGTCAGTGTGCAGTGCTGTCTGATGTGGCTGCATTGCTAAATGTCCTTTTGGGCACCTTGAGGACCAGACCGTTGCCTGTGAAAACCCAGAGTAAAAAAAGAAGCAAGCAAACAAACAAACCACCGTCACTCCCACCACCACCAGGGAACCATAGGAAAGGAAACCAGGACAGGAGGGAGGCTTTGGAATTTTATTTAAAATGGCTGCACGATTTGCACAAGACCCCCTCCTTCCGAGGCGCTCTCAGGAGGCCTGTCTGTGCAGAGCTGGCTTGGGTGTTATGTGAAGAGGCTGAGAACATGTGGCATAAACATCGACTGATATTGTTTGCCATTTAGCTCAGCATGTGTAATGCAGCAGGAATGGCTCCTGGCGGCATGTGACTCCCCTGCCAGCCGGGTGTGCACCGGGGCCACTCTCTCTCTGTCGCTTGCTCCCTCGCCTGCGTTCCCCCTCCTATGCCCCTTCCCAGACTCGTGAGAGTTTAAGTGGACGCTTGTCATGATTGGCAAGCAGAAAGCCGGTAGAATGTCACTGGAATTTTCTAGGGAGGCACATGCGCGACGCCCAAAATGACTCCCGGCTTCGGTGGCCTCAGGTGAGCGTTCGATGCCAGGCGCCTGGGTCTTTTTCAGAAAGGTAAGGTTGCATGACATCATCCTACCTTTCCCCCCAGCACAAGAAGGAAATCGAGGGTTTTCTTTTTACTCTCTAGTCCGGGCGGCACTTCTGACCATGTTCTTGGCGCTAAGCATCTGTGCATGAGTATGCGATTTGTCTGTATCCCCACCCCCTCCTGTTAAAAAAAAAAAAAAAAGAATTGTAATAAATGATTCACAACGGCAGGGTAACATGTGACCTAAAACAGCTCCCCATGACCCCAGCGAAATCAGCGATCCCAACGTCAGCAAGTCTAGATGCTCTTTTTACTCTGGTTACTAAATTCTTATAAAGAAAAGTTGAGTGGCCACCGGGGAAACAGATCGCGTTATCATCAGACCTGAGGGAGCGGGCATTTTCGGAATCCCGAAACCTTATGAATGATGGGGTGTGTGTGTGGGGGGGGGGGTCTCGTAAGGCGGAGGTGTTTGGTGTTGATTGCTGGAATTTGTCAGCGATGGAAAATGAACGTTCGAAATGTCTTGTGTCTGCCGAGTGCCGTCAGGCTCATGACCCGGGAGGGGAGCACGGTCTTAGGATTCGGAAGCACAGGACATTTTGCCAAGAAAGAATGCTTGAAAGTTGCTTCTAAGCACCTCTGAAGGACCCGCAATACATGTTTCAGCAACTATTAGGTATCGTTAAGTAAAGTTAAATTTCAAAACAAAACTATTTTCATAGTCCCCAAGCAAGCAAGCAAGTGTATAAACATCTGTCGTGAGGTTCAGGGAGCACATTTGGACATGACTGTGCTGATCTGTGAGTAGGCTCACGCACAACCAAACATGACTCACCTCATTTCTCTGTCTGATGCAATTAAAAGTCTCGACACGTTTGGGACAGGAGTACTGGTTTTCTTCTGGCAAGTGTGGAAAAGCAAACCCATACTCGTAAAATGGCGTGGAAAATAGTGTGTGTGATGGATCCTACCTCATGGGAATTTTTTAACCTTCAAAAAAATGCATCATGTAGCTTTCATTGGTTTCTGCCTTATATGTGTTGGAATCTTTTTTCTTCTTCTGTGTTGCACGTTCTTTGCAAAGATGTCAGAAAACTGAAGGGTAGATATTTTCACACACTTGCCCCTCCCCCGCATGCATCCGCTAACAGCTGCCACATATGATTTTGTGGAATTTGATATTTTGAACGAAATGACTTCCTTCTTTTCCATAGTAATATAATAATCAATTTTACCATAGAGGACTCTGTACATGTCCAGCGTTGACTGCTCCTAATTAGCAATGCATGGGGTAGCAGAGGAAAGTGCCGGAGAGCAGTTTGGAGTGAAAGAAGAGTCAGCCGTCGAATTTTAACCATTCTTTCTTGCCTCAGCCAAGGCAGTCCTCAGTCTCCGTGGATCTTAGCCGCAGGTTTAGTTTGTGGTGAACTGAGAAAATACTAGAACGGCACGTGCAGACGTAACCAAGATGGCTGCATCTGATGGCTGCTGCTTTTTATCTTCTATCTTTTCCCTTCGGTAGCTTTCCTATGGCCACAGCTGTGTTAAATAGAGACAAAAGCCAGAAGTAACCTACAGATAATATTCTCTGCCTTGGGTGGCACCTGTGATTTGTTGTCTGTAGTCAGAAAGGTATGTGTCTTAAGGGCACCAGAAACTTCATCAACATTGGGAAATGGAAGCTTTCTCAAATAAATAGTTCCATGGTGTATTTATAACGTTCCAACCTTAATATTCTCATTTGCTCTAAGGAATTTAACAGAATTAAATAGTGCATGATCCCAACACACATAGGAAATGTATGCCTCATACTTCACAATGAAATGCTGAGCATACACGTCCAAGACCTCCGTTCCCATATGCTTAGAGGCGGTCATAAATTCAAGTGAGTTGAATAAGTATTTGTTTAGTGCCTCTAATTTGCCCGGCACGGAGCCAGGCAGACACTCAGGAATTTGAAAGATTTTAGGACATGGATGAGGTCTTCAAGGTGTTTAAAATTTAGAAAGCTAGGGTCACCCGTGGCAATCATCATCTGGCTGTCTACAGCAGAAACTATATGCGTACTGTGGAGAAAGTCTTGCCACAAAAAATATTTATCAAACCATGTGAGAGACGCTTCAGTGTATAGCTAAGAAAAATCGGTTGATTGCCCACTGTGTTTGTGGGCTTATAAAAAGTTCAGTGTTTATTCTTAAGTATAATTGAAAACAAATGGTCATGCTGCTTGTGGTGACAAAAATGGCTTGTGTGGCTCAAAGTAATGAAGAACAGATTGATTCTATTCCTTTATAGACTGGCAAGCCTTCAGACTTCGCTTCACAATAGTTCTCCTGGGGAGCTATTAAAAATCCCAGTGTCAGGGCACCTGGGTGACTCAGTTGGTTCATTGTCCGACTTTGGTTCAGGTCATGATCTCGGGGTTTGTGGGTTTGAGCCCCACGTTTGGGCTCTGTGCTGTCAGCCTGTCAGTGTAGACCCTGCTTCAGATCCTCTGTCCCCCTCTCTTTGCCCCCACCTCTGCTTGTGCTCTCTCAAAAGTAAACATTAAAAAAAATCCCAATGTCTCGGGTGAATCAGAATCTATGGAGATATGATCCAAGCATTAGTGTTTTAAAAACACCCCAAGTGATTTCAGTGCCACCACATTTGAAGTTTAACAATAAAGATGATTTGTCAAACACTTTTTGTTAGCATAGGGTGAGTTTGGAAGGTGGACTTTCTGCTGATATTTCTCATAATGTTGCTTGACTGAAGAATTTTTGACATTCTGGAGTCTGATCCTTCTATTTTCTGTATTGGTGAACTCAGAGTGAATGGAGCTTGCTTTTTTCCTATTCAGCAACCGATAACATGACGCTAAGCCAGTCAACGAACTAATTAGATTGCCGGAGGTTTTATGAACCCAGAGTGTTTTGATTCCAGGAGGCCAAATATTGTTGAACATGTCGACTGACTCTCTTAAAGGAAGGTAGGTAGAGTAGTGGCAAGTGCCCTGGATGTTACTCTTGCAGTGTCTGAAACCCCTGTGCAAAAGGGGGCCCCTTGTTGGTGTATTGGGTGCCTAGGAGATAGAAGAGGCTTGTTGTTGTTGTTTTTTAATATTTTTTCTTAATGTTTGATTTATTTTTGACAGCAAGAGAGACAGAGCACGAGCAGGGGAGGGGCAGAGAGGGAGACACAGAATCCCAAACAGGCTCCAAGCTCTGAGCTGTCAGCACAGAGCCTGATGCAGGGCTCAAATTTACAGACCTCGAGATCACGACCTGAGCCAAAGTCAGACGCTTAACCGACTGAGCCACCCAGGCGCCCCAGGTGTGGCTTGTTAAAAATACAGTTGTTACCGAATGCTTTGTAACTCACCATTGATTCTTGGAGTTGTAAGGTAGATTCAAGATAGTCTAGCCCAGTGGTTCTCAAAGTACAGCATCAGTATCGTTTGGACTTGTTAGAAATGCAAGTAAATTCTCAGGCCCCTGCCCGGACCTCCTGAGACAGCAGCTGGGGGCGAGTCCAGCATCTGTGTTAGAAGAAGCCCTCCCAGTGCCCACCTAACCCTTGAAAACCACTGCCCTCATTTCACCTTGTCATTTTACAGACAGGTTTGTTTAGTGCAGATTAAATGCCTCTCTCTGAAGTCACCCAGAGCTGGGGGAGGGGGAAAGGCTAGAAACTCCGATCTCCCAGGACAGAAATCTATCACTGTACCATGACCAGATTAATTTGACTTTTCCTTGTGCCATCAATGACAGCTTTAAGAAAACACCCACCATCCTAAAATCATAAGGCATAAAGGGACCTTAAAAATGTTTCATCTGACCCTCCCATTCACAGATGAGAAAACTAAGGTCCACAGGGTGAAATGGCCACAATCAGATGTACAGTTATTGGGGGCAAAGCCTGGTTAAGCAGTAGGTCTACTTACGAGCCAAACAGTGCTACCCCACCCAAACTACCCCACACTGCCTCTTCAGCTTCGTATAGACTTCTAGTATTTGGTTTAAGTCACATTGGTTAAAATGTCCAGGCTAATAGACAACTCTGGGAAGAGAACAGCTGTATTGATTGAGAATTTTAATTTTTAAAAATTATTCTGAAATTTTACCTTGATTTAAAATTGCCTTGGGGGGGTTGGCGCCTGGGCGGCTCAGTCACGTTACGCCTCTGACTCTGTCTCAGCTCAGGTCTTGATCTCAGGGTTGTGAATTCAAGTTCTGGGTTGAGCTCCCTGCCGGGCATGAAACCTATTTAAAAAAATTATAACAATAAAATAAATAGCATAAAATTGGCTTGCATTTTATGACCATCCTTATACATTTACCAGAAAAATCTCAGTGATATAAATTACCGAAAATAAAGTTAGGAGAACATAGGGGCCATTCCCAGAGCATGTGTTTTATCTCAGAATCATGTAGATTAGACACTTACATCTTCTCAGATCACACACTAAAATCGCATTTTCTTCAGGTTCAGTTAAAAGGAAACACTGTCTATTTGTTGAATATTTTAGAATTTTGTACTCTGTGTGGTTGTGGTATTTACATAATTCTGATGGTGGTCAGAGACTGAATCTAATCCATATTGTCCACAGAGCTTCCTCTTTAAAGCCTCGTAGCAACGCATATATGAAACATTTAGCCAGGAAGCCAAATTGAGAATATGATACACAACTACTAAGTCCACACACATACACATGGAACAGTTGTGTACTTGTACAGAAGTGTTTAATGGTTCCACACACCAACCATGTACCAGATACTGTGATATGAAATAGAACACATAATTCCTGCCTTCAAAATAATCACGGGGCAGTGAGGACATCAGATGAGCCATTGAATGGACGATTATGAGAGAGGGTGGTAGGAGCTAGAAGAGAGTATAGTTGAGGCTACCGGAGCAGCTAGGCATTCTGGGGAATCACAGAAGGGACATCAGCACACACTGGATGGGGGCAGGAGTCAGAGAAGGCTGCCTGGAGGAGGCGCCATCTGAGCAGCATGTTGAAGGACCCTGAGGGGGAATAGGCAGAGGTTTTCTAGGGAGAGGGAACAACATATGCGAAGGCATTCATGTTTGTTTGCATGTTGTCCTTCAGGAGGGCAATTTTGGCCTATAAACCCCTAAATACTACATTTGCATGTATAAACGTTAACATTTGGTGCCTTGGGGAACTTGTATAGCAGTTTTTAAATATACATTTCAAACAGCTTGTTTTTCCATCTCAAAAGACTGAGGTTCTCCAGAAAAGTTTGTTGGTTGAGAGGTTACCCTATTTTATGTTACTGAGAAAACAAAGATCTCTCTTAACCCCAGAAGTCAATCCAACTCCCTTAATTTTAGCCTGCACAAAACCAGTGAAATTCTGCCCAACATGAATTTTCTGAAAAATTGTGTCTCAGGCAAACCCAACTCCAGCCCTGAAAGAGATTTGAGCTGAATTTCACTGTAAAAGGCTCCTTTGGTCTGTGGAATGCCTTTGTAGAGAACATCTTATAATGAGGCACTTTTGGTATTTGGATCACTGAATCTTCATGGACAGAGTCAAGAGAGCCTCTTCTTGTGCTAAACTGCCCAGGAGAACAGGGATGGAAGAAATTAAGTTATTTCATGCTGATTGGCCTGCAACACATATTATCTGAGCCACGTATATGACAATAGTTTCTTAAAAGGTATTTCCGGTAGCTTATAATCGCTTAATTTGTGAGACGTAACAATAATAAATTATAAATTGTAGTATTTTGCATTTATTGTATATCAATTACATACTATATGATGTTACTAACATCATATAGTATATACAAATAACAATCTATTATTAAATAGTGTTTATTTATAATATTTATGATATTATGATTTAATATTATTTGATTCTGTCATCAACCTCAGCTTGCTTTACAGAGTGCTTGCATATCATGTTTGTTCTTTATAGCAACTTAGCAGGGCAGAATTATTATCTTGACAGATGAGGAAATTAAACCTGAGAGTTCTCAGATTTCAAAGGTGGAGGAGATCTTGGAGGTCCTTTCATCCAGCTTTTCTCATTCTACATAGAAAGGGAAACTAACTGGCCTCCAGTCCCACAGGGAGCAAGCAGCCGCTGTGGTACCTGGGTCTTCCAATTTCCAGTTCAGCAATTTTTTTTTTTTTTTTTTTTTTACTTCACCATACACCGCCTGCAGGCCCTACTGTGTTAAAAGAAACTTGAGAGAATGTGCATTTCTTTCTTTAGGAGAAATACTGCTGAACCCTGTCCTGCATGCTGGTTTATGAGCACACACAGGTATAGATAAGTCTCTTATTTTTATACTTTATTCTATGTTTAGAGAGAGACAGATCGATAAAGAGACGCACCACACGTGGATGTCACTAGGGAGGTAGAGGTGGAATTAGACTGGGCAGAGTCTCAAAAGGGACTTCCACTTTATCTGTATAGTTTTGGGTTTTTTTTAAATAAAAAGTATCTGAGGGGGAAAAAATTACCATCATCACAGCATTTGTTAATTTGAGGTGATGGGCAGGCAGTGAACTTGTAAAGATGATAAAGATTTGTTATATTCTTCATATTTTTAAGGTTTTAAAGTTGAAAACAAAGCCAAATGTGAATATTAAAAATAAGTTACGACCTACAGGACTATCATTTTATAAAGGGTATTTTAGGGGCGCCTGGGTGGCTCAGTCGGTTAAGCCTCCGACTTCAGCTCAGGTCACGACCTCACAGTCCGTGAGTTCGAGCCCCGCGTCGGGCTCTGGGCTGATGGCTCAGAGCCTGGAGCCTGCTTCCGATTCTGTGTCTCCCTCTCTCTCTGCCCCTTCCCCGTTCATGCTCTGTCTCTGTCTCAAAAATAAATAAACGTTAAAAAAAAAATTTTTTTTAAAGGGTATTTTATTTTACTTATTTATTTTAAGGTTTTTTGTTTGTTTGTTTTTGAGAGAGAGTGAGAGCAGGGAGGGGCAGAGAGAGAGGAAGACAGAGGATCTGAAGCGGCCTCTGTGCTGACAGCAGTGAGCCCGATGTGGGGCTCGAACTCACGAACCGTGAGATCGTGACCTGAGCCGAAGTGGGATGCTCAACCGACGGAGCCACCCAGGTGCCCCAAGGATATTTTAAAGAAAGAAAACTGGCACAGAAGAAGGAACAGAAAAAGAAATGAATACATGGTTCTTGGTGGATAAGTTGACATTAATTCTGTCTCTGCTCCAAGTCTTTCCTGTTGTGACATTAGCAGAATATTTCTTCTTTGCTCTGCATTTGCTACATCATTGGTTCCCTGGTGCACATTTTGAGCACTTCTAGTAACTCCAGCAGGAAAGTCAGGCCTCTCTTGTGAGTTATGGAACCGCTAGCGGCCCCTTGGTGACTGCACATCCCTGGTTCTGAGAATCTTCTGATGAAAGTGGAACAGAGTACAATGGTACAGAAAACTGTTCATTTAATAACACCAAATGTGTTATTTAAAATAAAATCGTAAATCATTAACCAAACTTACTGTGGCAGTCATTTTGCATATCTGCATTTGTCATACTATTATTTGTACACCTTAAACTTACACAATGTTAATATCAATAAAGCTGGTGGGGCACCTGACTGGCTCAGTCAAAAGGGCATGCGACTCTTTATCTCAAGGTTGCGAGTTTGAGCTCCACACCGGGTGCAGAGATTACTTGACTAAAAAACTTAAAATTATATATCGATAAAGCCAGAAAAAATAAAATAAAATACTGTGACACATTGGGAGAAAAACCACAGAATAGAGGAAAATTCTTTATATTTTAGTACCTTTAAACAAACAAACCAAAACCCCTGTAAAACAAATCACATCCAAAGAAATAGAGCCAGGAATGTGGTTTTAGAAGCGCTCTTTAATGAATGTGTAGGCAGAGGGTAGAATCCTGGCCTGAAGTAATACCCTGCTCCGCATCCCTTATTTGCTGGATGCCTTCGGGCATTCCGGAAGACCTTTTTTGGTCTCAGTCTTTGTAATGTAAACCAGAAATGGTCATATCTGACTTTCCTTCCCATTTGGTCATCCTGGAAATCAGATAGCTAATGAGGTGAAAGAAAACACTGATTAACAACCTAACTAAAAAAACATGGAACAGGAGAGAGATGGTAGGATTATCATCGCTGTTACGAATGCCTCCGAGACGTGCCGCGCTGTTACAGATCACTCTATGGTAATGTCATGGCTAAAGCCCACACGTGGGATAACGCCAGCATTGACCCAGTAATCTTGATATTACTCACAGAGGCCTCGCTAAGTGATAATCCAGTAGTTCTGTCATTACCAAGAAGAGCACTATCAAAAAATGTATGACCTCCTTCTTCTCACAAAGGAGAAGACTAGAAGCCACATTAGCCCTGAGGAATGAGGAGACACAGGGTCCAGTCTCCCTCTTCTCTAGCCAGCTCTGTGACTTTGGGTGATCACATACCACACCAACTTCACTGGGTTTCACTTCTTTCCTCTGTAGGATGAGTGCATTAAACAGAAACGGTCTCTAAGGCCTCTTCTTGCTCTTAACATTTGTGACAGTCAGCTAGAGTTTGAACCTTAGCTCCAATATTACCTGGTATCATCATTTTTGTCTTTGTAACCTGGCCTTTAGGGACTGTTCCCGGTCGTTCACGTCCTGACCTAGCTTGTAAGTGTTACAATAGAGTCAAGAATTTAGGATTTGAAGTTCGGCTCCCAGGAGACAATGGAAGGGCAGGACTCAGCAGTGCCCCGGCCCTAAGCATTGCCCTTTATTTGATTTGGCCACACAGTGAAGGTGTGACCAAACCTGGAAAACATTCTCTCACCTGGTCATGAGCTCTCTTGCCTGGATTCTATTTTATATCTTAGCACATGAGAAGAAATGACACATTCATTGCTTGGCCAGGAAAGGGAACTGTGTTGAAGTGGAAATGAATTTAAACCCCTGCTGGGTTATCTTGGAAGATACTGTGCTTAACTGAAAATGTGTCCATTCAGGTTGGCTTAGGCACTGCTGTGCCCTGGGCTGTGGTTCCTGGCTTCTGCTTCCGGGTGGCTGAACATTACCAGGGCAAAGCTCGCTGTGAGTCCACACACATCTATACGGCTGAACTTCAGTTGCGGCCGTCTTTGTTATTAATCCACAGCCCTTTCCATCTGTTGCTGACTACTTACCAGTTTACCCAGCAGCTGTTGTTAGCTCTCTCTGTTCTCCCCAAGTCCCAATCCACACTCCTGCTTCTTCTCTCAGCAGGTGTCCACCCTTGTTTTTACTTCCCTCCTCTCCATATTTACATCTCTCTGTGTTTTCCTCTTCCATCTCTATCTGTCTGCCCTGGCAGAGCTCACCTGCCATGTGCACTGATGATGCCAGTGATGGCAACGGTGATGGAGATAGTGATGTAATGGCAATCGTAATGGTGATGGCAATAGCGATACCAATAGAGATGATAATGCTGATGGAGTGACATGGGTGATGATAATAGAGTGACAATAGTAATGGTGGTGGTAAAGGTGATGGTAACGGTGATGATAATGGTGATGGTAATGGTGACGACAGTAGGGGGTCGTAATGGTGACGGCAATGGCAGCAGTGACGGTGATGGTAATAGTGATGCTCAGGGCTATGACGATGGTAGAAAGACTAGTAGCAGTAACGGTCACTGATGCGTTGTTTCGTGAATGCTTACTGTATGCTAGGAACTACGAAGAACAATTTAGGCCCAACTCTCGGGACAAGCCCGTTGCTCAGGTGTAGCCATCCCAGCTTTAACGATGAGGACCTTGAGGGTGAGAGAGGATTAAGTATTTGCCCCCAGCCCCCAGCTCACAAGTCGCAAACTGGAATTCAAACCCATTTTGACACGAACTCTGAAACCTGTGCCCTCAGCCTCTGGGCAGTGCTCCTTCCCATCCCTGCCTCCGTCCAGAATGCAGAGCACAATCATATTGATATGGCTGCTACTCCATAAATATGGCTGAACTGATTTTAACTCATCCCACCCCGAATCCTAGTGGCAATGAGATGATCTGCAAGGACTTGAGTGACAATATTACTTCCTCTGTAGAGGAATGTTTTCAAAAAGGGAAGGGTGTGTTGTGACCACACAGAGAATGTTCTCTTTCCAATAATGTTCTGGACATCTGTACAGCACCTAACAGTTTACAGAGGGGTCTGGCAACTCTTAATCCCATGTCAATCCTCATAACGTAAACAAGAAAAGATTGTGACTTCTCTTTTTAGAGTTGAGGAAACTGAGGCTGGAGCCTGTTGTCCACTGTGACCCAGCTGACAAGCCTCACATTATGCCTAGAACTCACGATGCCTGATTCCTACCCCCGTGTCCTACAAGGCAGTCCACAGCCCAATTGGCACTCACTCTATACCCTCCTTTGCTCCACATGAATGAAGACTAAGAACCATTGTATTTTTAATAATGATTCTTTTCTCCTAACAGGATAATTAATGCCTTTTATAAAGCCAGCTCTTAGTGTAGCAGAAATGGCCCATTAGGTGCTGGGAAACAAAATGGTGTTTCAGTCAGCTAGAAACTGTCCCCTGGTGAGGGTCACGGCATTATATCACCTGCTCACAGGAGCACCTGTGTGGCCAGAGCTGGATCTGTGTACCTGTAAAAGGTTCTTGTGTATCCCGTGCCCTTGTGAGGACTTTACTCGTGCACCCCATTCACACCCTGGCCTACTGACCATGGTACAGGCTCCTATTCCACCAAGAAGGGAGGAGCATTCTGTGTCTCAAACTTCCAAGAAGCAGGTGTCTCTGGTCGGCAGATAATCCCACCAAAGTGGCTGCCCAAGTTTCCCCTGCAGTGACCCTGGAGCTCCAGCTGCTGGGGCCTTATGGTCAGTCCACTGTGTAGAGGAACCTGGAGAGTGACAGGGAACTCTTGAGTCAACGCGGTGCCATGGAGGGGAACCATCTGGATTAAAAACAGACGTTCAGGTAGGTTGGCTTTCTTATTACATTATTTTTATTAAGCAAATAAAGGAAATGCATTGATTCTTGTACAGAAATGGCCAAGCAGATGCAGGGGATACTGGCTCCAAGTATCCCTATGAGGTCATTCAGGAGCTGCCCGTGCCGCTGTTCCCAGGCCAGTGTCTTTGGGTCGGCTTTATTCTCAGGCAGGTTTTCCTTAAGTGGTGCCTTAAATTTAACCAGTATAGCAACTCAGTCATGGCAGGACCAAAGAGTGCTTGTCTTCCAGAAGTTCCAACAAAATGTCAGGGAGTGTCCATCCTTGAGCCAGTCATTATGGCCAGGGGCTCTGATTGTCCAGGTTTGTGTCACATTGGGTGGAGATTACCGTCCCGTTTTGTAGATGAGAAAATTCTGAGTGTCAGAAAAATTAAGCGATGTTCCCCCATCATACAACCTATACAACCAGTAAGAGGCAGCTGGAAGCCTGAGTCTCCGACCACAGCTCACCCTACAGCTACCTTTCACCAACAGTGGATGCATCTTTGCATCTGTAGCTAGATCAGTTAGTCCAGAATGTTTGTCTTTGTTCAGAGTTCGGGGACAGCCCTTGAGACAGCCTTTTCTTTCACTTACTACATTTCTCTAAGACGTCTGAGGCTTGAACCACTTCCTCTTGTGCCTTACTGTTTTTGTGCTTAGGCGGTTTCAGAATACTCAACACCCTCTGTGTTGCTCTGTCTCCCCTGCGATCTCAGGAACGTCGTCTTTGTTCATCTCTGGATCCCCACCACCTAGCTTCATTGCCTGGCACATAACAGACACTCCATCCATGTGGGCTGTATGAACAAACACATAAATGCCCCATTGGCCCCTTTGAAGGACTCTTTCTGAGCAGAGGCCCAACAGCCCCTTGCCCGCGTCTTGGTTGCTCTCCCTTACTTTCAGAACCGGATGGATTATGTCACAAAAATCTTGCTGAATTTTCAGGACCGTCCCTGACTTGAACCGAGGAACGGCCCTGCCTCACTCCTTGTGCACAAATACTAACCCATCATTGCATCCTGCTTGGGACTCAGAATAACATATGAAAGAGCTTTGGGACAAATAATGAGCATTTTCAAACCGAGACAGCTGTTTCGCTCTCCCAGTGAACACAATATGTTGCCCATCCTTTCAACACTACGGAATTAAACCATTAGAAACAGTTTTCATCTGGTTCTCCTAAATATCCTGGCATTTAAAGGCAACTAGTTTTCCTTTATGTTGTATTTTATTTTTACAACTCTTGAGAGAAATGCTGCTTTAATTTAAAAAAGCTGTCTAAGTGAGCCTGGAGCCCAAGTTTTTGATGTAATTATGCACCGAGAATTCTTCCTAACAGTGAATGGCTCAGAAAGGCAACCTCATCCCTGGGGGCAGTTAGCCTTGCAGAGGCCTGGGTGAGTCACAGTGGCTGTGCTGAGTGATAGGCGGTTCCAACTCTGTGCCAGATGCCCAGGCTACATAACTCCCCGTGCGGCACTCCCTGCTCCCAGGTCCGTGGTTCAACTCCTTGGCTGCAAACTGTATCACTGTACAGGTTTAGGGGAAGAAATGTGGCAGAT
The DNA here is from genome assembly GCF_022837055.1 of Prionailurus viverrinus. NCBI lineage: Eukaryota > Metazoa > Chordata > Mammalia > Carnivora > Felidae > Prionailurus > Prionailurus viverrinus. The sequence continues at coordinate 68,721,416 of NC_062571.1, forward strand.
ACAGAGAACCTTGCCCCCACCCCCTCCCCTGCTATCCCCTGTGCAGGGCTTATGGGGATTCTAGAAGGGGCCTGTAGCTTTATGTCTCCCTGGTGCTCAGGGAGTGCCTTGTATATCAAAGGTAGTCAGTATCTCTCTGAACAGGGCAGGGAGATAAACATGGGTGGAGATGATAATTTGGTGAAATAGATAGTTCTGGGACTTATTTAGGGCTTTCAGAGGTAAGGCTTTTCTGTCAAGCACTAGAAGCTGGTTTGGATGATCTGGGTTCTCGCTAAGGTCTTACTGCTACCCAGCTAGTTGGCTTTGGGCAGATTACTTTCTGTCTTTGTTCTGGGGGTGAGAGGATGATTTGATCCTTAAGAGTCTGCAATTCAAAGCTTAACGCAACTGGGTAAAGAAAGCTTTGAAAAGGAAGAGATCTCTGGGCTTTTCTGGCTCCCAGCAAGAATTGCCACAGGGTCTTGAGATGGACACCTAGTCAGATGATCTGTGCTTCCTAGGACCCCGGGGGAGGTGGTCATGAGTTTGTTCATTACCAGCAAGATCGGGCCAATACCCCCCACCCCCACCACTGCCTCTCTGAGTGGAAGCTTCTCTTACATCTAATTTTCCTGCTGGATTATATTAGTTTCCTGTTGCTTCTGTAACATATTACCACACATTTAGTGGCTTACAGCAACACAACTTTCATATCTTACAGTCCTGGAGGTCAGAAATCCAAAGTCGGTCTCACTGGGCCAAAGTTAAGGTATCAGTAAGGCTGGTTCCTTCTGGAGGCTTTAGGGGAAATTCATTTCCTTGCCTTATGGCCCCTTCCTCCATCTTCAAGAGCCAGCAGTGTGGCATCTTCTTTGGTCTCTCACCTCTGCTTCTGTCCTCGTATCTTCTCTCCCGGACTCTGATCCCCCTGCCTCCATTTTATAAGGACTCTTGTGATTACATTGGGCCCAGGATAATCTCTCCATCTCATCACCCTTAACTTAATCACATCTGCAAAGTCCACTTTACCATGTAAGGTGCTGGCCGTGGGGCTTGATCCTATGACCTTGGGATCGTGACCTGAGTGAATTCGGAAGTCTGAGGCTCAACTGACTGAGCCACGCAAACACCCCCATAAGCAATATTTTTAACACAAAGCCAGGTGTGCTAAGTGATGTAACAGTGACAGACTCAGATAGCAGGAATATAAGAAGGTGACATTAGTTCCAGCCATCACATGGCCCAATTTTCGGCTTAGAAATATGATTGTTATATGTACCTGAATTTTAGGTTATTAACTTTTGTAGGCTAAGGATTTTAGGGCTTTATTTTCTGCTTTCTTTTAATTTTTTTAAATGTTTATTTATTTTTGACAGACAGAGACAAGAGCGCAAGCAGGATGGAGGCAGAGAGAGAGGGACAGACAGAATCTGAAGCAAACTCCAGGCTCTGAGCTGTCAGCACAGAGCCAGACGTGGGGCTCGAACTCACTAACTGTGAGATCATGACCTGAGCCGAAGTCGGAAGCTTAACCGACTGAGCCACCCAGGCGCCCCTCTTTCTTTCTTTTAAATAGGATGGTGTGTCTTTTCCTTTTTAAGCCTCTTTAGTTCAAAAGAGGTATCTGGCTCTGATGATTCATGTGAAATCGCTTTTGCTTAAGGCTGGTTAAGGTTGGAGACAATCTGAATTTGCTAGACACAGCAGATGTTGGGAAGAAAATCAAGTGAGACTTCTCATTTCATGCTGCATCTGAATGGGTAACTTCTGTAACCTGGGCCGTACTACAGAAGAGCACTTGTTTCTTGTGGCTGACCTACAAATACCCAGCAAGGTTGGCTTTCCTGGTTGGAAAGACCATTCTTCCTCGTGTGTTCTTTCCGAGGCAAAGGGGCATCTCCTGTGAGAACTCCCTGCGGCCCAGAACACAGTTTTAGAAAATACAGCTGACTTCTCTGGGAAAAACAAAACCAACCTTGTCTTACCCTGGTCATGGAAACTAAGTTGGCACCTCATTATCGCCTTGTTAGCAGGGACTGGCTATGTTGTGGACAAATCTGGTAGGAACGGTTGGCCCTGTGTGGGCAGGGTTTTGAGTTAAGCTTAATTGCTCTTCTAAAGCTCAGCTACTTAATATGACACAAGTAGAAATCTATCATCAGACTCTTGACCACCCTCCTTTCCCTTCATAGTCTCACCTACGCAGACAATTAGCGCCTCCCCACCTCTGTGGCTGCCATGATTTGTGCCTGGGCCACACTGGGGCCATCAAGGCTTGGCTGCACCCAGCACAACTACCCAGAGGAGGAAAGGTTTGTAATCACCTTTAACCGTGACTCCCCCAGGCCTCCAATATCTTCAAATGCAGTCAACCTGTTCTGTCCTGGGAGCACAGTAGGGCTGCCGGCTGGGTGAAGATGACGTCTCCTTAATGACTTATACAAGTTCTCGATTTCTCACAGAATGGGAAAGAGTAATCCAGAATCATTTTCATCTGGCTCTGACATGTATTTTGCACTTGTATTTGAATGTTGGTGTGTCTGATGTTCTGAGAACTCACTTCAGACAGAGCCATGGAGCAGCCCATGAGGAGAGGGTGTCCTCAGGGATAGCTGAAGAACTGCATCCCTAACCACATCTGCCCCTTCTCTTCTTTTCAAAGCCTGGCTGGGGTTTGAATCCCACACCTGTATTCACCAACAGTTGAGTGTTCACAGGAAGGTCACCTAATCTCTCTTGGTTTTAGATTGTTACTTTGCAAATTTGGGGTGAACATTTTCTACCCTGGAGGACTAATGGAGCTATCAAATGGGATGACAGGCTGAGCACTGATCACACAGGAGTATTGCGTGCAGTAAATGTTAGGCTCTCTCCTGCTCCCTTTCCTCCCTACCACCTCCACACCTCCTCCCTGCACCCCACCTTTCTCTCAGAGCAGTGCAAAGTGCTGGCCTTAGCAGAAGCTCTCTTTCCTCACAATGTCTCCAAAATGGGAGGGTTGTGACATGACACACACATTTCACATCTCCCCTTTTTTCCTCACCGTGCCCACTCCCAGACTCTTTTCTTTGTTCCATCAGACTTCTGTACAGAACCTATGACAGTGCGGACCTTGTCTGAAGTGTCCCTGCCTTGCAGTTTCTTCCCCATACTGAATGTATGACTGGGTTCTCCATGGTAATCCCAGTTTCAAGTGCGCAGTCCTGTTCTTCCCATTTTAACAAGTCCTGGAAATTCTAGTTCATCCACATCCCAAACACATTTCCCTGATTACCCACTACCCAGAAGGGGAGCTGAAGACGCAGAAAATGTGGTCTTACAAAAGGGCCCTGACAATGGTAACCACACATCCAATCTTATATTGGTCAAGAAAACACCATAACCAACCAACAGAGTTCCCATAACCAACCAATAGAGTTGCCATGAGAGGCACATGTCAGACAGAGCACCCCCACAATAAGCTTCTGTGAGAGCCTGCCACTGCTGACGACTTCAAATTCAGATTCTTCGCTTGCAATTTTTATGTTATTCCTCATGCCAGTTGGGTTTGAGAGTGGGTTGAAGGGACCTTGATTCTTGTTTTTGGATGTGAAATGAGGATCAGGATGAAAATGTGTTTGGCACAAAAATGCACATGATATACTCTGGATGCAAGTTTGTAGCCTGCTTTTTCTTTCACTTCACATATAGACTATATGGATTTACTCCTGTTGCTAATTTTTTGTTGTTGTTGCAAACAGTGACTTGACCAAATTCACAACCGTGTCTACTGTTGGCAAGATGGTGTAGGGCTTGAACGGAGAGAACAGATACCAAGGGGGATTTAGTGGGCTGGAATGTTTTCTATCTTAACCTTGGTGTTGGGTGCACTTTTTTGAATGGACTTAAATATTACAGAGTAAAGTAGAAATTTACGATAGTAAATGGTTCCTTAACATCTTGTTATATAGGTATAATGTACTTTGTTTAAACCCTCCCATCACCCCCATTATCAGATATTTGTAATTTTCAACTTTGGACTCTTGAATAATGTAGTATTATTAAACATCTTTGGGCATCAAGTTATGTCTGCATTTTAGCTCATTTTCTTAGGATAGTTTTACAGAATTGAATTATTGGGTCAAAGAGTATGTTGTAATGAGTAGATATTACCAGACTATCTTTTAACAAAGTCACACAAATGTAGATTATCAATACCATTGTGTCCACTCCACCTTATCTTACCAGTCCTGAATGCTGTTACTAAAAAAAAAAAAAAAAAAAAAAAAAAAAAAAAAATGCTATTTTTCTAGGCAAAATTTTTTTTTTTCTCATGGTGATAGCTTGTATCTCTGATTAGCAGTGAGGTTGACCATTCTGTCATAAAATAATTTTTCCATCCGAGTTTTTAAAACGTTGACATGTATGCATGAGTACAGGCTTTTTGCAGACTCATATATAGGTGGGCCCTGGGTTTTATATGAGACGTGGGGACCACAGATGAACAAAGAAAGAGCCCCTTGTTCCCTGGGTGAAAACTAGCTGTGCATCTAGACTTTTTGTGTTTCTGCAGTGCCGCCAAGCTCCTGGACAAGAACCCGTTCTCGGTCAGTAACCCGAACCCTCTGCTTCCTTCGCCCGCCAGTCTCCAGCTGGCCCAGCTACAAGCCCAGCTCACCCTCCACCGGCTGAAGCTGGCACAGACAGCTGTCACCAACAATACCGCAGCCGCCACGGTCCTGAACCAAGTCCTCTCCAAAGTGGCCATGTCCCAGCCTCTCTTCAACCAGCTCAGGCATCCGTCTGTGATCAGCGCCCCCCAGAGCCATACGGGGGTGCCTCAACATGCTGCGGCCATGCCCAGCGCCCGGTTTCCCTCGAATGCCATTGCCTTCTCACCCCCAGGCCAGACGCGAGGCCCGGTACCCTCTGTGAGCCAACCCCCCAATGCGGTGGTGATGCATCCTTTCAGTGGAGTCCTGCCTCAGACCCCTGCCCAGCCAGCAGTCATCCTGGGCATTGGCAAGACTGGGCCTGCCCCTGCTGCAGCAGGATTCTATGAGTATGGCAAAGCCAACTCCAGCCAGGCATATGGCTCTGAAACAGACAGTCAGCCCAGCTTCCTGCCAGCCACAGCCTCTACCACGGGCAATGTGACCTATGAAGGGCACTACAGCCACTCAGGGCAAGATGGCCAAGCTGCCTTTCCCAAGGACTTCTACGGACCCAACTCCCAAGGGTCGCATGTGGCAGGTGGATTTGCGGCCGAGCAGGCCGGGGGCATGAAAGGCGAGGTAGGTCCCCTGCTGCAGGGTCCAAACAGCCAATGGGAGACCCCCCACGGATTCTCTGGCCAAAGCAAGCCCGATCTTACAGCAGGCCCTAGCCTGTGGCCTCCACCCCCCAGCCAGCCCTATGAGCTCTATGACCCCGAGGAGCCCACCCCAGACAGGACCCCTCCTTCTTTTGGGGGTCGGCTAAACAACAGCAAACAGGGTTTCAGCAGTGCCCGGAGGCGGGCCAAGGAGGAGCAGGCAATGCTGTCCGTGCGGCCCCTGCAGGCTCATGAGCTGAATGACTTTCACGGTGTGGCTCCCCTTCACCTCCCACACATCTGTAGCATCTGCGACAAGAAGGTGTTTGATTTGAAGGTGAGTCCTGCGAGATAGCCTGGGAGCCACCGCTGGAGCCCGGGGGTGCTCCCCGCCACAACCCTGCTCTTTGCTACTCAAGAGCGAGGAACTGTCACCTTCGGGGACTAGGTGGCAGCATTTTGCCATCAGTTCCCTTGATTAAAATTATAGGGGTTAGAACCAAAATTCATTTCAGAAATGTATCAGGGCCAGTCCCTTGCTTTAAGGCAAGGAAGAGATTCTTTCCCATGTTTATGGATGAGAAAGCTGTGGCCGAGTCGGGGATCAGGTGACCCCACCTGGGTGACAGAGAAGGGACTCAAGGCCTGGTCTCCTGCCTCCTTGAGGAGGACTCTTCCTGCGAGGTATGCCCAGAGTACATTGTACGGAGTATGGAAGGGGAGGAAAACGCTGGAAGAATTTTGGATGAGGGCAAGAGAGCACCTCTCAGGTGAGATCTGGACACATTTTGTAGAGTGCCTCAGCTTCCCATCTGCAAGACAGAGATGGGGCCTCATCGTACCTTCCCAGTGGTTGTAATACGCTTTGGGCCCCTTAAGCAAAGGTTCATTATAGTATAAATCCACGCCCCCATCCCCCGCCAAAACGTGTTAGTGATGCAGTGGAATACTCCAGAGCAATAATGATTCGGACAGCTAACATATATTAAATCCTTTCCATATGTCAACAGTAATCCTGGGAGGTAGATACTATTATTATTCTCATGTTGCAGATGAGAAAACCGAGGCCCAGAGAGAGGAAAGGACTTGCCCAGGGCCCCAATGCTAGAGAGTGGCAGAGTGGAGATTCCAATGCGGGTCTGGCTCTCCCAGAACCGGTGCCACTTGAGCACTGGGCTGTGCTGCCTCTCTTCTCTCATCCCATCTGCAGAGCATAGTGATCCCCATGTAATGGAAGTCACACCACAGTGTGTCCTTCACCTCTGCTTGGGTCACGTTGTGCAGGTGCATCCCCGTCACCCACGGGGAGGGGGCTGGCTGACACTGGGAGGTGATGGCGGATTTCATCTCATAAGCCTTTCTTAAGGCTTTGCAGCTCAGATTTTCCCAACCAGACGTAGAAATGGGTGGGGTCTCTCTGGGAGAGGAGGGAGGGAGTGGGAGGTGGGAGGTGCCATGGGACTAAGGGTGCCCGGAGAGAGGAGGAGAGAACCCGACTTGGGATTCCGGGCTTCTGTCCACGATGAGCGAGGGATATGCGGGTCTGGCCGATGGAGTGAGGGCTAGATGGGAAGGCAGGTGTGGAGAGGAGCCAGGAGGGAGAGGAGGAGCAGAGGGAGATGTGTTTGCAGGGTTGGTCCAGTTTCTGGGCTCTGAGCCTCCTGCCTGATGGGGAAGCCTGTACTCATCCCTTACCTTCTCATGGACTCAGTTCTGCTTCAGTCATTTTTCCTTTCCTTCCGGTTTAGGACTGGGAGCTGCATGTGAAAGGGAAACTACATGCTCAGAAATGCCTGGTCTTCTCTGAAAAGTAAGTGCTGGCCGAGAGAACAGGTCCGTGCATGTGTTCAGCAGGTAATCATTGAGCACCTACTGTGTGGCACATTCTTTTTTAGGTGCTGGGGAAACAGAGAACAAAACAGGAAAATGACCCTGTCCTCAAGGAGCCTATACTTAATGGTGGGGGTTGGGGGGGCAGGAAGCAGATGATAAAGAAAATAAGCAAGTGAATTATATAGCATCCCTGGTGGTAAATCCTAAGCAGAAAACAGCGTCAGGGCAGGGGCAGGAAGCGTGTGTGTATACACATGTGCACTTGCAGGGGCTGGTCCTTGCATTTTATTTTATTGCTTTTTTTAAAAGTTTATTTATTTTGAGAGAGAGAGGAGGGCAGGGGCAGGGAGAGAGGGAGAGAATCCCAAGCAGTCTCCCCGCTGTCAGTGCGGGGCTTGATCCCACAAACCATGAGATCATGACCTGAGCTGAGATCAAGAGTCGGACGCTTAACCAGCTGAGCCACCCAGGAGCCCCTGGTCTTTAAATAGGGTGGCCGAGGAAAGGCCTCAGTGAGGACACCTCAGGAGGTGGGGAATGAGCCCCTGGCTGTCTGGCGGACATGTACCCCCAGCAGAGGGAACAGCAAGTTGGAAACTTGATGTGGCTTTGGGATGCTCAGACAGCAGCAGTGTGACCAGAGCAGAGTACTGGAGTGAGGAGCCAGAGACGTGCCAGGGACTGGTCCTGAGCTCCTGGGCTTGTTGTGAGGACTTTTGTTTTGCTTTGAGAGTGAGGGCTGAACAAAGGAGTGGTGCCCTCTGGCTCCACTGAGCGGGGCCTTGGCTGCTGGGCTGAGAATAGACAGGAGTGGGTTGTGGGCAGACCAGTAAGCAGGGGGCTGTGGTAACGCGGGCAGAGAAGAGGTCACATGACCTAGGGTGTGACCAGCCTGCTGGAGTGAAGTGATCTGAAATGAGCACATTCCAAAGGCTCCCCTTTCTTATTCACAATAACCAGTGGGTGGAAGTAACCCAAATGTCCACCGACAGATGAATAGGTAAACAATGTGTTATATCCCTACGCGGGAATATCATTCAGCCTGAGGAAAGGGACTTCTGACACATGAAGCGACACATGGCTGAACCTTGAGGACATTGTGGTCCATGAGGTAAGCCAGTCACAAACGGACATGTACTGGATGATTCCACTTACAGGAGGAGCTGCAAGAGTCAGAAAGTAGAATGGTGGCAGCCAGGGGCTCAGGCAGGGGAAGAGGGGTGTTTGTTTTCTAATGGGGGCAGTTTCCGGTTTGCAAGACGAAGAATCCTGGACTTGGACGGTGGGGACGGCTGCACAACAGTATGAATGTGCTTCATGCCCCTGAACTGTACGCTTAGAAATGGTTACGATGGCAAATTTTATGTATATTTGATCGCAACTCAAAAACTAATTTCATAAGGGTCTCCCTTTTCTGGCTCCCTCTTTTTTTGTTGCGGTAAAGGTCACGTAAGACTCACCATTTTAACCAACTTAGGGTACGGTTCAGTGGTATTTAGCAGAGTCACAAGGTTGTGCAGATATCATCACTATGTGGTTCCCGAACATTTTCATTACCCCCGAACCCCATACCCGTTAAGTGCTCATTCCCTTTCCCCCTCCCTTGTAGACTGGCAACCACTAATCTGCTTTCTGTCCCTATGGATTTGCCTCTTCTGGACACTTTGTGGAAATGGAACCATTTAATAATATGGCCTTTGATTTCTGGCTTTTTTCACTTAGCAAAATATTTTCAGGGTTCATCTATGTTGTGGTATTTACCACATTTTTATGGCTGAATAATATCCCATTATATGTATATTACCACATTGTGGTTATCCCTTCATCTTTTGATCTATATTTAGGTTGTTTTTTCACCTTTTGGCTATTGTGAATAGTGCTAATATGAACATTCGTGTACAAATGTTTGAACATTTTTTTTAAGTTCATTTATTTTGAGAGAGAGAGAGAAAGAGAGAGCATGGGAAGGGCAGAGAGAGAGAGAGAAGAAGAGGATTCTAAGCCACTGAAGGGCTTGATCTCATGAACTGAGATCATGACCTGACCAGAGATCAGGAGTCAGATGTTTAACCGACTGAGCCACCCAGGTGCCCCTGAACATTTATTTTTAACTATTTTGGGCCTTTGGCTGGGAGTGGAATTTCTGGGTCCTATGGTAATTCTTCGTTTAGCTTATTGAGTTACTGGTTCCCCTTTTCCACCTCTCTCCAGTGCTGGCATCCGGTGTATACTCGGTTCAGCAGAGGGAACGCTGGGTGCCTCTCCCAACAGCACAGCCGTTTATAATCCTGCTGGGAACTCTGAAGGTGAGTAAGGCCCTTCAGGTCAGCCACTTGAAGCAGAAACCAACTTCCCAAAGGCTTACTATGTCACATCCTTAATAGCCAAACTTCCCTGATGTGCCGTGTGTGTGTGTGTGTGTGTGTGTGTGTGTGTGTGTGTGTGTATAGCAGACAGATCCCAAGACACTAAAATGTATTTGCCTACGCTCTAGGCTCTTAGAGACATAAAGCTTTGTTGGTTACCAACATGCCCAGGGGTAAAATCACACCAATCACTAATCAATGTATTGAGAGGAAATTTTAATTTTTTTCTTCCAATTTACATCCTAATCAAGACTTTTTTTAAAAAAAAAAAGTTTATTTATTTTGAGAGAGAGAGAGAGAGAGAGAGAGAGAGAGAGTGCAAGTACGGGAGAGGGAGAGAAAGAGAGGATCCCAAGCAGAGTCTACACTAACAGGGTGGGGCTTGAACTCAAGAACCACAAGATCATGACCTGAGCCGAAACCAAGAGTCGGATGCTTAACCAACTGAGCCACCCAGGTGCCCCCATCTTAATCATGATTTTTGAAGGTAAAGCAAATGACTAGGATTTCACACACTTGGTGTAATTTATCATTTAGATTATGCCTCAAACCTTGGATCATCGTATGCGGCCATTCCAGCAAGGTCATTTGCTCAGTCAAATCCTGCGTTTCCTTCGGCTTCCCCGGGGACAAACGTGAGTACAGAAGCATGTTCTCCACTGTCATAGTCATCATCAAAGCATTTGTGTCACCCGCTATTCCTGGGTGTAGAGGTGCAAAGGATGCTGGGATGAAGTTGGCACAGATGTGGCTTTGTGTAGGGCAGGAAACTGTGTCCTGTGGGCAGAGGTCAATGGGTGTTTTCTTCAGTCCAGCTAGCATTGAAACACACACACACAAAACTGACATGCGTTGCTAAAATCGAAAGCACACATAGACTTTCTAGCATTCAGCATTGGTTTAAGGGGGAAAAAAGGTTTGAGCTTTTGTATGTATGTGTGTGTGTAAGACTTTTTGCTATTTTATTCACGTGGATTATTTCCTATGATGGGTAATTCTGGAAGTTGAACCAGAAAGAGAAAATGTGTTTGAAAGTAAGGACCATGCAGTGATGGGATTTGTTGGCCCCTTGGGGAAATAGTTGCTTCTGTGAAATCCTTGTTTTTAGTTGTGTTTTCATTTCTCTCTCTCTACAACATGCTCTCCAGTCCCTCAAAACTCAAAAGCTTCATTCCCCCTTTGCCTACTTATTGTGATAATTTCCCTTTCCTCTTGGTTTTTCTGTTTGGTCACCACATGTAGCCTCTTCCCCCAGAAGCTTCTACTCCAGAACACGTGGAGGGAGGTGGGAGAGGCAGAACCAGAACCGACTGTGGAACAAAATGTGTGGCCCAGCCCTGCCAGAGGGCGCGTGTCTGTGTGTTCGTGGCCATGCCTGGATTTCTTTCAGTTTGTGGTGTGAGCAGTTGTAGCCTCTTTCTCCTCATGCGACGAGTGAGCACGAGCTCGGGTGCCGTCCCCTCCACGTGTGGGGGTGTTCATGCAGAGCTTCGGAAGGGCAGGCTGAGAAGTGTAGGCGTTAGGCCCCCCCGGGGATGAGTGAGTGGGGAGGCCTGCCTGGGCGGAGATTTCTGTTTGCGTGTGTCTGGCTGTGTGTGATGTTTAGCGGGAGAAGCACCCTGAGACAGAGCTCTGGTCTGGAAGCCCACGCACGTTTTGGTGAAAGAGAATTTTGTGGTTTCCCTCTCTGTGCTCACCGCGCTGAGAGCCACGCCCAATCGGTGCAGCTTTGGGTCAGTCCTGGGAGGGTAGTAAGGCCTGTCATTTGTCTTTGACCTTGTGTCTGGACAGGGGTGTGGGCGGCTCCAGCACCACCCCCACCCCAGCGTCTGTTTCCCACTGTGGCGCGTCTGTGCCCAAAACCCTGCTCTGAGATCTTAGCACGGAGGGGAAGGGGACTGTGACCAGATGGGCAGGCAGTGAGAGGTGGGCCAGGGATCTGGGCAGGGAAAGCGAGCTGATGTCCACTGAGCCCCTTTGTAAAGGGGAAGGGACTGAGCGGCAGAGGAGAAGTGAGAGCAGGACGACTCCTCTGCGTGTGTCCCGTCCCCAACCCCACCCTCCGGCACTGATCAGGGAACAAGAAGCCCTTCCTTGTGGATGTGGAGCCAAGAGACCTGAGTTCAAACCCTACTCTGGAGCACACAGGCTCAGTGGCTGCGGGCAAGTCACTTCATTACGCTGAGGCTCCCTTTCAAATGGGGACAATAACTCCCCTAATAAAGACTTTTGAAAGTAAAGCAAACAGCTGCGTTCTTACCAGACTTGTGTAATTGACCGTTTTGATGATGCCTCAAATCTCGGAACACTCACACCATCCAAGCAGAGCCTCCTGATAGGTGTTCAGAGCCCAAGGGTGGGAGCGAGGCTGAGGGCAGACCAAAGCGGTCATGAGGACTGAACGTGACACGGATGGAGAGTGATGTGCTAGCCGCACAGTGTGTAAGAAGCACCAATGGCTGTTACTAAGCAGCAAATCCTTTTAACCGCTTGTGGGAACCTATCCTGTCCCAGGCCACGTCGTCACGTGACTGCCCCATAGCCATGGCCGGCCCAGGGGAGAACCCCTGTGACCTTGGGCAAGTCTCAGTATGTGGTGTTTCTCCTGCACAGATCTGTCTGGTAATTCCTGTGGTCATGTCTGCTTCCTCTAGAGACATGGCCAGGCTCCCATGGAAGCACTCTTCTTCCTCATGCCACAGGCACAAGCGATCTGATGATATGTGTTGATAATGATTCACGATAATTCGTGTTAATACTCGGAAGCTCTGAGTGCAGCTTCCTCCAAACGCCTGGAAATAGGAGTTCATCCGGCTTGAGCCTGAGGAGGAGCAACACAAGGAACACTTTGCTTTCTGCACTGGCAGCCAGCAGGAGATGGGGACCTCAGGGCATTGTAGGCTGATGCTGATGACGATGGCTAACATTTATACAGTGCTTACTAATTTCTTAGCATCTTGGTTTGTATTTTCTCATTTAATCCAGACAGCCCTGTGAGGTGGGGAAACCAAGGCACAGAGAGACTAAGTGCTTTGCTTAAAGTCTTATAGCTGATGGCTTTAATGGAAGTGCTGGGATTTGAACCCAGGTGACCTGACTCTAGATGCCTCCCTTGTAACCATCAAGCCCTGCTGCTGCCTTTTGAGGGTTTCTGAGTTTCCTTCCTTGCTATGAGTCTCTCTTTAGTGAGCCCACTCCTCTCCCCTCTATCCACTTCCACTCTACACGCTGCTCAGTGGGATCTGAATCTGCCTTGAGGATGGCAGTGACTTCTTGGGCCTCAGCTAGACATCAGCCATGGAGCAAGGCAAGGAGACCAGTGAGACCTGGCACCCAAATTCTGTACTGTGACAGTGTCCCCCAAGATGAGCTGTTTGGAGACATTTTCTACAGATCCAGTGAAGGGGAGAGTCGTCACCTGACTGGTCTTATAAGTTCTGTGAGGTCTTGTTCGTCACATGAGCCTTCCCCAGGACATCTAGGGGACAAGAACAATGGCTGCCCCAACCAGTCCCTGTATCATCAGTGCCTGCATGGGCACATTCTTCTACCTGATTCTGGTCCATCGAATGCACTTGTGTCTGTCTTTAGGAGAACTGGAAATACACGAATACTGACATTTGAAGAGAAGCTGAGAAGTGAAGAGCTGATTAATTGGCTACAGAAAGATGCTTTGCAAGGCTCGGTTAAGTAGCAGGGGAGTCCTTCGGAGAAATTATTGATTCTTTTTTCTGCCTACAAGTCCCAACCTCCAAAGATAAATGAATACATCAAAGGGTAATTACTCTGTTACCAAAAGACACTTTGTGAGGCTGGAGGAGTGGCCAGTGGGCTCCTTTTGCATATACATCTCTACTCTTTTTTCTGCTTGCATAATTCATGCTCTTTGTGAAAATTCAAATGGATAAGAAATATTTCATGAGGACAGGGAAATTTCCTCCATTATCCCCCTCCCAGCCCTCATACAAAACCCATAAAAGCTTTGACGCATTTTTCCTCCAGAAATGTTTTCTGGTTCTGTGCCGGGCTTTTTCAGTCCCATTCTACTTACAGACATCTTTTCAGAAACGCATTTGGTTGAGTAAAGCCAGAACCAGCCAGGACTCCACCATTATAATATTTGTAGAGCAAAGAGCAGTTGCTGTCTCTAAAGCTCCCTGTTTTCAAGCAGGAAAACAAATCGACCCAGGGCTTTGGGAATGAGCTTTTAGAAGGTCTCTGCACTGCTACAAAATCTAAAAGCACCCAAAAACCCATCGACCACCTCCATCAACCCTAGGCTTGGCTGAATGTACGCTTCCGTCAGCTCCGTGGGGAGTGTGAGCCTTTCATTTCCGTGTTTATTGTTGGCAGAGATGGGGCACTAAACTGACAGTTGAATGCTGGGGGGAGGAGGGGACTTGTGTCTGTCCCTGCCACCCCAGGGTCCCCAGAGAGTGGTTTTCACTTTCACTTACGCTTTGCCATTTGACAGAGCAGAGGCACTTTATCCTTGGCTGCCTGAGTCGTCATAAACAGAGTAATCAGGTTTCTGGAAGGGGCCACTGGGGCCTTCTCAGGCTGTAAATAGTTTTCTCGTGCTTGCCCAAGATGCACTTTGCTTGCTGACTGTCCACATAAAATGGCATTGCCGTTTTCACAGCCACCGTGGAGTTTATTTAGTGCTGGTGCTACAGATGGGCTTCCCTAGCCTAGGAGGACAGACATCATTTTCATGTTTTCTTTCTCACTGGGACCCTGCACACTAGAAAACTTGTATAAATCAGGAAACTGAGGCACAGGGAAACATAAATGTTTGTGGAAGGCCAGAGGTTTAAGTCACAGGTTGCCCCTCAGATGGCTGGATGTTTCTAGAACTTCTCTCTGTCTATCCATTCTGGCCTTCCTGGTCCATGGCTCAGATCACTGTCGTCTCCTGACTTCCATCCAGAGAAACATGAAGAGCAGTAATTGATGTGGCAAATGATACCGGCCCTTCCCTCACGATTCCAGCTCTGTCATTGCTCTCCTCCCCTTGTGCATTTTCAAAGAGCAAAGAGCGAGAGGGAAACAGGACACCTGAATGGGTTTTGTTTTCTGGGTTTGTTTCCTTTTCTTTTTACAAATCTTAAGTATTTTTCTTGTTGCAAAAGTAGTACAAACATGGTATAAGAAATCCAAACAGTAACAGAAATATTTAAAAAATGGAAAATCTTAGGGGCGCCTGGGTGGCTCAGTCGGTTAAGCGTCCGACTTCGGCTCAGGTCATGATCTCGCAGTGTGAGTTCGAGCCCCGCGTCAGGCTCTGTGCTGACAGCTCAGAGCCCGGAGCCTGCTTCAGATGATATGTCTCCCTCTCTCTCTGCCCCTCCCCCGCTCATGCTCTGTCTCTCTCTCTCTCTCTCTCTCTGTCAAAAATAAATAAACATTAAAAAAAAATTCTTAATTAAAAAAAAGGAAAATCTAGCCCTATAGAGAGAATTGACAGTCTTATACTATTTATCTCTAGCTGGTGTACATGTCCATGTTTAACTTTTAAAAATATAGGGGCACCTGGGTGACTCAGTCAGTTAAGTGTTCCAATTCTTTTTTTTTTTTTTTAAAGTTTATTTATTTTGAGGGAAGAGAGAACACAAGCAGGGGAGGGGCAGAGAGAGGGAGCAAGAGAATCCCAAGCAGGCTCTGTGCTATCAGCTTGGAGCCCGATGTGGGGCTTGATCCCATGAACCATGAGATCATGACCTGAGATGAAATCAAGAGTCAGACGCTCCAGGTGCCCCGGTGTCTGACTCTTGATTTCGACTCAGGTCATGATCTCACGGTTGGTGAGGCCCGAGTTAGACTCTGCACTGGCAGCAAGGAGCCTGCTTAGAATTCTCTCTCTTTCCCTCTCTGTCTGCCCCTCATCTGCTCACGCTGTCTCTGTCTCTCTCAAAATAAATAAACTTAAAAACGTGTTTTAAGAAGTCTGTATTTTTGTAAAAATCATTTAACGCCACATAATGTTGTGCAACTTGGTTCTTTTTATTTAAACAAGCTCTCAATACATATTTTAATTGATATCTCTATCTCTTTCCATTTCTAAACGTAAAACCCTCTCTTATGCTGTAACATTACTACTGTATACACTTGCCTTGATTTATCAAGTCTACTATTGATCGATTTTTCTGCGGGACCAGAGTTGTAATCACAAATCTGCCACTATTTAGTTGCCTACAGTTCGAGCGCCTTAGCTTCTCCTAAGCATCATAGGGTAGGATTCTGTGACTTTAAAGTTTACAGGGACATTGAAGTTAACCTGGCAGGTGCACCACCCAAAGCCTGTAGGCAAGTCTGGCACCAGTAAAAGTAGCTAGATGTACTTCAAGTCAAAGCGGGTATGCTTTATGAAATATATGAAAGTGTCAATAAAGACATCAGTGTCTACCCTCCCAAGTTAAGCCAAGATCCATAGCTATTCAGCCCATGTCCATTTACTATCTGCATAACATGTTCAAAATCAATACCGTGAGGAATAAATATTTGCCCTGTGACTGTCTTGAGGTGTGTTTAGCACAAAACCAGAGACTGTGTGCCAGGTGAAATTAGGTCACACCTGAAAGGGATCACGCTGGACCACAGAAATTGTTTATTGAAGATCCAATCTACACTTCGTTGCCCTAGGAGGAACTTTGAGAGACTACTCTCACCCCGAAGGCCAGTTTCCCTAAGCCACATTTTTATTGCAACTCTGTGAGTTATTTGAACTGAGTCTCCTCTTTGAACTCATCTACAAAGCCTGTTCTCACCTGCACCAGAGGGTATTGAAAGGTCTCAGAATGTTCCTATACAAACTGTTTGCTGCTTTCACTTTCCCATCTATTTATAAAAGATTGAGTGAGCTGGGAGGTCTGGGACCCAGCCGCATGAACCATTAGAAGCAGCATCTGGTTAAATAAGTGGTCCCAGCAAGTGAAAATGTACAGCCCAGTCCCCTGATTGCACATGGGGGCATTCCAGGTCTGTGCTAGCCTGCATGCTAACTGAAATGTCCCCCAGCCTGGGAAAGGATTACTGTCCCTTTGGGTTAGTTGTTAGGACTTTGGTTACAACCTCCGACACCTTAGCTCTCTTGGAGATTCTACTCTAGGCTGGAAAGTTTCAAATGCACCTGTCACATACGTGCCTCCCAGGCAGAACAGTGAGTGGGATGTCAACAGAACCCATCAACACCTCACATCAAAAATTCAAGTTGGCCAGGTCTTAAACGATATTCTCTAAACCCATCTACTCTTCTCTCCCATAGCACAGCTTTTAAAATACATTTTTTGTAACTTCTAATAGAGTTCAGATTTACAGAAAAGTTGCAAGAAAGGTATACCTTTTGCCCAGATCCACTACTCCTTTACATTTTGGAATATGTAAAGTATGCCCTTTACATTTATTCTGTTTCTGTCTCTCTCTGTTGTCCTTATGTTCACCCATCTTTTACTGTCCGTCCATCCATCCATCCATCCATCCATCCATCCATCTAATCAATGATGTGTTTTTCCTGAACCATTGGAGACAGTGTACCTCTGCATGCTTAACTATGTCAGCATGAATTTCAACACAGGCTTTCTCTTACATAATGACAGTATAGTTGCATTTTTTTTTCTCAGTCTAGGAGCATTGTAGCACATCCTTTAACTGTTGAGGGAAACAAAGAGACATATGTTTTAAGGAACCTGCTGGATGCCAGGCATTGCACCAAGGCAGTTTGCTTACGTTGTGTGCCATTTTTGTCTTCTAAAGGGTCCTGTGGAATCAATTTTTATTTTCCCTGCTTGATAGATAAGCAAACTCAGGCTTGGAAAAATTCACTTACTTGCTCAGGGTTAGTCACTGGGCAACAGACGCAGATCTAGGTCTGTCTGAGGCTCTCACTGCCATGGGACTGGTGCCAAGAGCCTTAAGGCTCAGACTCGCTGTGTGTCTGTCCTCATAGAGGCACCAGGCCTGCATCTTTAGTTCATCTCAATATATCATCTCAGCTCTTCTAGGAGCTGCAAACACAGAGACATTCAGGGAGCGGGAGGGCTTATCAGCAAGGTACTCACTGCTTGGAGCTGATCTTGAGCTCTATAAAGATGAGACCACCCCCCAACACAGGCATGTTTTTAAGATGAACATGGTTGTGAATGTATGCATGCTGAACAGCCGATCACATAGAGAAGGAAGACAAAAACATTATATTCACTGGGACAGGGAGTGGGGAAGACACAGGTTTTCTGTTTATGCCCATCACAGTTGGGGAAGGTTATCATTGTCCTAGGTCCTAGGCAAGCCTTTGGCAAGGCTTCTGGGAGGAGTGAAATTGTAGAACCTAGAGCCACACAAACGTGGATATTTCACATCTGGAAAGGACTCTAGACATATAGGCTGCCTCCCTCATTCCAGACCCTGGGAAATAAGTTTGTCCCTGTCACGCACCCAACCAGTGGCCAAGCTGGGACTCGAATCCATGTCTTCCGTCTCCCACTACATCAGGAAGCCGCAAGCTTTTTACAGCCCATCCCCTCCATCATTGACTCCTACCTACCTCAAGCAGCCACTGCCCTGCATTCCGTGTCTGGAAAAGTACTGTATCTGCCAAAGAAAGTACTTATATTAATGAGTAATTAACTCATTAACTCATTTTTTATTAATCAAAACCACAGACATACCAATCAGACTTTCTCATCAGCATAAGATCTAACCAGGATTACCATATTGATAGGAGAAAGAGACTCAACTCAGGTTTTTTAAATGTCAAAAACCATAACCCCTGCCCCTCCCCCCGCCCCCCCACTGAAATATCGTTACCCTCAAAGACCCTTAAGGAAGTATTAGAGAACCCAGGCTGGAAATCAATGTACAGCATCGTGCTGCGTGCTCAAAAGCACTCAGGGTCATCCGTGCCCCCAGTGGACAAATTTTGCTCTAACTGTACACCTGAAGACCTCATTCTCCTTTTTTTTTTAATTTTTTATTATTTATTTATTTATTTATTTATTTATTCAACGTTTATTTATTTTTGGGACAGAGAGAGACAGAGCATAAACAGGAGAGGGGCAGAGAGAGAGGGAGACACAGAATCGGAAACAGGGTCCAGGCTCTGAGCCATCAGCCCAGAGCCTGACGCGGGGCTGGAACTCCCGGACCGCGAGATCGTGACCTGGCTGAAGTCGGACGCTTAACCGACTGCGCCACCCAGGCGCCCCGACCTCATTCTCCTTTATACTCCTCTCCCCACTCCCCTCCCTCCCTCCTTTTCTGCCTCATCATTCAGATCTGCCATAGGGCATAAGGCAAATAATAGCCACGTTTATGTAAACAGTCCCAAGAATAGATTAGAATGATTATACAAGTAACTGGACACCTTTTGTGAATCAAACATGATTTTGAACCTAATCGAGTTTAACAAAAAAATATTTTAGATCAATGACAGAGAAGAACGTAGACCAAACTATCCTAAATCAAATATTTGTGAAAGAATATAACACATAAATGTTTCTTTTTCTGGCTGGATAGGGTCTTTCACCCGCCCTGAAGCCAGACACCATGGAAACAATTAACATAGTTTCAAGATTTTCATTTCATGGGTCGCTTAGAAAGTGATAAACGGAAGTAATCTGGTTGAAATGAAGAAGCTGCTGGTGGTCTTTGGAGGCACTTGGCCTCTACCCTGAGCCAGCATTTTGCGAACCTATGACCCATGTACACATTGCCAGTTGAGAAGCTCCTAATTAGTACAATTAACTGTGAGGATACAAGAAGTCTCATGGTTCTTTGATATTAAGTGACAGCCAGGGAATTAATAAAATCCAGCTTCTATGTCTGATTAAAAATCTTGGGAGAAGAAAGTGCTCATGAAATGTACTTTTAAGATTTAAATGTAGGGGCACTTGGGGGGCTCAGTCAGTTAAGCATCGGGCTCTTGGTTTCGGCTCAGGTCATGATCTCATGGTTCGTGATATTGAGCCCTGCGTCAGGCTCTGTGCTATCAGGGCAGAGCCTGCTTGGGATTCTCTCTTTCCTCTCTCTGCCCCTCCCCTGCTCACATGGTCTCTCTCTCAAAACAAATAAACATTAAACATTTTTAAATAAATAAATAAAGCTAAAATAAAATTGAAGTGTAAACCTTTTTTTTAAAATAAAGATCTTGTCTTTACATGATCATCTCTACACCCAACATGGAGCCCGAACTCACAACCCAGAGATCAAGAGTCACTTGCTCCACCACCTGAGCCTGCCAGGCACCCCGTGTGTAAACCTTCATTTGAGACCCATTCATTTAGGACCTAACAACGTCTGTAGCATGAATTCCTCTTGAGCTTTATCATTGCCCTGGATCTTGGGGGTTAGCTTTGGCAAGGCTTCTGGGAGGAGTGGAGAGGATGAGAGGGTGCTTACTTTGCAGGAGGCATGTTCCACCACCCAGCAGCTCGGATACAAGCCTCTTGAATTGCTCCTTCAGGCTGCAGGAGATAGTGAGAGAGGTGCTGGCCTCTGTGATGGTCACTAAGCAACTGGACGGGCAAGGAGAGGGCACAGCCCAGAATGGCCCTGTGGTTCCGTGTGTCTCCCCTGTCGGTCAAGGACGACTTGGCCCAGGCCGATCACAGCAAAGTCACATGAGGCAGAAACGTGCTCAGCCAGCCTGTTGATAAATTCAGATGACCAGCCCCTTGGCCCTGCTTCAGAGCTCGGCTGGGTCTGTGTCTTTGTGTAGACCAGTCACCCTAATGAGAGGCAAAGATCCTCCTGTCATCCCTGGAGAAGGGGTCAGTCCCCGGGAGCCAGGCTCAGGCTCAAAGTCTGACATCTTACAGGGAGTTCTGTCTGCACTCTGTGGAGGCCCAGGGCTGATCTGGGAACTGCTGGGGCCACACACCAAATCCCGTTCCTCTTTGGGAAAGCGCCTGACCTCTGGACACCACAGAGGGGCAGGTCTGCAAGGGGCACTTGGGTTTCTCCAATGCAACGTTGAGCCATGAAAGGAAATTCTTATTGACTCTAATTGTCCTCAGCCCAGATGAGACAAATGACAGCTTCTTGCGAGAGAATTACCCAAGTATTAGCCTTGCTAGGGATGAGACCCACATCAAATGTAATTACATGTTGAAGTTCACTTTATGTTAGAAAACGGTGATCATGCAGTTGTAGGCTATGCTATTAGAATATGTTTCAGGTTTGGAAAATTGCATCCTTCTCTTCCACACTGGATTGGCTTATGGTTACTAATTCTTGAACCTCCCGGAGACTTCCAGTCTGATTAAGGTTTGCACAGACGAAACAGACACACTTCCTCCCTCCCGGAGCTTTGATTTGGCCCAGGTCATGGCTTCCAAACTGTGTTCTTTAGGACTGCTGGCTGGTGGTAGTGGCAGGGTGCCGGACCCCAGAGCTTGTCTACAGCAGCTGCTCTTATTTGTGAAATATATTGAGCTGCTGGAGGAAAGGATTCCACGGCTAACAAAGCTGTGAGAGCCACTGCCCTGAATCACAGGTTGTTGTCATGAATGTCTGTAGATAAGGGCCCCAAAATGCTTGCTGTGCTCCTTTTTCTCTAGTCAAACAACATGAGGTATATAAGAAAGTGTTAAAAACATCTTTCCCCTTATTCCCTTCCAGTTCTGTTCTTTGAAGACAACTAGTGTTGACAGGTTGATATGTATCCTGCCCGGCCTGCCTTTCTCTGTCTGTGCTGATATCTTTAACAAATTTTTCATTGTGAAAAATTTCAAACATACAGAACAATAGACACTAGAATAATTTATCCCTTGTATATTCCTTCCCCGACTCCAACAATTATTAAAACTTTATAACACTTGTCTTATCTATCTCTTTCTCATATATTCTGATTTTTTGTTTTGTTTTAAAAAAAAAGGCATCGTACTGCGCGTGCTGCTCGGCAGCTTGTTTTTTACTTAATCATTTTTTTTTTTAACGTTTATTTGTTTTTGAGAGAAAGAGAGAAAGCGTAAGTGGGAGAGAGCCAGAAAGGGAGACAGAGGATCTGCAGCAGGATGTGGGGCTCGAACTTGCGACCCGTGAGATCATGACCTGAGCTAAAATCAAGAGTTGGTGCTTAACCGATTGAGCCCTCCAGGCACCCCACTTACTTAACCATTTTTAAAATTATTCCTTATCAGTTCATTTACCTCTGCCTTTCAGTGGCTCTGTAGTTTTCCGGTACTTGAACCATCATTTACTCAAACACTCCCGTAGTCTTGGACATCCAGGCTGTCTCCAGAATGTTTTGCCACCTTATAAGTAACAGCAATATCCTTGTGCATCGGTTTTCATATATTGGTGCATTTACTTCTGTAGGATAGATTTCCCAAAAGTGGGATGGCAAGATCATGGGCTATCTATACTTTGAGTTTCATTAAATATTGCTAAAGTATATACTCAAGAGATCATAGCTGAACAGCTTCCCCACAGTGACACATGGATAAGCCCATGTCTTCATATCTTTGACGGCCCTGGAAGTGATTGCTCATTAAACTGTTGCAAATCTTGGGGCACCTAAGGTGGCTCAGTTGGTTGAGCATCTGACTTCAGCTCAGGTCGCGATCTCACGGTTTGTGGGTCTGAGCCCTGCGTTGGGGCCTGTGCTGACCACTTGCTTGGAGCCTGGAGCCTGCTTCAAATTCTGTGTCTCCTTCTCTCTCTGCCCATCCCCCGCTGGTGCTCTGTCTCACTCGGTCTCTCAAAAATAAACAAATGTAAAAAAAAAAAAAATTAAACTGTTGCAAATCTTTTCTATAAAAGGGTGGCATAAAATTGATATTTTGTATGTGTCTGTCAGTGGGTTCTTTTTCTGCATTAATTTCGGAAATTATATCCCTGCAATCATTATTTGGGGGAAGATGGCCATTAGGAACATCTGGAATAGAGGGCCAGAGAGAAGTGTCTTTTGAAGACCAGCCTCTGCTCTTTGTTCCCATCAGTTTGCACAGCGGAAAACGGGTGCTGGCCGCGTGGTGCACATCTGCAATCTCCCTGAAGGAAGCTGTACGGAAAATGATGTCATTAACCTGGGGCTGCCTTTTGGAAAGGTCACTAATTACATCCTCATGAAATCTACTAATCAGGTAGGTCTGGGCAATTTCACATTGGTATGTACCAGACAGACCCCCACATGGGTGGAGGGGAACTATATAATTTTTTTTAAAGAAGCTGTTCTTAAAGAGGTAATACACAGCTGGCCTCTTGCTGGGACAGCACAGAGGTTTCTGGTGGTGGTGGTGTTTTGTCTACCCTTGTCTCACTTTACTCTTCTTGTGATGGGTATGGGCCTTTGTGAGTTGCTTAGAGGTAAGGCGGTACTTCAGAGTGAGGTACTCCTTAACACAGAAAAGCTAACTGGCCCCCAAAATAGAAATCCATGGACATGAGTCTTTTCACTGTTATGAACCCCCTGAGCTAATGCTAGAAGCTTCTGATATCTGAGGGCCTGTATTTGGAGTGAGCCAACAGCTAACTGGGAACAGGTTTTTTTCACAGATCTTTGGTGTTAACACCAGAGGCCCTTGGGTCTCATAGCAGGAGAGTGGGTGGGAATTGATGGGTGCCTGGTAAGTCTCAAGGACAAAGAACCCTTAACCTGTGGGGATTGACTGAGAACTTGAGGGTTAATATGGTTGTCTTCACTTCTAAAGTTAAAGGAGGAGTTTATACCGAGAAATGGTCAGAAATAAGAATTTTTAAAAAATATTTTATCTTTTGTTAATATTTTTATTTTGTGAACCAGAGGAACAGACATAGAAGTCCTTTTCTTGATTAAGGCATGAACTTTAGAGATCAGAGCCACATCAGATCATCAGTGGTCTTTCTCCATCAACGTGGGCTTAGACTATTCACTTAGTCTCTTTGTTCTGACTATTTTGGGTAAATGTACAAAATTCAGCTTGCAACATTAATGCAGTGGGAGTCACTGAATTAGTATTATTCCCATTTGACAGTTGAGAGCTGGAGGTGCTAAAATGTTTGCATCAAGAAAGAGGCACTTAGAAAACTGGGTGGAAGAATCTGAAATAAAACGCTAAAGAATCTTGACTTGTTCATCTCCCACACATCTGCCATAGACTGTGACAGCAGGGAAAAGCATCTCTGAAATTCAAAAACAAATGTGGGTGAAGGATGGAGAACCAGCTTGGTTAACCCACGCAGATCAAGGAATCAGGAGTATAGGGGCTCACAGAGAGGGCTCTCTTGTCACAGACCACTTTTCCTTTCCAACATCAAGGGACCAGATCAGTGCACCAATCAGTATAGTACAAATGAAACGAATTTAAGAAACGATAATGACAGTGAACCGCTGCAGCAGTTATTGGGGTAAACCAGCAGGTCAGTCAAAACAGTCTATTTAGAAGCTCTCTGGAGACACTGATTGAATGCCAAAGCCTGGTTCTTTGTGTTTTGTCAGAACAGTTAAATAAAGAGGAAAAATGCTGTGGAGATATAACTGAGGGTTTTCTTCTCTCTGTAATTCAAAAAGGCATGGCCTTCTTTCAAGCCTCGGGAGCCCCTGAGTTGTTTACTATTTTTCTTTCTTTGCAAAGAAAGTGAGAGTTCAAATACCCATGGCTGTGTCTCTGTCTTCTGCCATCATCACGACAAAATAGCACATTTTGCAGGGATCAGCCCAAGGTCACTTGTACAACAGACCCACTGTCCCCCCTATTACTCCTAAGGGTACTGTGGGTTAATGGACCCTCCCATCCCAGGGGGACTCCTGTGGCATGATATAGCACAGGATGGGCATACATAATTTAAGAATCATTGGTAACCATGGGGATCAGGGGAGGGGCCATCCTATAATGAACCTTTGGGTGAGGTTAATAAATAGGTCTCTTTGAACAGATGGGATCAAAGAGAGCTCTTATACTGGTCTTTTTTCTTTTTATTGAGGTATAAAGTATATATTCTAAAGTATACTCAAGTGTATTACTTTTCTACATGTGTACCCCTACGTAATTACCACACAGGTCAAGATAGAGAACATTTCCAGAACCTCAGAAGGTTTCCTCATGCTCCTCCCAGTCAGCACCTCACCCCCGCCCCAGAGGGGAGCTCAGCCCCAGCTTCTATCAGCATTGATTCGTTTTGCCTATTCTTGAACTTCATAGACACAGAATTATACCTGGTACTGAATTTTGTTGAAGACCATACAAGTCAACTTGAGTATATGTCCTTCCATTTTTTCCTAGGCCTTTTTAGAGATGGCTTACACAGAAGCTGCCCAGGCCATGGTCCAGTATTACCAAGAAAAATCTGCCATGATCAATGGTGAGAAGTTGCTCATTCGGATGTCCAAGAGATACAAGGAATTGCAGCTGAAGGTAAAGCATTTTCTGACTGTTCAGTCATTCAGCAAGCATCAGCCGAGCATCTCCTTGTCGGGCACTGGCCTAAGTGTTGGCGGGAAGGAGAGGACAAGGAAAGGTCCTCAAATTGCCCATTGCCTTTGGGGATATCACGTGGGAAGTCCAGCCATTATAATGTGGAATGCTTATTGAGGTGAGTACAAAATGCAAAGGGATTTTAAGGACAGGATGACTAGCTACCTGGGACCCAAGGAGGATTCTGCAGGGGAAGTCTTGAAGGATGAAACAAGAAAGGGAAGGTGGTTGCATTTCAGAGGTGGGAGCTCTGAGTATAACCTCCTGAATAGGACTCCCTTTTCTGTACTGAAGTACGGGTCTTCAGGAATTTTCACTTCCTCTCTCACTACTGCCCTGCCTTGATCTCTTATTCTCTCCTCCATCCTCTATAATTATATCTTAAGCCCCATAGAAATCCTCCTAAGCAACACATGACTGAATTGGCCACTGTCAGAATGACTATTAGGGATGAATTCAGATAATTCCAAACAGGGCATTTGCTTGTTTGTTTTAGCTTATTCTACATTTCTCTTTTCTTTTCTTTTCTTTTCTTTTCTTTTCTCTTTTCTTTTTTCTTTCCTTTCCTTTCCTTTCCTTTCCCTTTCCTTTTCTTTCCTTTTCTTTTCTCTTTTCCTTTCTTCTTGCTCTATTGTGAAGTATAACATATATTCAGAAAAATGACTAATTATGTATTGTATAGTTTTAAAAGTAGTAATGGTTGAAATCCCATAAATCCCATAAAACCACCACCAAAGTCAAGAAATAAGACACCGGCGGCACCCAGAAGCCCCTCTGAGTCCCTCCTCAAGCTTTACCCTCCCTCTCCACTCTCCTGACTTGGAGGATGATCATTTCTTTGCTTTTCCTTACAGCTCTACAACCCACTTATGCCTCCCTTAAGGTGATTGTTTAGTTTTGCCTGTTTTTGAACTTTACATGAATGGAATTATACACTTTGTGTTCTTTCATTCAACATCTGCCATCCATGCTGGGTGTGTCTATTTATTTTCATCGTTATGTAAATTTCCATTGTCCGACTATGAATTTATCTATATGTTCCACTGTCTGTGGACATTTGGGCTGTTTCCAGTGTTAGGGTATTAGGGACAAGGTTACCGTGAACACTCTTGAACACGGTATCCTGGTACACGGGTACACGAGCGTATAACTAGGGGCACATACATAACTGGGAGTGGAATTGCTGGATCTCAAGGTATGCTTACCCTGAACTTTGCTAGGTGATAGTAGCAAGCTCTTTTCAAAATTAGTTGTCCTAGATTTACATTCCTCCTAGTGTCAAGGTGTTCGGTGGCCTGCATTCTTGCTAACATTTTGTTATCTGGCGTTTTAAGTTTTGCCTGTCTTGGGAGAGTGTAATGGTTTATCATGGTTTTATTTTTTATTTTCCGGATTACTAATTGAGGTTGAGCCCCTTTTCCTATGCTCGTTAGCTATTCCATTTGGGTCTTCTGTGGTGGAAAGTTTCTTCTAGGGTCATTTGCCCATGCTTGTCTTTAGATTGTGTCTTCTTAATGGTTTCCAGGAAGGAGTTCACTTAACTGGAGCACTTAGTCCCTTTGGATTTATTGTAACTATTGCTATGTATGTATTTTTTTTTTTAATTTTAGAGATAAAGAGAGAATGTGAGTGGAGGAGAGGGACAGAGGGAGAGAGACAGAGAATCTTAGCACAGAGCCTGTGCTAAGCTCTCAGCACAGAGCCTGATGTGGGGCTCAATCCCACAGCCCTGGGGTCATGACCTGAGCGAAATCAAGAATCCAATGCCAACCAGCTGAGCCACCCATGCGCCTCATATTTATATTTCAGTCTACTTGTCATTTTGTGCTTTCTACTGTCCCATTTTAATAGGGATCTTCCAGTTTGCTTCAGCTTATTCCATATTTACATAGGGTCCAGTTGGTTAAGACCCACAGCCCATAATCAGCCTTCAAGGTTGAAGGCAGAAGACAGAGGCTCAGTGGTTGTTGCTAGGATCTGACAAGTCCACGTACGTACATGGTAATGTGTCAGCCTGTTGTCAGTTGCCAGTCCTGATTCAGCTTTGCTTGCAATTATTGCTTCTGAAGATCCTTCACCAACAATTCTAGCAGAACCTGGTTTTTGTTTGTTTGGTTGGTTGGGTTTTTTTTGTTTTTTTGTTTTTTTGTTTTTTCTGGCGAATGCAAGCATGTTGCTTTTCTCAACAAATCAAAGGTCCTATCCCATTATGTACCCAGCCAAAGTTTCTGTTCTCCTGGATTCTCCCCTGGAGGCTAAAATTGAATTTCTGCACTGAATTCCCAGTGGATCTTTGGTGTCTAAATGAGATGTGGTCAGGGGCGCCTGGGTGGTGCAGTCGGTTAAGCGTCCAACTTCAGCCAGGTCACGATCTCGCAGTCCGTGAGTTCGAGCCCCGCGTCGGGCTCTGGGCTGATGGCTCAGAGCCTGGAGCCTGTTTCTGATTCTGTGTCTCCCTCTCTCTCTGCCCCTCCCCCGTTCATGCTCTGTCTCTCTCTGTCCCAAAAATAAATAAACGTTGAAAAAAAAAATTTTAATGAGATGTGGTTGTAAGAATCTAATTCGGATGAACAGCAGTACTCAGCTTTTTAAATTAAGGTACTGAGGCACTGCAGTACTTACTGAGGGAAATAGTTCAGGATGGTGCAAACACCATGTGTTAAAGAGATCACGTGGTCAAGGTCTGCATTCAGCAGATGTTCACTGCGTGCCCACTGGACCAGGCACCCTGGTTATAGACATAGCAAGCTTGTGGAGGAGCTCACAGTCTGGTGTGAGGAAGAAAGGGAAAACAGCACCATTGACGACCATGTGACCTATTTCAGACTGGAGGGTGGTGGTGCAGCCTAGATTTTACCCCTTCCTGCTTTGAGGAGCTTGGACAAGGTGCTTTACATCTGTGAACCTTAGGTGCCGGATCAGTAAAGGACTCCACCTTGAGTTCTTCGGTTTTAAGCACTTTTTTTCCCCATGTATTATCTTTTTGAGTCTTGCAATCACCTTCCCCTATGAGGTGTGTAGGGTGGATAATAGCAGTAACTGTAACAGTACAACAATAATAACAAGAATAATATACCTTTAATCAAGTCCTGGTACTCTGGGTCAAGTCACGTGCCCAACACCTTATATACATTATCTTCTGTAATCCTGACATCAGTCCTGTCAGACAGGTATTATCTCAGTTTTATAGGTAAGGAAACCGAGGCTCATAGAAGTTCAGTAACTTGCACAAGATCATAGCTGCTGGAAGAGCCATGATTAAAACCTAGGACTGTTTTGGTTTTGCACAATATCTACACTTCTATATTGTGTTAGTAGGGTCTCCATTGTCCACGTGAGAAATCAGGTAATTTGCTTATGGTCACCCAGCTAGTAAGCAGCAGGTAGTATTCTAACAGGGCTTCTCAAACTTTAATGTGCATACAAGTCACTTACAGGTCTTGTTAAGATTTCTGATTCAGTAGATCTGGGGCAGGTCTGTGATTCTGCCTTTCCAACAAGCTCCCAGGAGATGTTGCAATGTGTCTAGAACACATTAACTACCCTTTAGGCAGGATTTTCTGCTCCCAAACTGTCACAATGCCTCTAATAGAAAGCATATCAAAACCTACTTTAACTACATAGCAATGCATGCATCATGGCCCCTAGGTTGACATAAGCCAGCTAGGACTTTCTCTGTAGGTGACAGAAATTTGTCTCATGTAAGCTCATCAACTAAAGTAAGGAAAGAAGTTTATTGGCTCATGTAAATGAAAAGTCCAGGAGTAACCCTGGCTGCGGCTGCGGGCACAGCTGCATTTAGGGCCTAAGTGATATCATTAGGACTTGGCTTTTCTGCACTCTGCCTTCTGTTCACTTTGCTTTATTTTGGGGTCCCCCTGGATGGCCCCCGGCTCCAGCCTCTAGGTGGCGTGGTGGCTTCATTGACTTCAGCAGCTCTGGCCTCCCGTTTCCTTCAACAACAGAGCCAGAGTTTTTCCTAGTAGCTTCCTCCTAAGTGCTGAGAGGCCTTGTCTGTGCTCGAGCTAGTTTGGGACACATGTCCTTACCTGAACCAATCTCTGTGGCCAGGGAAGGCCTTGCTGTGACTGGCCAGGCCTGTGTCACCCCAGAGCAGAGGTGGAAAAGGGGAAATGGCCTACTAGGGAGGTAGACAGCAAAACACTGTATCCATATGTGTCTCTGGGCCCAAGGGGCCACCGCTTGAGGTCCCACCAGGGTTTGCAGAGGTGGGGGGAAATTTTGATTGGTCTTTTTCCTCTAACTTTACCTTTTGCTCACCAGGCAAAGTGCAGGGAGAGAAAAGAGAGATTTAAGGTATCTCTCATCTCCTGTCTTGAATATTTCCTCATGCTGATAATCATGTCTCTCTATACACTCTTTGTGGCAAAGGCTCTATTCCTCAGGGCATTTGGGTAAGAACCTTTCACATAACATGTATCCAGCAAATGCATGGAATGAATGAGGAAGAGTAAATCTGAAGGAACAATAAAAAGTGAGTTTTCCTTCCTGCAGACCCAGACAAGAAAGGATGAGCTATTTTCTGGGTTGTTCCATAGAGACTTCTCCAGAATCATAGTGTCTCACATGCAGAAGGGAACTTAGGATAGTTTAAACCAGTGTCTTCCAGTCGTCAGGGGAGTTTTCAGGTTCTCTGGAGCAGAGGTTTCCCTCTACTGAGGTTTCCCGTCAGTAGACTCAGGGTGGGATTGAGGGTCCCAGGCAGTTTGGCGGCAGAGGGCTTGGTTTCAGGGCCACTGGTCTTGCCAGCTTCCCTGCCACAGAGGGGTCTCTGGCCCTGAGAAGCAGTTGTGTGTGTTCCTGTGGTGCTCACAGGAAGATTAAATCAGCAGATGGTGACTGATTTCATGTAAGATATGGTGCTGAGAGCTACAGCTGATAGGAGGCTTGGTCCTCACTTGGGGAGAGTTTGCTGTGTAACCAAAGAGGCAAATTATTCTTGTGGAAATTATACAAGACTTAAGCGAGTGCATCAGTTTGGGAGCTCCTAGAAGTTCAGTGGCAAAAGCCAGTATGACTTGGTTGTATAAAGAAGGGAAAGATTACTGAGCAGGTCCTTCAAGGATGAGGAGAGTCAGATAAACTGAGAGGGTGTCCAGGCAAAAGGAGTCAGGTGAGGACGGAAGCAGACCCTGGAAAGCACAGTAATGTTGAAAACTATCAGGGCTGCTGGGACAGGGTCTGGCTATGACAAGTTAAGGGCTCATCTGGAAAGTTTCAGCATCTTCACAGGACTCTTGAGGCATGGCCTAGAAATCAGCCACAGAGGGTTCAGAGGGTGTGAAACCCTCCAACACCTCCTTTTATGTCGGCCCAGTACCTGTGGCTTTTATCAGCCTAGTCTGCTGTGCCCTGAGGCTATTGGTGGATGCCAGATGGGCCTCATTATCTGAACTTTATAGGTGGAGAAAGGGAGCCTCCCACAGACAACGAGCCTTGACCCCAGATCACTCAGGCAGCTAGAGGCCAAGCAGAGCTGTTCTTCCTGGGTTGAGATTCTCAAGGTGAGGTACATCCCCTTGAGTATGCCAGCACTTCCTGGAACAGCATGGGGCTTGGCCTCTCACCCTTGTCTTAAACAGAGCAATATGTGTTGACCAGAAGCACCATGGATGGTTCCCTATGGTGTTATTGAGCCATATCAGTGTCCTCATAGAATGGATGAGAAGATATTATGTCTGAGATCTGCTTCAGAATATTCTATGGGGTGGGGAAAGGGTTCGGGTACAGATGAACTAGGTTGGTCAGAATTGTTGACAACGGAAATGGAGTCATGGGGGTTCAACATACCATTCTGTGTGCTTTTGCATGTATTTAAAATGTTCTACAATAAAGAGGTACCCAAAATGTCGGGGCCCCTCCATTCAGCATTATGCTCACACTCCTCATTCCCTGGATTAAACTTCTTCTTCCTCTAAAAAGGTATTTTTTCCCCTTGGGTGGACCGGGCAATGGACCCAAGTCCTCTCTGTTTCCCTTTGGTATTTGCATGGCCGTCTCTGGTCTGATGATGACCTCTCTGACTTTGCCTAGAAACCCGGGAAAACGGTGGCTGCCATCATCCAGGACATGCATTCCCAGAGGGAGAGGGACATGTTCCGGGAAGCAGACAGGTGAGGCTCCAGCTCTGGGCATCATGGAGGATTCTGAGCAGCTGGGACACTCTCTTGTCTCTCATTCTTACGGGTATTGAGTCACACTGTGCCCTGCCCTTGCCCCGTCCATCAGCCTTTCTGGGCCCTACTTTTCCACATGCCGGATGCCGTCCAGAACTGCTGCTCAGGTTAAGCCTCAGGAAAATGCAAGATGGTAGGCTTCCTCTCATCTGCACCTCCTTTGTTAGAAAGGAATATAGAAGGGATTCTGTTGATATTTGGCCCTTTGGGGCAAGGCTACACTCTGGTAAAAAACCTTAAAGTCAGTGTGTGTGTGTGTGTGTATGTGTGTGTGTGTGTGTGTGTGTGTGTGTGTGTGTGTGTGTTCTATTTAGAGCCAGCTGTTGGTTTTTCATGAGCTGAATGTAGATATAGGAACAGGAATGTAGGTGAACCCCCCAAAAGTAGTGACTTGCCCAGTCACCTACTCTGAACATTGAATGCATTCAGTTTTCCAACTCCTTTCTTCCGACTGAAATTGGGACCGTGTCAAGTTGGGGGTACAAGTATCCCCCTGTCGCTGCCCTACAAAAACAGCCCTTGTGGAGACCCAAGGTGGAGACCACAGGAGCCAGCACTTGGCCTGCACTTTCCATGGTTCTACCTGGGGCTGCCACAGATAGTGCTCTCACCAGGCTGGGTCCAGGCTGTTTCCCCATTGATGGTCAAGGCAGCCTGGTCCTAGGGAGCCACCTCTGGGTGTCCCCTGGTAAGTGAGGGCTGTCTGGTTTTTCTGTATTTGGAAACCAAACGAAAATTGCCCATTCTTTTAGAATAATGGGTACATGATTAACTAGATCTGCTTAATCACCAAACAATCCCCAGAGAGAGAGGCTGGGGAGTGTGTGTGTATGTGTGTGTCTTTGTATGTATCTAGCTGCTCAGGTTTGGGATCCCCATTTATTTGTTTGGGTTTTTTTTAAATGGTTGGTTGGGGTTTTTTTAAAGATGCGTTTAAAGGCGGACCATGCTTCCCACAGTTCTTCAGCGGAGCGTCTGGAAGAACTAGGTCTTGCTCTGAATCTTAGGCAGATTGAGAATCCCTTTTCTGGGATTCAGTCCCCTCATCTGAAACACAAGCAGGTCAGAGCTCTCAGGTTCCCTCCAGCCCTAAAGTGCCCTCCTAGTTCTTTGGTTTTGGAATCTCTGAGCCTGCCCTCCTCACTCTTGTCCCCCCAGTAATTAGCATCCTTCTACTATGCCCAAGACCTGAACAAACTGAGATGAGAAACAAACAAGAAAAATGGAGGCCAAGAGGTTGCCTTCATTACGGTAAAAGTCAGGTGGAGTTGTGGCTTTGGTCTTGTAGTCGAGACGCTGGCTAATTGAACCCCAGGGTCGGGCAGCCTTGCCCACCAGGCTAGACCAGGGCAACCACCGCCTCCCTCCACCCCCCCCCCCCACCACACACACACACATCCAGAGGGAGAGTTGCCTGTCCCCTGAGCTTAGCTTCCTTCCAAGAGGAAGAAAGATGGAGTTGAGCCTAACCAGTCCAGTTATTTATCCCAGTTCCCAGAAGCAGAATGAGTAAAAGGGCAGAGACAGCCAGGACTGTACTCTGGGAAAATCCTCCTCCTTAGAAGCCAGAGGGGAGGAAAAGCTTTCTCCTGCACCACTCTCTGTGCTGGCTGTGCGGTTGTGGTGAAGAGTGTATGGCCACATGGGGTTAGTGCACAGTATGTCCATTGGGCATATCTGCGCATGGGGGCAGGGGACGTGCAGATCATAAAACACACTCCTTGGCTCCTTCACAGATACGGCCCAGAAAGGCCACGGTCTCGCAGTCCGGTGAGCCGGTCACTGTCCCCGAGGTCCCACACGCCGAGCTTCACCTCCTGCAGCTCTTCCCACAGCCCTCTGGGCCCCACCCGCACCGACTGGGGCAACAGCCGGGACTTGTGGGAGCACTCGCCCTATGCCAGAAGGGAGGAAGAGCGAGATTCGAGCCCCTGGAGGGAGAATGGAGAGGACAAGAGGGACAGGGCAGACGCGTGGCCACATGATCGCAAACACTACCCCTGGCAACTGGACAAAGCGGAGTTAGATGAGCGGCTGGAAGGAGGGAGGGGCCACCGAGAAAAGCACCCAAGGCCCGGGTCCCCCAGCCCGCTGCACTCCGCCTCGGGCTACAAAAGCCGAGAAGACAGCTACTACCGGAAGGAGCCCAAAGGCAAATCGGACAAGTATGTAAAGCAGCAGCAGGAAGCTCCCGGGAGGTCCAGGAGGAAAGAGGAGGCCAGGCTGCGGGAGAGCAGACACCCCCACCCCGAGGACTCAGGCAAGGAAGACGGGCTGGAGCCGAAGGTCACTAGGGCCCCTGAGAGCGTCAAGTCTAAGCAGAGTGAGAAAAACAGAACCAAGAGACCGGATAGAGACCAAGAAGGAGCTGATGATAGAAAAGAAAGCAGAATGGCGGGGAATGAGGTAATGATGCAATCTCTTCCCCAGGTAAGGAGAGGCAGGTTCCCGAGGACAGTAATATTAATATGATGATGATGAACATTTATTTATTGAATGAATGGAACACTCATTGGATGTTTACTCTGTGCCAGGCACTGTACTAAACGCTTTGTCTCAGTCAAGTTATTTAATCTTGCCAGCAACTGTATGAGGTAATAATGGTAATAATACTATTATTGCTATAGATAAGGAAACTGAGGCACAGAGAGCTTAAGGGAGTTGTCCAAGGACACACGGTCAGGAAATGACAGAGCGATCGGGCTCCAAATCCCTTGGCGCATGGCTACCTTTACTAGAAGTTAGGCAGCGACATGATGTGATGCAAAGGCCGTCTGTGGACCCGTGTGCCCGGAGCGGAGGCAGCCTGCGGTGTCGCGGACTCTGCTCAGGGAGATTAGATCTTTGGTCTGCTCCATTCTTTCTCCTGCCAAAAGCATCTGCCGACCCTGGGGCTTCAATGAGAGGTGGTAAAGGAGAAGCAGCCACCACCCACTACGTGACACTGGGTGCCCAGGGCTTGGAGTGCCTCCCTAGACACTGTCCAGTGTTTTACTTCCACTGTAATAAAAATGCTCGGCAGTTGGCTGGCACCTTTCATCCAAGCGTCTGGAAGGGCTTATAACCTGCTATATAACTTCGGTTCACA
This sequence comes from Prionailurus viverrinus, assembly GCF_022837055.1. Lineage (NCBI taxonomy): Eukaryota > Metazoa > Chordata > Mammalia > Carnivora > Felidae > Prionailurus > Prionailurus viverrinus. The sequence goes on from NC_062571.1 coordinate 68,755,564, forward strand.
CAGTGAGCCGCGAGGACTCTGGGTACAAAATTTACATCCTGGCTTGGTTTATACTTCCTCCTTTCCCCAAACCACCTACATTTAAGTAGGAGTGGGATCATGGAGGTCGGGGAGGGGGTGCCTCATAAGGAACTCAATTTAAAAAACCCTACGTGTCTGTCTCCTAGTTTGATTCAGGAGTTAGTGACAGTGACTAAGTTGAAATAAGGAGCCCAGTTCTCAAGGCCATGGTCGCTGAAGAGTCACGCTTTTGTTCACTACTGCATTCACTCCTATATGCATTGGTGGGAGGCCACTTTGACAGGTAGCGTGCTAGGCACAGGGGGTCCAAAGGTGAAGGGGACATGGTCCAGGCTGTAGTGGAGACCAAGGTCTAATGGTAGAAGGAGAGCTACCAAAAGTGATTTACGGTCAGTGGGACCCATACTGGAGTGGAGTAGCGGATGGGCTGTTCTGTGGGCGTTACTTCTGCACCAGGAGAGGAGGAAAGCAGCACAGAGGAGGTGACATTTGGCCAGGCATGGAAAGTAGGGACAAAAGCAATTTGGGAAGCAGCGAAGGCAAAAGTAAGAAAAGAAGACTGTTTTCAAGAACCTAGAGATACTCAGCATGGCGGTGTCTTTAGGGCATACTAAAGAATAATGTTTTTAAACAGTAAAACCCTGGCTCTTGTGCAAACATAAAATGAATACATGTCAAAGATGTTATTTAACCCATTAATTAACAAGGGATCCGTAAGATGTAAAAGCTGGGTCAAAGGAGAAGCCAAAGAACAGGCAACATGGAAAGGCAATTGAGAACGCTGAAATGAATTTGCTAAGAGACATAAAGCCTTTTCCACGGGAAGCCAGCTGCATCTCCAGCAGCTAAAATTGCATCTCTAGGAACAAGAATCATTTGCACTACCATCCGTCTTCTGTAGTTTGCAGGGTTATAAAATAGTTCCAGATAACAAAAGGCCCCACCTCCTAAGGATGGGACACCCCGGAAAGGGTGTGCTGGACAGCTAACTGCCCAGCGGTCCGTGGAAAGAACACCCTGTTGTCTTTTCGCCCATCTCAAAGTCAGCCACGGTTTTTCCTGACTGGCACAGCAGGGGTTGCTCAGGAGGTGAGATTAGGGACCTGGGTGTGGTGGGTCCACAAAGGCCTTTGTGTGCCTTGCTGAGGACTTGAACTGGATCCCGAGGACCTGTGAACCAGAGGGTGTTTTTAAGAAGTGTGTCTACATCTGGAGGTACCTAAGGGGCTGGTGATGGGTCAGTGCCTCCAAAGAGTCACAGAGAGACAGAGAGCAGCAGCCCCTTGAGCCAAGGGCTCAAGCCTGGGCCTCATACACACGCCAGCAGCCCAGCCCCCTGTGTCCCCATGGCAAAGTGATGGAGCTGCCCCTTCACAAACCTGCCCACATTTCTGAGACTCTTCTTCAGTCTCAGTATTGTTCCTACTATTTTATCCACCTGCTTTCATCGGTTTGCCCATTTAAGGTGACACATGCTATGGGTCATCCCCAGAGCCCTGTTGCAAAAAAAAGATGCCCAGAAAGCCCCATGGGTTTCCACAAATTCTGTCTCTTTAATTGGTTCTGCCTCTAATAGCCCTAGAGTGGAGTTGGTGGGGACTTGGGGTCCCCAATGGATTGTTTCTGTGGGTTTGGGAGCCAGGAAGCCCCAAACCCTTTTTTTGATGGAATATCAGTAGCATAGACTTTCCCTCACTGATCTCCAAGTGTATATAACAATCTTGAAAACGACCCAAATCCTCCAGGGCTGCCCCAGGAGTCAGATAACAGGCAGTGACTGAACTTGGAGATGGAAGACAGCTTGGCTGAGGACGGTGTCGTTGCCTTCTTCTAACATACCAGACACCTCCCACCACAGGGTCTTTACACATGTTCACCTGCCTGAGACCCCTCCCCTGCCAAAGTCACGTGGCTCCTTCCTCCCCACCTTTCACTTGTTGTTCTGCACCCCCCCCCAAGTTTATTCCTGGAGAGAAATCCCACAACATAAAACCACAGTGTCCCAACTCACTTGTCTTCCTTCCCTGCCAAACTCTCCTAGGTCCAACCTGTCCCCTGGTCTGTCTTTATTTTATTTAGTGTCTGTCTCCTACAGCCTCCAAACATAACCTCCACAAGGGCAGGAATTTTTGTCTGCTGTGCTCACTGCTATGTCCCCAGTCCCGAAATCAGGGCTTGACACAGAGTGGGTGCCCAGTAAGTATTTGCTGAAGGAAGAAAGGAATGACTGACCCAGACTCTGGAGACAAAGACCTGGCTTCTGAGAACCAGGTCACTCCCTGTTCTTCTGGGCCTCAATTTTCTCATTGGTGAGATGGGTGTGATCACAGGGCTGTCATAGGGCTTTAATGAGCTTATGCTCATTCAAAACCTCTAAGATGTCTGGAGAAAGTGCCCATGCTGGAGAGACCAGTGTGTGTGCTGTTCAGTGTTTGTAAGTGGCCAAGTCCACGCCTGAGACTCAACCTTGACCACAAGGCCATAGAAAGAAGGAAAGAGATCAAGTCACTGAGTAGGGTGAACATGGGTAGGAAACATTCCTCCACTTGACTGGAAGGGCGATCAAGGGTTATAGACCCAGATGCCTGGAGAAAGGAAGCCAGGAAGGGGACACAGACCTGGTAATAGGGGTGAAGCCAACGTGGAAAGAAGTAATCATGGCAGACCAAGGAGGGGGTACCTGTCTACTGGGGGGCAGTTAGCCACTCCTCAGCTCTGTTCTATGGCTGCCATTCAGGAATGCAAGCCGGGTGCTATTAGATCCCCCATTTTTTAAAGAGCAGCACCAAAATCCACGTATCTCTGAAATTTTCCCACATTTTAGAAACTGTATAGACTAGAACATGTCTGTAGGCCAGATGGAGCCCAAGGTTTCCTAGAATGCAGCCCCCAGTACAGGCAGTCCATAGAAGGGAGAAACAGAAAAACTACTTATGCTCAGTTCAGAGCCTAGACAGAGACCTAAGCATGCCAGAGGCAGGTGTGAGCTAGTTAACCACTCCACCCCCTGCTTCCAGTCTCCATCCTTGTATTGACTAATATCCACAGAGCACCTAGCACTGGGACTACAGTTCTGAGTGAAAACTGAAATGACCCTTGATCTCAGGAGCTCATGGTCTAATGGAAAGACACACTAATCAAATAATTCCTCAGATGAGTAGAAGAACATGAGTTAAGTGCTAAGAAGGAGATGGAGGTATATACTACTGTTAAGGTGGCAACGAATTAGAGGCTTCCCTGGGTTAAGATGCGACTGTTGAGATTTGAAGGAATGGTGGGTTTCACTGAGTGAAAGGAAGGAGAACAGACAGAACAGCATGTGCAAAGGCCTTGTGGCTGAGGGTCAGTGTTGCAGGAACAGAGACAGCCAGGGTTAGAATGCTGAGACGTAGGTCTGGTTTGTCAACGGGCCTTATCATGCAAGGTTGTAGGCAGGTTACGGATTTGTGTCTTTATCCCGAGTGCAAAGGGAAACAAATGAAATATTGAAGCAAGAAGGTGTGGTGAGGTTAGGACAGTTTTTGCCTTGTGGAGTCATCATTCTTGATCGCCTTGGGGAGAATAGACTTGGGAGGAGGCTACAGGGCAGAAGGGGGAGACCAGTTAGGAGGTGGTTTAACCGTAGGCCTAGCTCTGTGGAGGCAGAGCTCTGCTTGCAACAGTTGGGGCCCAATATCTTAGTCTGTGAGCTGGCGCGGGCAGCTGGGTGCATTGATTGTATTTATTGGCTTCCCTTAAACTGCTGCTCTCACTTGAAGTGATCCCAGGGTGAGGGGCACACTGAAGGCACTGCTCTTTCTTTGCCTGCGGGAAGAAACGCCTAGATGCAAATGAGAGGCCAGGCTGCCCCTGCCTCTCCCAGCTGGAATTGGAGGGGGCTCTATTGTGTCCACCTAGGAGTGTGGCTGGAGGAATTTGCTTGGGGAGGGTAAGCGTTACTTACTCGGACAAGGGAGAGCCATAGGTAGTTTATTCAGGGAGATAACAATAAAAGACCTCTCCTTTTGGTGGCAGCTATGGATTCTGATGGCTAAAAAGGCATTTGGAGCTGCTTTGCACTTAGGCTAGCTTGGAAGACCAGAGCAGGGCTTGGAATCTTCCGCTCCAAATACCAGAAAGAGCAAGGACCTGAGGATGTTAGCTCTCTTCCCCTGTCTGGTAATAACTGGTTAAACCAGTCAGCTCTGAGCTCCTGCCCCAGCTGGTTCTGTGTCAGCGCCAGAGGGGTGTGTCCGGTTGTAAGGAATCAGAACCAGAGTCACTTACTCAGAGCCAACCTCAGCCAGAATCGTCGGGAAGATGCAGCTGGCCCCTGAGAAAGTCCAGGAAGAGTCACTGATCTGGTGGCCAAAGTTTAAGTCAGGGGAGAGTATCCTCCAAAAACGTCTAAAATGAGGTTTGGTGAACTTGTTCTACAAAGCACCAGACAGCAAACGTTTTAGGCTATGTGGGCCAAGAGGCCAACGTGAAGATATTATGTAGGCACTTATGTAATCATTTAAAATGCAACTATTTAAAAATGTGAAAAGCCTTGTTAATTCACAGATTGTGTGAAAGGAGCTCAGATTTGACCTGAGGACGAGTGTTCGCTGACCCTGTTTTCAAGGCTGCTCAGAGGCTAATTCTCCAACCGAACACCTGCTTCTAGTTGTTCGCTTTCTCAGACATGAGCACTGTCTATCATGAGGGACTGAATTTGAGGGAGGGAATAGAAGGAAGGAAGAAGGGAGGGGATTGCTAGTTTGGACTGTAGCTCTAGGAAAGAGAGAGGACAAACGAGGGGTGAGAGGACACTGGTCGGCTGACCGCCCCCTTCCTACTCATAAGTGCCCTGGATGGGACTTCTATGGCCGCAACAGATCTTTGGGGGAGATGTCACCATGATGTTTATTAACCCCAGGGCCAGTTCACCCTTGGTCCCTTTACTTCTCCTGTCTGTAGGTTTCATAACAGCGAAAAGCACCCAGTTTGCCAGGGATTTCTGCCCCGCTAAAGACATCAGTCCAGCCATTAAGACATTTCTGTGCCTCCTTTGTCTGTGTGACTTTGAGCAAGTTACTTAACCTCTCTGAGCCTTAATTTCCTCATCTGTAAAATGAAGATCATAGCACCTGCCTCCAAGGGGTTTTTGTGAGGATAAAGGAAATGGTGTCTGTGAAAACACACTTGGTGACTGTTAGCTGTGCTCACCATCATTTTCTCTTGGCACTCCCTCTTTTCTCTGCCACTGCTCACTGTTGATTTGGTTTGTTCTGTTCTTCCTTTGGTAAGGCTGGAAAAGAGGAGCAGGAGGGCATGGAAGAAAGCACTGCATCAGTGGGCAGGCAGGAGAAAGAAACAGAATCCTCTGATGCAGAGGACACAAGGACAAAGGTAAAGTTCGCGTAGAGCCACATGTGCACGATGGCAATTGGGCACCACGTCTCTGGAGTCCCCATCCTGCCCTGTGATGCCCTGCTCGCTGCACGGATGTGTCCAACACCCCACCTGTGATTCCACGAATGAAGCCAGAATGGTTTTGGGAGAATGGTTTTCCCTGGGATCCTTGCACAGTCTTTACTAAGGAGCTCTTTACCATATGCCTGGGCTCTGCCTCAGTCTCCAACGACTTGGCTGTGCTCGTAAGAGAAAACATGTGCCCAAAAAAGATTCAGGCTTCAGAGCCAGGCTCCCAAAATAGGTCCCTTGGGAGGGGCTGGGGGAAGAGGGGAGCTTTGGATGCACAGGCTGGGGCCCTGACTTCAGCATGCCCAGACCCTGGGACTAACAAAACATCTACTGTGCTCGCAAAGATTATTTGACTTAATTAAAGTAAAACATCCACTTACAGTGTTGGGGCTGCCTCAGCAAAAAGAAATGTGTTTGGAACGTGGCCAGCTTTGTGTCTTTCTGGTCAGGAGAGGTAGAGAGATGGGTACCACTGGCAAGGAAGTTGATCTCTGAAATCTGGCTGCTGGGGACGTGAAGAGAAGTTTCAGGAGGGGCTGAGTATGAGCCATGGCTGTGTAGGTTGCACCCTTGCTGGGAAAGGGACCTTGGGGGAATTTAGTGTGGGGGTGGGGTGGGGGGACTTGGCTACCGTTACATTCAGTGATGGCCTACATGCAAGGAAATAGCTCCAGCAAGTTGATTTATTTAGAGTTTGTAAGTTTGTCATTCACTCATTTAAAAACTGTTTATTGAGCACCTATTATGTACCAGGGCTTGAAATTCTGTGTGCCGTTTTAAACATGGTAGATGAAGCATTAAGGGCTTATTCCAAATGCTGTTTTGAGCCCCAACCTAGAGATGAATCAGTGATGTGGGACTTGAGTGGGTTACAGCTCCTCATTAGCCAGCAAATGTTCCCAGGCAGAAGTAAGAGTGCTCAGGATCTTTCTGGTTTTTAGGGGTCCTGTGGTCAAGGTTTGTGCGCTCTGGTTGAATACTATGACCTGCTTCTCAGTCACTCTCTGACCCTTATTCTGCATTTTTGTTCAGGAGCAAGACTGGGAGAGTGGAAGTGAGGCAGAAGGGGAGAGCTGGTATCCCACTAACATGGAGGAGCTGGTTACAGTGGACGAGGTTGGGGAGGAGGAAGATTTTATTATGGAACCAGACATCCCAGAACTGGAAGAAATTGTGCCCATTGACCAGAAGGACAAAATCTGCCCAGAAACATGTCCCTGTGTGACGTCCACCTTAGACCTGGACGTAACCAAGGATTTCACCAACGAGTGTGTGAAGCCCGTAGGTAACGGGGCTACGGAACTCAGCCTCAAGTCACCCAGAGATCTGCCCTCTGCTTCCACGAGCTGTCCCAGTGACATGGACGTAGAAATGCCTGGCCTAAATCTGGACGCTGAGCGGAAGCCAGCTGAACGTAAGACAGACCTCTCACTGGAGGGTTCAGATTGCTACGAGAAGCAGGCAAAGGGAGGGGAGAGCTCCGATGTTCATCCGGCCCCTCCACTCCAGCAAATGTCTTCCCCCAAGCCAGCAGAGGAGGGGGCCCGGCAGCCTAGCCCACCTCTCGATGACTGCAAGGCCGGGGGGCCCCCCGAAGATGGGGCATGTGAAGGCGGTCCCCTGGAGGGGAAAGCCAGCCCCCGCACCGAAACTGACCTCCAAAGCCAGGCTTGCCAAGGAGTGTCCACCCAGGGTAACTACCTCCCTTTTCTCCTGTGCGCTTGGGTTGATGGGACCACTGCTCACCTAGGGAGGTGTGTGGGCATGTGCAGGCTGGAATGAACATGACTAAGGTTTCAGCCAGCATTAAAGTCGGCGCAGAAAGCCAGCTTCTAAAAGCCTGGTTAAACGGTTAGCGCTTTTAGGCAAACGGTGTAAAGGAAATCAGATAGGAGGCCACATGTTTTCTGAGAAGCAAACTCAGATAGGGCAGACTTCTCTGAATTTACGGGAGCCCAGGTGGACTCTGGCAACTAAAACCTAGCAAAAGCTTTGAGTTATCAGGCCAAGGGGCTTCGGGTCCTCCGGTCAGCAAGCAGCCTGTCATGGCTGCACAACGGTGGACCACCCAGGCTGTTCTTTCTGTGAGGCCCGAGTGAGGGGGCGGGAAAAGCAGGCAGGGAGGCAAGAAAGCAGCCAGGAGCGGGCGGAGGTTAGGATCAAGGTGCTGCCGAGGGGTATGGCCACTTCCCCTTGCTACCACCGCAGACCCCCTTTTTTCCACGGCCTGGTGGTGAAACAAGGCTTGTCCCAGACTGTCCTCCGCCTCCATTGCAGGTGATGTTGTATCTGTGCCCGGCGCTATGACATCATGAGAGACGGAGTTTAAAATAGGCTAAGCCCTGTCTTCTCTGCCAAGTGGAAACAAAGATCCATCAAGGGCCACGGTGGGAGGGAGGGGGGGCAGAGGAGGAGGAGCCCTCAGTGTTCTCCACATGGAAATAACTAGAGCTCCATTTCGCAGAAAGCCTGCGGCACTTGGAAGGTTGAAGTAGGGGGGCCGAGAGTCGGGGACAGAAGCCGTTGAGTAAAGGCTTGAAAAGAGACATTTCCATCCAGTGCCCTGCGGCCGGCATGAGCCTGTCAGGGAGCTGGAGGCTCCGGCTTTCCTCCCTGTCAAGCTGACCTGAGCTGTTTTCCACCTGCGAGTCTCCATGGAAACTGCCACACGCTGCCTTCTTGTTGCCAGAGAAACACTGAGGCCCGGGCTGTGTCTACAGAAGGCAGGAGTAAAGAAAGAGCAAAATGTTCACCTTGCCCTGATTGAACCCCTTTAGTTTGCCGGATAGGCCTCAACATGCACTGGTGTTAATGGCTTATTAGCTTACCCGGTGTTTGGAGTTCATATTTAATAACACTGCTGTACCAGCTTGGGGTGGAAACGGCACAGCCTCTTCTGTCAGCCTCTGCCCCTACAGACATCAGCACAATTTTTGTCCTTCTGCCTGCAGGGATGGAGTGATTTGTGAGTTGGGGGGCAAGGTAGGGATCCTCCCAGCCCAAAGGGGCAACAGCCCATCCCCCACAGACCCAATGCAAAGGTTTGCCAAGGGTCCGTGGGTGTGGCATTCTTTTTGGCAGTGGAGCAAACTCTTAATTACAGCATTTTGGACCTAATTAGCAGTCCTTGCCCTAGCTTCGTGTTATTAAGCCGTGCAAGGGACCATTCCTGATCACACAGTGCAAGAATAGAATTACAGGGAATCTTTGAGGTCTGTTGTGCTTCATTAGTTCTCTGCCTTGGCTCATGTTTTGCAGAAAACTCCAGGTACATGGAAGTAAAATCTTTGGATGTGAGGTCACCGGAATACACGGAAGTGGAGCTGAAACAGCCCCTCTCTTTGCCTTCCTGGGAGCCCGAGGATGTGTTCAGTGAACTTAGCATTCCCCTAGGTAGGTGAAATACACAGTCCTTCCTGAGAATTCAGCTCCAGGAAATGATCGTTCCATGGACACACCTAGGAGCTCCAGAGGGCCTTTTGTCATTTTGTTGTTGTGTTTAATGTCTGATGTAATGACTGAGACACGCAAGGTGCGTATCTTTAAAGTTTCTTGCAATTTCATTCTCCCGTGATAGACCAGATATCTCATGGTATCAGGCCTTGAGCAGCATTGCCCTGGGAGCCAGAGCAAAGACTTGACTTCCCTATTTGGGAATGCTTTGTTTCTGACCATACGGCTTTATTCAGGTAGGGATCAGAGGCCCCAGTGGCTGCCCAAAGTCAGCAGAAATGAACGTCTTCAGCTACTGGCTTCCCTATCCCAACCCTTCCCAAAACATTTGTTTGTTCTTTGAAGGACGAGCTTCTGTGAGGCAGTGATGCTGAAGAGACTGCATTTGGGGCAGATACAATATAGTTGATGGAAGGAGCATTGTACAGAGAGAGACATGGTCCCCTTTCCTTCCTATTCTACTTATTGGATGACTGCGTAATCTCAGACAACCCATCCGCAGGATGTATTTTGATTTTTTTTTTCCCAGTCACTACAAGTCCTTTATTAACAAGTCAATAAAAGAAAGAGAGAAAGATTGGGAGGTAAAACTACTTTTCTTGGAGGCCCTTGGAGTGGAAGGTACTGTCAGAACCCACCTGGCAGTCAACCCAGCCACAGGCAGAATGGAGATTGGGGATCCAGGGGACCAGATGGTAGGGGGCAATGAGAAGGGGGTGGCTCGGGCCTCGGGCAGGGAATGTGCAAATGCAGAGGCCTGACAGGGAATGATAGGTTGGGGTTCCTGAGCCTTAGTGTTTTCACCTATAATATGGGATTGACTTGGATCACTGGTGTTTTAATGGTGGAAGTGTTGGAGGGGAATGGGAAGGGAGGTTAATAATAAATCAGGGGCGCCTGGGTGGCTCAGTCGGGTAAGCGTCCGACTTCAGCTCAGGTCATGATCTCACGGACCATGAATTCGAGCCCCGCGTCGGGCTCTGTGCTGACAGCTCAGAGCCTGGAGCTTGCCTCGGATTCTGTGTCTCCCTCTCTCTCTGCCCCTCCCCTGCTCATGCTCTGTCTCTCTCTGTCTCAAAAAAAAAAAATTAAAAAAAATAATAATAAATCAACTAGGACACATTTTCAAAGGGGAGAGTTAACTAAAGTCTCAGGGCAGAGTGAGGGCACCTGGGAGCTTCTGACACTATTGCTAACCCAGTGACTCCCACTCCACATCATCTTTGAGTCTTTGCTTTGACTTTGAGAGGTTGGAAAGCAATGAGACAAAGGAGAAGTAGCAGCTGCTTGAGAGAGCGCTTAGGCAGGTGTCATTTGGGAAAGCGTCACAAGGAAGCACGAGAAGAATGGGTTATGTGATGACCAATGACCACATGTCTGCTTATTCAGGGAGGGGCTGGTCAGTACAGATGCTCACCCTTTCCATCAGGTTTCTCTTTTTGTTTTCATCTCCTTTTAAACATTTCTTACTGCTTTTGTCCTCCAAATGCTCCATTTTCATAGAGTACTCCTTGGTACTGAGCAGCGCTTACTAGATAACATGGCACCATGCAGAGCACTCTGGGGCAGTTGAGAAATGGAACACAAGTCTCCAAGAACTTGGAATCTGTATGACCCACACAAGCAAAAATTAAGAATAAATTCTGCTACCTTGTAATTCATGTCTCTTTTATTATTTTTCATTCCCAAAAGTGTGAAAGATTATTATGACAAATTTAAAAAATAAGAGCCATATATGGGCACCTGGGTGGCTCGGTCGGTTAAGCGTCCGACTTAGCTCAGGTCATGATCTCACAGTCCGTGAGCTCGAGCCCTGTGTCAGGCTCTGTGCTGTCAGCTCAGAGCTTGGAGCCTGCTTTGGATTCTGTGTCTCCTTCTCTCTCTGCCCTTCCCCCACTCGTGCTCTGTCTCTCTATCAAAAAGTGAATAAACGTTAAAAAAATTTTTTTTAAATAAGAGCCATATAAAGTATATGTTAAATATTGTGTCTCTTCCCTCCAGTTTTCTCCCCAGCTCCAGAGGTAGCCATGGTCATACCCACGGGCTAGATCACACTATACACAGAATGTTCTACAGTTTGCTTTTTTTTTTTTTAATTGTTAATGTTTATTTATTTTTGAGAGATGGAGTGTGAGCAGGGAAGGGGCAGCGAGGGAGACACGGAATCTGAAGCAGGCTCCAGGCTCCGAGCTGTCAGCACAGAGCCTGACATGGGACTTGAACTCAAGAACTGGGAGATCATGACCTGAGCCAAAGCCAGACGTTTAACCAACTGAGCCATCCAGGCACCCCCACCCCCTTTATTTTAATTAAAAAAAAATTTTTTTATGAGAGAGAGTGAGAGAGTGCAAGCAGGGGAAAGGGGCAAAGGGAGAAAGAATCTTATTAAGCAGGCTCCACATTCAACACAGAGCCCAACACGGGGATCGATCCCACGGCCCCAGGGCCATGACCTGAGCAGAAATCAAGAGTCAGACACTCAACCGACTGAGCCACCCAAGCGCCCTTCCAATTTGCTTTTTTAACTTAACAGTGGGTCTTAGAGATCTCTTCACATCAGTACGCAGAGAATGCATTCTTCTGAACCAGCACACATATTCCATCCTAAAAGATGTACACCATAAATTACTTATCCATTTCTCTCCTGGTGAACACTTAGGATGTTGTCAGTTTCTTTTCCCATTATTAAAGGGCTATAATAGTTAAGCTTTTATTTTTATGATTTACCATGCAGGCACCATTGCTAGTGCTTACCTCATGTAACTCTCTCAAAACACCTATGAGGTACGTAATATTTTTATCCTTATTTTATAGGCTAGGAATCTCAGATGCAGAATTACAAAGGTGATGATTAGCAAAGATTGGAGCCAGGATTCAAATCCCAGTAGTTTGACTCATGGGGCCCTGCCGCCTCTATGCTCTGCTGCCTTCCAGACATGCTCTTACATTTGTGTGCATGCCTGGGTTTCTGTAGGACAGCGTCCTAGACCATGGGATTGCAGAGCGGGGGGGGGGGGGGAGGGGGGTGGCATCAGATGTATTTGCATTTCACATTTTCATAATTGCTGCTAAATTGCACTCCATAAAGATTATACCAGTTTTCACTGCCGGAATGAGGATTCTCATTCTCCGCTTCCTTACCAACATTGGATGTCATCAGTTTTTAATCTTTACCAACCTGTTAGGAAAATGGGATCTCATTCTGTTTTTAAAAACAGCTCTAATGAAGTATAATTGACGTTAATGAAGTGCACATACGTAAGGCGTACAGTTGATCAGTTTTGACATATATGTACATCTGTGAGACCATTACCACAATTAGAGAGCGAACGTATTCATCACTTCTTAAATTTGCTGGTGCTCCTTTGTAATTCCTCCCTCCCCACACCTCAGTCCCCAGGTAACTACTGATCTGCTTTCTGTCACTAAATACTAGTTTGCATTTTAGAATTTCATAGAAAGGGAGTCACATGGGATACATTGTTTTTGCCTGACTTCTTTCACCCAGCATAATTATTTTGAGATTCATTGATAATTGTGGGGTGGATCAATGGTTGGCTTCTTTGTATTGTTGAGGAGTATTGCATTGTGGATACAGGTAAACCACATTTTGTTGATTCATTCGTCTCTTGATGGGCATTTGGGTTGCTTCCAGTTTGGGCCTTTTACAGATTGTACTTCTGTCTTGAATGTAGTCTTCGGTTAGCTTTGAGACCCATTATCTCATCTCAGGGGGTCGGGGTATGGTACTATTTTCCGCATTTGACAGGAGAGGAAATGGAAGCCCAGATGCTTACCCAAGAACACACATCAAGTTCAGGTCAGAACTCGGGGCTTCTAATCTGAGACCACTCTGCCATTCTGGTTCCTCTGGCACAGGAAGCACAATATAGGAAAGGCAATTTTTGTGCAGTGGTTAAGAGCACAAGCTGTGGAAAATGACTCCCCAGGTTCAAATCCCAGCTGGCTAGGAGACAATGAGCAACCTCTTTGACTCTTTTCATTGATTTATTGACTTTCTTCATCAATAAATAAGGGTAGTAACATAGAAGCCTACTGTGTTCAGTTACTTTGAGGATGAAACGCATGAGTACTTGTAAGGTCTTAGTATCTTCCAGTAGGAGGTACTGAAGGGTTGTCTGTTGTTATTACTCGTTCATGAGGTAGTAATGGAGACCTACTGTTTCCTCTCACTCAGGCTGCATAACCCTCACCCTCCAGAATCGGTCACTATTGCAGAGACTTCTAGGGAGGCAGGGAACGACTTTCAGGCTTTGTCCCTACAGAGAGCAGGGAGGCGAAGGGGAAATGCCAGGATCCAGAGTAAAAGGGAGGTGAAGTGCCATCGCTCAGGGACTGGGGTGAGCATGGCTGGAGGGGAGAGGGCACTGCCCATGTGTTTCAGGCCAGCTTTGGGTGACCCTAGCCAGCCTGCGCCTGCCAGGGCCTGTGCTTACCAGTACCAAAGGGCATTGTCTGCAAAAACGCAAGGTCCCCCTGCACCCATCGCAGGCTTTGCTAGGATGACTGAGTTAGAATTGCCCGGGCCAGGAGCTATTATTAGAAAGCAAATGCAGCTTTAATCGTCGTTCCCTTAGTAGAGGCTGAAAAATGGGAGGATCACGTGGCTCCAGACTGGTTGGGGAGCTCACAGTTTTCTCGACGCGGTAGCGTCACTTGTGGCCCTCCCATTCCAGAGGCATCCAAGACGGTGTTGGCATGTAGTGCCCGGGGCAACTCCCAGTTAACTCAGGGGGGAGTCGCCAGGCATTCGGGGATCCTCCTCAGGCTTCTCCTCCCTCAGCGCGGTCTTTTCACCACCTGGTACCGCCTGCCCAGCCGCTGGGCACCAGGCAGCGGCAGGGAAGTGTTGCTGCCAACCTTTGGAGTCTGGGTTCTCCAGGCGGCCCTGGTGAAAGGTTAGAGGGCAAGAAGGCCTCTGTGGAGAAATGTGTCTGGAAACTCTCCGTTTCTGAGCACCAGGCAAAATGAGAGGTGCTACCCATAACACCCTTCGTGGGGGTATCATTTCTGTTTTACAGAGGAGGAAGCTAATCTCAGAGAGTTTAAATAATGTACCTGAGGTTACACACCGTAAGTCAAGGAGCTAGATCTGTCTGACTCTAAATTCTATTTTCCCTCCATTATTCCGTGGCTTCCAAGCTTGTTTTTGGTTTCTGGTTTTACGTTTTGTGTTTCTGTGTTTTTTTGGCAGTGGGAGCCTTTGTTCAAGTGCAGTCTCACCCAGAACCAGCCCCCCACACGGTAGCTGTGCTTCTTGTGTTGAAAGGGGCCACAGCTGCCAGCTTGGGCCCAGCTTTACACTCTGGTGGCTTCTGAGGCAGCGAAGCTCCTTCTGGGGGACCCGGGGCAGCGGTTAGAAGGTCTCTGGGGAAACTTGAAGGATGCTGGAGGCCTTACCCCCGGGGCCTGCAGTGAGACCCCAGGTTTCTGTGCTGGGACCACCCAGCTGGCCCAGCCAGCGTCTGGGGCAGGACAGAGGAAGGAGCGGCTCTGATCCCAGGCCTGTGTCTGCTCCGCATGGTCTCCAGGGAGTGCTTCTTCCTTCCCAATTGCCTTTATCTCCCTGTTGTGCAGCAGCAAGGGGGGAGCCGTTCTGTGAGAACAGGGGATGAAGGCAGGCCTTGCTTCATTTATGCTCCTTCGCCACCAGCCTGTTTGTGGGGTGGAGGGGGGAGCTGGCCACCCACAGGCAGGGCAGGGGCCGCTTTTCTGTCCCTTGCAGTGAGGGCGGGAGGAAGGTGAGGAAGGGAAGGACACAGCCTCCCTCTGGGCAGAGGGCCAAGGGAGGCCCCCTCCCTGCTGGTGACTGCTGGAGGCAGGGCAGCGCTCTGCGTGGCAGTTAGAGAAAACTGGCTGAGGAGGCTGCCAAAACCAGGCCCCAAACCACAGAGGAGCAATCAGTCAAGGCAGGCCTGGGGCAGGCCTCCCGGGCTCCCCACTCCCTCCAGGCCCCCTGCTGCACACTGATAAGTGGCTCTTTTGACACGGAAAAAAAAAATTGTAATTACAAGTCTAAGCTGCTGCTCTATGACAGGGTCTCCTGTGCGCGTAGGTCTGTCTCCGCTCTGGGAGGCCGAGGCAGGAAAGCGAAGGAAGCCCGGACTCGTGGTCACATGCAGCGCCTCGGTGGGGACCTGGCCTGTCTCCCTCTGTGCAAGAAGAAGCTGCCATTCCCCTGGTGGGCTGCTCCCAGCCCCTCTCTCCCTTCCCGCCCCCCCCCCCAGCCTCCCACGCCGCCCCCCCACCCCCACTCCCGTGCGGGCAGCTCTCCGACCACTGCCGCCCCCAGCAGGGCAGCGGGCGCTAACCAGATGGGCGGCAGCAAAGCCCAGCCGAGTGCCAGGCGCACATACCAGTGGCCCCGGTCTGGAAGCAGGATCCGGGCATTCAGAGCCGCCAGCCCCGTTCCTTTAGTTCCATCACGGGTCCTGCTTTTTCACAGCCCTTATACCTGCTCTTCTGCTGGCATGTCACAATCAGGCACCTGAAGAAACTGAGGCCCTGGCCAACGGTGGCGTTCAGCTGACTCTTCCCAGGTTCCACAGGTTCTTGGAGTCTGGTCTGCGCCCTCTCAGACCTGGGCTCTTTGCACTCTGCTGACCGTGGCTTCAAGAGGAGAACCATGGGGTACCTGGGCGGCTCAGTCAGTTGAGTGTCCGACTTCAGCTCAGGTCATGATCCCACGGTTCGCGGGGTCCATCCCTCCATCAGGCTCTCTGCTGTCAGCCTAGAGCCTGCTTTGGATCCTCTGTCTCCCTCTCCCTCTGCCCTTCCCCTGCTCACGCTCTCTCCCTCTCTCAAAAATAAACACTTTTTAAAAAGTAAAAAAATAAACTCAACAATGGGGCTAGTAATTTACAAAAAGAAAGAGAGAGAGAGGGAGGAGAACCGTGGCCCTCAGAACACCGTGGTGAAGGCTGGAGCTTCTGCCCTCTCTTTCAGGTGAATCCTCTGGGCTGGGACACTGCCACTTAACTTCCCTGGCTATTGGGCCACTCTTTTCTTTCCTTTAAATCAAAAGGCCTCCCAGAATCCTGTGACCTCTGTTTAGCAAATCCCAAATAAAATGCTGTTGGTTAATGGCTCAGAGGTAAAGACTGGAGAAGTGGGAAAATGTTTATGATTTTACGTAACTGTTAAGTGGAAAAGGGAGGAGACAGAACTGCATTTAGGGCACAGTTAAAACGGCCCCCCCCCCGCACCCCCCACCAAAAGAAAATATTTTGATTGAAGGGCTGAGTGATTTTTCCTCACTTCTGTGTGTTTTTAAAATTTTCTTTAATGAATATAATTCTAAAACAAACAAAACTGAGAGCATTCTTTCAGAGTCCTGGCCACAGCAGCTACAGAGAGGGGTACAGCACGGAGAAATGAAAGCCAAGCAGTGAAATGCGAGAAACCTCCTTCCTCCTCCTCTCCCTGCAAGCAGGCTGATGGTCGGAGGACTTGGGTCTGCAGAGGCAGCCGCAGAGCGTAGAGTTGCTGAGCGTTCCGGCACGCTTGGGGGAGTTCATCCCTTCCTTCAACCGCCTGTGAACGGAGTCGGCACTGTTTTCCTCGTGCCTGCTCTGCAGATGGGGAAACTAGGCCCGGAGAATCTGGCCGGCCAGCCAGAGTCCAGCAGCGAGGGACGGAGCTCGCTGCTCCCGTTTCCACTGACGGCTGGCAAGGCCCACAGGGGTCTCACGTCGCCTTCCTAACCCCTGCCTGTCCATCATCCCCTGTCCTTCTGCAGGGGTGGAGTTCGTGGTGCCCAGGACTGGGTTTTACTGCAAGCTGTGTGGGCTGTTCTACACCAGCGAGGAGATGGCGAAGATAAGCCACTGTCGCAGTGCTGTTCACTACAGGAACTTACAGGTAACCAGCGCCTTCCTTGCCGAGCAACCGGGGACTCCCTGGTCTCTGTGTCTGGGAGTTTCCATTTCCTTCCACCACATGGAGAACTGCTCTTTCCTCAGGCTTGACTCCGCCAGGCTGCCGCACGTGGTGGCTGCCTCCCCTGAGCTCTCGGGGCATCTGTCTCTCCTGGAGTACTCGCAAGACATTCTGTTCGGGCCTGGATTTGGGGGTATCTGCCTCTCTCTCTCTGGCCTGAGTAATTCAAGCTAGCCATCACCTGGCCCATGGGTGAGGCTGAGTCCTGTTCACAAGACTTGGATGTTCCAGAGGCAGAGATTTCTCTAGGTTTCTGTTCCCCCATGCAGTATCCCTGTTTGCTAGAATAAAAATCACTATTTTGTCCTATTTAAATCTATCCTGCAGCTCTTAATTGCAGGCATACTAGGTACAGACGCTGCTCTAGGCACTGGAGATAAAACAGCGACGACGACAACAAATCAGACAAAAATCCCTGCCCTCCTGGAGCTTCCATTCTAGTGTAGGAGATAAGCGCTAACTAAAATAAGAGTTAAAGTATAGTAACAGGGGACATATTAGAAATACTCTACATACCAGATTTCATCCAACGTAAGGTGCTGTCGGTTGTAAGACACGCTCCCATTTCTCGGAGACCAACAAGAAAAAAAATGTTGCAATGGTGAGACTCCATCAATTGTAAAATACATCTCAATTTCAGAGATGTGAATATGTGGGGAAAAAACCCTTATCTTAAAATCAGAGAATTACAGGAATATGTTCTATAACTAATACCCCTAATATGTAGCGTGTTGGAACAGCTGGGGTTTAGTAACTTAATAGAAAGCATGGTATATCAGATGCCCGGGAGAAATAGTTCATGGCACCTCATGTTTTTACTACAAGGAGTCAGACTGGTGTTTTGACACAGGAGGCCTCAACTAGGACAGACCCTCATGGTGGCAGCATGCCCTAATTCCTGAGCAGGCATTACTGTCACAATTAAATTGTTGAAGGAGCTGATCTAGCATTTCTTAGCCAGAGATGTGAAATAGAATCACCTGGACAGTGTTTTGAAAGTATATATATACTAGGTTAAATACTTGGTAGAATTTGGGGGCAGGGGTCCAGGAATACATAATTTCAGAAAGTTCTCCATATGAGTCTAATGTGCATTCCTAGTTAAGAAATGCAGATATGGGTCAACTCTTTTGTTTTATGGCTAAGGGAAACTGAGACCCGGAGAAGCTATGTGATTTATCCAAAGCCATGCAGATGGTGAGTTACTAGGCTTGGGAACAGATTGCCTGATTCTTTTTTTTTTTTTTTTAATTTTTTTAACGTTTATTCATTTTTGGGAGACAGAGACAGAGCATGAGTGGGGAAGGAGCAGAGAGAGGGAGACACAGAATCTGAAGCAGGCTCCAGGCTCTGAGCTGTCAGCACAGAGCCCGATGGGGGGCTCACACTCACAAACTGTGAGATCATGACCTGAGCCGAAGTCGGACTTTCAACCGACTGAGCCACCCAGGCGCCCCCTTTTTTTTCTTTTTTAAGTTTATTTATTTATATTGAGAGAGAGCAGGTAAGAGGCAGAGAGAGAGGGAGGGAGAGAATCCCAAGCAGGCTCCATGTAATCAGCACAGGGCTCAATGTGGGGCTCGAACTCACAAACCTCAAGATCATGACCTGAGCCCAAGTCAAACATTTAACCGACTGAGCCACCGAGGTGCCCCCAGGTTGCCTGATTGTTAATCACTTTCCTTTTTTTTACTCTATTAAGCTGATCTTGCAAACCGAGGCCCATAATAGCATAGCCTGTGTCACCATCTGTCATTGGCCGTGCCCAAACTCATGTCATTTAAACCTCTTGATTTCCCTCTGAGAGCAGCTGCTCTGTGGACAAGGAAGCTATGGAGCCTGGGGCCCAAATCCTGCCCTCTCCTGGGGGAGCTCGGTGAAGGCCTGACCTGGCCAGACCAAGGATTCAGACTGGGCTCCACAGGGCCAGTTGAGGGCAGCCATCTACTCTGAAGACATCCTCCTCTTCCACTCCAACAAGATAAAAATCTATAGAATGGCAGGGCTGAATGGGGTCTTGGAAATCATCTGGTCCTGATTTTCCCAAACTATGGTCCCCATACCAGCTAGCATCTTTTAAAAATGCAGCTTCCTGGACCCACCCTACTCCTGCTTATTCATTCTTTCCAGGGCTGGCCCTGAGAATACTCATTTAAAAAATCTTTCCAGCAAGTTCTGATACCTCGACTTGAGAACTTTTGATCTCATGTGGCATTCTCAGCTGGATTATGTAGCTCTCAAGGAGGCCACACAGCTCAAGGTCATTCAGGAAGTTAGGATAAGTATAGGCTTGCCAGGGCCTCTGATTCTAAATCCTGGATTCTTTTCCAGGGCAGTGGACTATACTATGTTCCGGGCCTATGGGCCAACCCCCCAGGCCACCTTACCTCCCCACAGCAGGCCAGAGCCATTCCTGCAGTCCCCAGGCACGTCAGGACCAGACATGGGCTAAGCCTTTTAGGCCTGCCAACTGCAGATCAGGTTTCCCTGGTACACCTGTTGGGGAGCTGGGAGCCTCCACCACGGGCTTCCCAGATAAAGTTTCTGTCAATGGCCTTGACAGAATGTCTCTTGTCCACACAGCCTCGCCCACCCCACACTACCCCGAGTTACACGTGGGAAAAGTGAAGAATTGAGACCCGAGCAGCAGTGCTGCTCACACCTGAGTCAGGCAACTTGTAAATTTAGCAGCACCAGGAGGCCTTGAGGTGGGGGTGAAGGATTACTCTTTGAGGTAGGAGGCAGCCTCCATTCTCTCTGTGCATTCTCTCACAGCTACTGCTGTGCCCCCACCGCTGGTCACAGCCCTGAGATAACCCACCCCGAGTGGCCTGGAACAACGGGTGCGCTCAAGTGCTTGAGAGGAAAACTAGGGGCGCCTAGGTGGCTCGGTCAGTTGAGCGTCCAAGTCTTGATTTTGGCTTGGGTCATGATCCCAGGGTCATGGGATTGAGCCCCAAGTAGGGCTCCGTGCCGAATGTGGAGCCTACTTGGGATTCTCTCTCTCTCTCTCTCTCTCTCTCTCTCTCAAAAAAAGAGAGAGAGAGAGAGAGAGAGAGAGAGAGAGAGAAAGATAAGCTAGGTGCCTGCCTGGTTGCAGGTCCAGAGCTCACAAGCAGTGCATCACCCACTTGCCTTCCTGAGATGAGGTGGAGGGCAAACCAGGCCTCCATCAGCAGCCTGGCCCACAGGGACCCTTGGTCTGTCTGCCGCCCTCCCCATTGGGCTCACCCACCTCTCAGAGCCAACCAGTCTGTTCTAGAGAGAGCAGGTGGTCTTACGCACATCCCCTCATCTGACCCTCAGAATCACCCTGAGAGGAGGGAAGGCACTGTTTCTCCCACTGACCAGGTTAGCAGAGCCGAGAGCAGATGAGGGAATCAGATGCCTGATGCAACTCATGATAAAGGGCAAAATTACAGAGCGTTTATTCTGTGCCAGGCACTATGCTAAGTGCTTTACGGTACTTTCCTTGGACCCCGTAGCAACCTTACGTGGTAGATACTGTTACTACCCACACTTTACAGATGTCAGAGACCTTGGGTCACTTGTCTGCTGAGAGCTAGGATTTGAACCCAGGTCATCTGATGGCAGAGCCCACACACTTGACCACTGCGCTGGACCAAACCCTGCTGACTCCTCACCCAGTGCTCTTTGCACTGCCCCCTGCTGCCCTGGCAATCAGAGGACCCAGCTGGGGCCCTAGGCCTTTCTACTTGTGTCTCACTGCGTGGAATCTAGAATCCCAAGCATGGCCTGACGTTTGGCTGGGGGCCAGTGATAGTGGTGAGTGTTTGGGGGGCCGTGTGAGCAGCTCCGACTATAGAACAGGAATCCAGCAAAGGACCTCCAGGGCACTCAGCCTGCCCACCCGCCCACCAGGAGACAGGTTGTTAGGAGAGGCTGCAGTGTGTCCTTCACAATCCTTGGACAATCCAAGGACATTGCTTCTCTCCTCCCGGAGGCCCGTTAGTCTAGCGGGCTTCTTCTCCCTCCACCTGTCATACACACAGCCCCTGGGTGCTGAAGCTCTCCTGGAAAACAAGTAGTCTTTGTAATTCAATGAGGTGTGGGTTCTTTTATGTTTATTTATTTATTTTGAGAGAGAGAGAGAGCACGTGAGTGTGAGCAGGGGTGACACAGAAAGCAAGAGAGAGAAAGAAAAAAAATCCTAAGCAGGTCCTATGCTGTCAGTGCAGAGCCTGACATGGAGCTCGATCTCACGAACCGTGAGATCATGACCTGAGCTGAAATCAAGAGTCGGACGCTTAACCGACGGAGAGACCCAGGCGCCCCTAAATGAGTTTCTATAAGAAAAGCAGCAGTGCTTGCACTGGATAAGGGCTTTGGAATTGTTTGCTGTTGTTAGGATCTGTGTTTTAGATGTCTTCTGCAAGAATCATGCATTACTTGTAAACTAACACAAAGAGTTGGGGTGGGGGAGCTTAGCATGGGTCCGGTAGCCTCAGAAGGATCTGGGGAGGGAAGGGAGGGGGTCCCACCCACTGGGAGACAAGATAGGAGAAGAGGCTAAGATACCTCCCTTTTCTCTCATTTCCTTTCTGGCCAGGTCACCGCTAACCCTCTCCCTTCCCTTCCCTGTCTTCCGCTGCAGAAGTACTTGTCCCAGCTGGCCGAGGAGGGCCTCAAGGAGACCGAGGGGGCAGGCAGCCCAAGGCCCGAGGACAGCGGAATCGTGCCACACTTTGAGAGGAAGAAGCTCTAGGCCCCTGCAGCGGCTTCAGCCGGGAGAGGACGGCCTTCTGAGGCGGGGCCTTCCTGACATCCTGGACAGGAGCTAAAGCCTGGGAGGAAGGCAAACCAGGCCGCCTGAGCTTTTTCTCGGAGACTCATGAAACCGCCCCTCAAGTGTCTCCCTGGTGAGAGCCGTCACCTCGTGTGTCCAGCGGCCGAGCGCTACCCTCTCTCTCCCCGTTGATTCTTGTTTCCTTCAATTTGCTTCTCTTCTTTCCCCTCCTCCTCTCACCTTCTGTGCCAAGGGTCATTTATTTTTCATAAAACCCAACTTCTCAGGGATTTTCACAGTGTCCAAATTCTTGGTGGCCAGCCGGATCAACCAAGGAAGAGATCTCACAGAAACCCCTGGGTCAAGAACCACTTCAGGGAGCCTGGAGCATTTTCCCTGCCTGGCATTCTGAGCAGGGGAGCCGAGTCGGGCCCTGCAGTCCTGGAGAGGGGGGCACCCTAGACCATCCGTTGGCAGAAGCTGGGAGTTTCTCCAGCGGGACCACTTTTGCGAAAAGCCCCCATTTTTAATAACTCTTTCATCCTCTCAACTATTCTAGAAGCCCATCAGATTCATGCCTTAAAATAAAGTTAATGAATTTCACAGAGGAGGAAAACCACTCTTCATTTTGGAACCTCTGTTAAGTCCCCCCCACCGCCCACCGCCCCACAAAGTTAGTTCTGTCCTCAGGATTTCAGGAGGTACCAGGGTTGGTTCTGTTCCAGACAATGAATTTGGTGTAGATTCACTTCAATAAAAAATTAAAACAGTAGTGTCTTTTCCCTTCAGCTGAGACCGTAGTTGGTGTGGGCTTAGGTCAGATGCTGGCCTCCCAGCCATGGGTCATATTGCTTGAGAGACACGTAATAAGGAAATGGTATCTGTCTTTGATTCGCTCTTGGTGCCTACACTCTGGACCCCAGCAGCCTCTCAGTGGGATGGTTTCTAAAATGGTCTTTGTGGGTGGGGGGCGGTGGAGAAGCTAAGGAAAGAGCAAGGCTGCAGGACTGAAGAGCAGCATTTCGGGATTGTCAAGTATTTATAGGTGGGCAGGAGGTCAAGGGCATTTCAGAGGACCCCATGTGCAGACTTTGATGTGGAGTGTTATGAAGAACAGAACTTTTCTTCCTGCATGGTTTTCTGATTCTAGAGGTCAGTGCCTTCAGGCCCGAGACTAGAGGGTCTGATACTCCATCGGGAGCATTTGGGACAGAGGTGTTAGGCTTGGCCACAGCTGTAGGGAAGACCTCAAGAAGGTAAGAGGGGAGGCTTGTGCTGTTTCCACAAGCTAATAAGCTACTTCCCTGGCTCAGCCCCTAGAAGATGGTTCCTATGTTTCTATTCCTGACCACAGAGAGAGAGAGAGACCAGGAAGGGATTGTTTGTTTTCTATTATTTTTTGCAATTTTTATAATAGGTGAGATTTTTTTATGGTAGATACCTATACTGCACATTCTGTCCTCTGCACTAATGGTGAAAGAATAGAAAAATCATCTGAGTTTGACACTGACATTTTATCAGTAAGTCTGAGGCACAGAGAAGAAAAAAATGTAGAATATAAAATGTATAAAATGATCCTGCGTAAACTTTGGGGCACATGGTCACTGGTGAGAAGAGTTGCGGGGAACCTGTCAAAGAGAACAGTGAAGGAAAGTACCCGAGGCAGACCAGCCAGCCCCTGGGCATGAGCAGTGAGAGGCTGGAGGAAGCAGGAAGCCTGACCTTGGCATTAGGCCATCTGGGGGCCTCGGAAAGGTTGGTGTCTCCAAGAGAGTGGGCTCTGAAAATGGTGGCTCAGCTCTAGCTGCCTCCACAGGTTTTTACCTGGTGTTCTGGAGACCAGCCTCCTCCATTTCTGGGAAAATCTCTGGCCCTATTTGTCTTTCCTCCCACCTGGGGGATGTCTAGGGTCAGCTCCCTGGCCTCCTCGGGAACTTTGCTGGGAAAAGCCTACCACCTCCATCAGAGGCTGGAACTGAGCATTTTCAGAGAAGCTGGCAGTCTTTTCTCCCAGCAAAGTGGAAGCTGACCCCTCCGGCTCATCCCGAAGCACTGTTTCCATGGAAACCAGGATAGCTGTTCAAACAGCCTCATTCCCAAGTAGCGCAATGGCTCCCTTGCTGATAGACTGACCTTCTCCATATTGCAAATCTGGCAAGAGCCCCTGGGAGGGAGAGAGGAGAGGCTCTCTGCGTTCAATCAGAACCTTCAGTTTAAAAATCATCTAAGATTCTGTACTGGTGTATATATATATATATATATATACATATATATTTATTTCTATTTATTTTTATACAATTCCATTGGCATGGTCCTTTACCCACTCTATAATTTGCACTCCTTGTTCCTACATGTGTCATACACAAGGCAGTATTAAAGAAAACCAGGAAAATACTGATCTATTTTTTAAAGCTTTTCTTCAGTGTTTGTCAAACATTTCAAAGTGTCTCCCCAAAAAGCTTGTTTGAGAGCAGCTGCTACCTTGAGCAACAGATTCATTTGTACCCTGGGTTAAGATACCAAAAGGCCGATGTACTTTTCATTGTAAACACCCAAAATAAAGTATATCCAGATGTTATTCCCAAAGAATTTGGTAGATTTGATGTTGGTGTGAGAACAGCCATTACTATCCGGGTTTCCCTTTCTTGGACAAGTGTAAGGCTGTGATCTGTTAGAATGTACTTGAACTGGACCAGAGTTTGTTTTTTGAGCTTATGAGAAAAAGAAAAAGAAAAACACTAGTTAAGCTTGAACTTGTAAAGTATTGGAATTTGTTGAGTGTCTTATAAATTGTCATCGCTTTTCCTGATCTGTATAATTGACCGCCATGTTTGTTTTTACAAAAAGAAAAAAAAGATTTTTAATAAAGAGAATTTGAAAGCTTGTGGGTAGCTGTCGGTCATGCAGGGATCCTTTGACATGTGGCTGGGGGAAGCTCATTGAGCACAGAGATTGGTATCTGGTCCCTCTCCGAATCTAGAATGTCTCTAAAGCGTTGAGCAGAAAAGATACAACAGCTTCTACTTGGAGCTTGGGAATCAGAGATTCTTAGGGGTAGACCTCCAGAAGAGTTAAGCCTGGGAGAGTGGGGAGCTGCTGTCCCTTTTGAAGTATCAGGTAGAAAAGTCTCCTGGCCTCTTATAAGCCCCTCATTCCTACTGCCCAGTGCCCCGACTCTTCTAGTGGGCTGAACAACATTGTCCTGCACCAGGACAAGTCAGTTCGTTTCTGGCCATTCCTTCAGCTGATGGTTGATGCCCAGCCCGGGCACCTGTTAGCCCTGTGACTTCCTAAGTCCTGAGTTCTCAGGCATAAAGGGGGATTATAGTATAAATCACCTCTGGGTTGTTTCAGGTGTAAGGTAATTGCTGGTGAAAACACGTGGTTCGCTGCGTAGCCCTGAACCTTGTTTCCTTTTGGAATGTTAAGCTCTTCCTCAGCCATGTCTTTTAGCAAAACAAGGCCAGTCTCCCGGGCCCATTTGGCCAGTTCTTTGAATGGCCTGGAACCTTGTGTCGGGCCCTTCCCTCCTGTTGGCAGTGTTCCCAAGTCAGCGGGGAGGGGCTGGACAGTCTGGCCCTAGAGGGCAAAGTGAGTGGGGCCGCCTGTAATTAGCTAGAGCACATTGTAGATCTGAGGAAAGTTCCTGTCAAGCCTGTTGCTGCTCCCAAGCCCCACCCTCAGCCTATTGTGGCCATCCCGGAGCTGAGCTCAGGCCTCCACTTCCCAACCAGGAGGGGTGGAGAAGCATCCTTCCCTGCAACTGCTGGCTGTGCCCCAGCTGGCCAAAGCAGTGAATGGGCCTGGAGCTTGTCCTCTGCCCCAAGTTCGGGATCCAGGATGTCTGGTTATGTCCCTGGTGCCAGGCCCAGCATGTCGCTCCACAAGGCATAGCTCTTGGGGCGGGAGGGGGGACTTGCACACTGTATTCTGTAAGATGGCCCTCCCTGGAGCTGTGCAGTGGAGATGTCCTGCCAGGAACTCTGTGAATTGCAGTCTTCCTGCCCTTGCCTGAGTTTTCCCATTTTCTCTCTGATATTCTTAAAGGCCCTAGAACCTGGTTCTGAGCCAGTCTACCAAGCTGAAGCCCTGATATTCAGACCCACTCTCTGTGCTTACTTCTCTTCCAAGGATCAATGCCAGACTGCCCCTGGTTCAACTCTGCCATGGCCTAGACGTTGAGGTTGCTTCTCATAGTCCGTGACTAGGCCAGGCTACTTGGGATACTGATCTTCCCCTCCCCACCCCCCCACCTTGAAACTTCATTAGCAAGCAACTGTTGACTGTCCACAGAGGCAGTAGGACATCTGGACTCACCCCCAACAGCCCTTCATTCTCCTTTCCCACTACAAAGGAGCCTATCCCAACCGGATTTCCAAGCAGGTCAGAACAGGAGGGACACGGGGACTGTCAAGTCCTGGTCCTTCTTTTCGCAGGTAAGAAAACTCAGGCCCAGAGAGGAGAAGCGGGGACACAGCTTAGATCAAGGCGAGCATCCAGATGACCCGGGTGGTCCTGCTGAGGACACCCAGGGATCTAGGTTGTTTCAGTTAGATCCTTCACGAATTTTCCAGGCCCAGCCCTAGCTTGGACTTGGGCTCTCAGGGAGAACTCAAGACAAATCACTGTGTTTTATGCTTTGGGTGTATCCAAATCACCTGGGGAACTTGTTAGAAATACAGATTCCTGGCCCATCTATGGAGACTCTGTCTCCTTAGGTCATAGGAGCACGTGGATGCTTGCATTTAAGCAAGGCTATGGGTGGTTCAATGCAGGCGGAGTCCTCTGCTCACACTTTGAAAACACTTCCCTCGAAGTCAACCAGGGACTTCCCCAGCAGCGCCTGGAATAGAAGGGGCATTTATTTTGCTGGGGGAAGGGCAGGCGAGATGTGAATGGAGATCATTCAAGGTAGAAGAGACACCAGCGCGAAAGAGGCTTGAAGGAGGATTCTCATGGCCACGGCAGACGGAGATGGTGGCAGCTGGTGGTGGAAGGGGTGGTCACCAGACTGGGTTTGGGGCACGTGTCAGGATTTTTTCAGCTGGATTTATACCGCCTGTGCTCAGGCAAAAGTCTGTTTTCCAATGGTCTCTTTGTCCTTATTAATGGCTGAGGATACTGGTTAGTAAGAAGACTCCCTGAGGGGCACCTGGGTGGCTCAGTCGGGTGAGCGTCCGACTTCGGCTCATGATCTCACCGCTTGTGAGTTCGAGCCCCGCGTCGGGCTCCGTGCTGACAGCTGGGAGCCTGGAGCCTGCTTCGGATTCCGTGTCTCCCTCTCTCTCTCTGCCCCTCTCCTGCTCACACTCTGTCTCTCTCTGTCTCAAAAGTACATAAACATTGAAAAAAAAAGTATAAAGAAAAAAAGAAGACTCCCTGAGATCGGCTGATAGCTCTGCCCCTCTGGGCAGAGAGCTGTGCACAGTCAGCAGGCCTTTTGGGGGACTGGAGTCCCACAGGACAGGGGCATCCCCCAGGGCCATGTCACTACCAGCGAGGTACCGTGAGGCTCGCACACTCTTTCTCCCACCATGAGAGCCACCACTAACACCAACATTAGCCCCGGAGACTAGCGAGCAGGTCTACCTGCCACACTCAGTTGTGCTCTCTTGGCCCGGTCATTGTCATTCTCCCATTTCACGGATGGGGCAAATGAAGCTCAGGGACCCAAAGTGGTTTGTCCTGGGGGTCAGAGAGCCAGTAAACGACGAGTTGGGGCTCAAACCCAGGTCCGTGTGACTCTCAAACCATGCTTTTAATGACTCTTCTTCACTGACTGTCTCAGGGCTGGAGTCTTCTGTTCCCACATCTCCCTAAAGCCTCTAGAGCAGGCCCACCAGGAACAGCGGGCACGGGATGATGGGAGAGCCCGATTTAGCTGTCCTCAGGTCTTATGACTGACACCTGGGTTGCTAAATTCCTGAAACTGATCTCAACACCTGCCCTCCTTAGAAAGTAACTAAAGGCAGGCCCCACTGGCCCCCCTGCAGAAAACAGACCGGAAGGCCCCACGCACGGAAGGAGCAGTTTCTTCCTGTCCCCAGGCAGCGGAGCTTGCCAGGGGAGCTGGATCTAGGGGTGAGAGGGGGAGCAGGGCCCAGGGGTGGGGGGCTGCTCCAGTTCCTCCTGCTTCAGGGAGGGGAGGAGAGCACCGTGGTCTCTGTTTTCGGGTAATTTGGGGGTACAAGGGTGTGATCAAAAGGGGATTTCCCATGGCCCCAGCATGCCGGCCTGCCTTTGCCCTTTCAACCTCTCTTTCCTGAGTGAAACTTCATTGTTTATTTACCCACCACCTCTTGCCAACAAGGAGCTGAGATGATATACAACCCAGGCCACGTGTGACCGGATTGAACCAACAGAAAAAAACATTTTTTTTAATATTTGTTTTTGAGAGAGAGAGAGAGACAGAGCATGAGCAGGGGAGGCGCAGAGAGAGAGAGACACAGAACCCGAAGCGGGCTCCAAGCTCTGCGCTGTCCGCACAAAATCCGATGCGGGGCTTGAACTCAGGAACTGTGAGATCATGACCTGAGCCGAAGTCTGACTGAGCCACCCAGGCGCCCCTACCAACAGAAAAATTTTAGGTGAGGGCTGAGAAAAGTTGAAGGCAGCAAGTACGTGAGTTGTAAGGGCTGATGGAGCCATGGTGAACACGCATGAGATTTGACTGGGAGCCTCCTGGGAGCCAAGGCAAAAGGAGGAAACAGTGTCCAGTACTTGGCTTTCCCTGTTAGAAGGAGTGTTCCAGTTGATTTGGGGAAATTGTTCTACTCGACTCTGTATTCTAGAATTCTCTTACGGGACTGTATATGATGTGGGCAGAGACACTAAGAGCCTTGGAGAAGATCCTTAGGTAGCTGGCAGCCATACACAGGAGAACAGACCAGTGGATGATTTCTAGTCTGTGTGAACGGGTTCCTCATGTCAGGGTAACACTTCCCAGCGTCAAAAGACCTGATCTTTGGGGCGCCTGGGTGGCGCAGTCGGTTAAGCGTCCGACTTCAGCCAGGTCACAGGTCACGATCTCGCGGTCCGTGAGTTCGAGCCCCGCATCAGGCTCTGGGCTGATGGCTGAGAGCCTGGAGCCTGTTTCCGATTCTGTGTCTCCCTCTCTCTCTGCCCCTCCCCCGTTCATGCTCTGTCTCTCTCTGTCCCCAAAATAAATAAACGTTGAAAAAAATTAAAAAACAAAAAAGACCTGATCTTTGCACATGCCTGCCTAGCCCACCTGAGCCACTTGTGCTGGCTCAAATTTTGTGGTTTTTTTTTTTTTTTTCCCAAACCGTTTTTCAAATTTCTCCTGGTACTTAGCTGATCTTCCAGGAGCCAAGTCCGTAGGACAAGGAGGAGGCTGCTGCTGTCATCCCTGTCACCTGCCACCCCAGCGTTCTGGGTGGGGATCCTGCTGGTCTGGGTTCTGGAAACACCTCACAGACATTTACTCTTTGGGGTTCGCTGGGTCTGACACCACCAGGAGGAAGCCCAGCCTGACTGGGAAGCGCCGACTCCTTCAGGCTGATCCTTGGGCCGCCTCAGACCTGTCTGATGAGGACTGACCCTGGGAGGAGGGGTTCAGAGGGCACTTCCGGTTTGCAAGACAAGAAGGGAGAGAACTTTCCAGTTCAGAAGCAGGTCCCTGGGCTGAGAATCGGGACCCTTGGGTCCCTGTGTCAGAGCCGCAGTGAATTCACTCAGGCTTGGGCATATGTCTACCTCCTGCCACCTCCATCTGCCCCTCTGCCCATTTGACCTGTGTCTTGTGCTTGCCTGAGGTTGTTGGAGCCAAAGCAAGACACGGAGGGCTGGGGGAAACGGCTCCCCGTCGGTCACAAGGGGCGGTGGTCTGTCTGTCCCAGTACTTCCCACAGCGCCAGTGCGACAAGCCCCGGGCCTGTCTGGAGATAGGGTGCTGTTCCCGTGCGCCCCCCTCATGCCCCCCGCCTGGCTGGGGCTGCATCTGTGGGTGCTTCCTCACTCGCCGGTCTCTGCATTCTGCCCCTTGGGTGCCTCCGCCGGGCACCTCACCTCGGGCACCTCACCTCGTAATGCCTGCATCATCTCCGCCCACTTCCCGCCCCCACAGCCACCGTTCTGGTTCGGCCCTGCTCCATGCTCCATGCCTCATCCTCCCCAAACAGGCCCTTCTCAGCTCCTTGTTTTTACACGTGGTCTTCCCCCTGGCTGGAACACCCTTCCCCTGCTTGGAAACTATGACTTTCTTTAACATGCTAGGTGAGTGTTACCTTCTTTACGAAGCCTTCCTTGACTCTCTTTGACCTCCTTACAGGTGTTACGGCTCCCCTGCTGTGTCCCAGGACATGGTCCCTCTTTCACAGGTTGTCCTTGGGATCAGTTTATGGGTGGGGTCTACATTAGCCGGTGAGTCTCCAAGGGCAGGGAGTGTGTCCCACCCCCACTGCGCCTGCCACAGAATAGGTATCGGTGACTGTTAGTTGAAGGACTAAGCAGCCCCCTTGTCCATCCTCGTCTCTGAGCCCCTGGTCTCTGTTCAGTTACCAGCTGGCTGTTGGAGCAAGATGCGTCCTTGGAGTGGTACCAGGGGACACCTGCCCCCTGCCCTTGGCTTTGTCCATCCTGCCCTCCAGGGTTCCCACCCACCCGGGACTGGGAGGTAGCTCTGGCTGTTGGAGACACAAGCCTGGCTTAGATTGCCTGAAGTTTGGCCTTTCAACAGTTGGATTCTTCTATAGCCACAGAGCTGGGCTTCCTACGCCAGCTTCATCCCTCCGTGTCCCCAGGGGTGTCCCCTCTCCAAATCTATCTGTCCTCACTGCGTCCCCACCTAGCCAGGCCCATCCAGTTCTCAGGGACCTTCCGCAGGCAGGGCCGGGAACAAAGCATGGTTTATGACAGTTGTGTCAACACTGGGGGGATGGCATGGGTTCACCCTGCTCCTTGGAAACCACGCCTGCCTGCCTAGTGCCCGCACCTAATCAGTGCCTCCTGAAGACGCAGGGGCTGCAGGGAACCTCCCCACCCCCTTCTCTCCTAGCATCTAGAAAACCCTACAGGCTTAGCCCAGTGAGTGGGGATTTCACAGCCATGGAAGAGAGAGACCTTGGTCTAGATTGGTCAGGCTAGCCAGATGATTAATAATTAAACCTGATCTGTTCCCAGCCACACACACACACACACACACACACGCACACACACCCTGCAGCCAGGAGTCACCCGAGAACAGGGGCTGAGAAGGAAGCCGGGAAGCTCAGTATGGGCGGCTCCCAACGCCCTGAGGGTGAACATAGCCTTTTAAGAGTCTCAAGCCTCCTCCTTCCCACCTGCCAGAGGTCCTACGAGTCCACTGCCCAACTAAAGCCTTCCTGACTTTTCCCACAGGCTCTGAGCAGGCCTTGGGCAATTCCTAGGGTGCAGCCAGCTTTGATGGCTCTGCCCTGGGGTGGGATTTGCAGATCAGATTGGACTTGGGCTCCACCTGTGTTGACGCTAGATTTCCTCAGCTCCATTGTGAGTTCCTCCTGAGTGGCCTCTCCCCTTTCTTATTTATGTTCCCACTGCCCAGTGCTCTGCAAAGGGCCAGGCACACCCAGCAGGCCCAGCACCAGCTTTTCATCTGACCTGGGCATGGGGGCAGCGTTCAGCTCAGAGAGGGGGGATCTAGTCAGCCAGATGCATTCCACCCTCACATCAGGGACCCCCTAAGTTCTCTGAATGTCCTTCCCCAGCCACGAGAACCCTGAGACTCCGGGTAGCTGCTGGACAACTTGGAAGCGGAGAACCCCAACACCAGAACTCAGCCAGGCAGCCAGATTCTCCACTCTGCAGATTCATCGTTTTGGCTTCTCCCTTACTTGTCCCAAGGCCCTAGGGAAGCATGATCTCCTCCCTAAAGGCCACCTTCCCAAGCCACATCTCCCCAGAGCTAAGAGGCAGCCTCATCCAGTGGCAGCCTTTCTTTTAGCATATTGACCAGCCTGCTGTGGTTAGTTCTGTTTGGGTAGGTGAGGAGGAGAGGGGTCTCCAGTCTCGGTGGTGTCCTAGCCTCAGGCCAGCCAGCCTGGCCCCCCTCCCTGGGCCTCTCCCATCCCAGGAAAGCAGGTCATCACCCTGGCCCTGCCTTCTCCCCTCCTGGTGATATGGGAGAGAGGACAGAAAGGCCTTGGCTAATTGTTTAAGCACAGGTACATATGTGTGCACGTGTTTGCACCTGCGTGCATGGGTGCATGCATGTGTACATGCATGTGAAGCTTCTGGAAAGCAATGGTCACAGATGGAGGTTCAAAATCTGAGCCTTCCCAGGACGCTCTATCATATTTACACTCCAATCCTGCCCCTTGCCGCTTGGTACACCCATCTCTGTCTAGACCCACACTGTGATCTGCCTGTTCTCTCACTCCTGGCCCAAGAGTTATTCCTCTGGGACTATTCAGAGCCTCTCTCCTTCCTTGCTGAAGAAAACTCTACCTGCCAGACATTTGCCCCTTCTTTTCTTATTAGAGCAGGGCTGGGGGAGAATCAGAGGAGTGTGGCTAGTGTGTGTGTTCTTTATAGATGGCCGAGATTGATTCCCAGAGAGAAGAAGGAAGGAGGGAGAGGGAAAGGGAATGCATTCTCTGTGGGGAAGACGTCAGGGAGGCTCTGTCTTACCCTGGTGGAGAGTAGAGATTCCAAGATGGAGAGACACAGAGGCTTCTAGCTGGCTGTACAGTATTAGAAAGTTAGAAACCAAAAGAAATGGAAGCAGGGATTTAAGGACACGTTACTACAGATTACATATTTGATCTCATTGTCCTTTGAGTGACCCAAATAACATATTTCGTTTAATCTAAGACAGGATCCATTGTAAATTTCATCTTTATTTCTTGTTCAAAAAGAAGGAAAAAACACCTGCCAATTAAGTTCTAACAAAGTATTCTTAGCTAATTATCTGTTAGATGCAGCCTGACTTCAGGAATGTCAAAACGTGAAAAATTGCAAGTGTTTAAATATATGAATATGGTACTTTTACTTTAGAGTCTTCAAAATTCCACAACCTGCTGGGATTTATTCTGACTGCAGTCGCGTATGTGCTTGTCCCCAGCTCCACCCCCACCCGTTCCAGGGAAGGACATTGACTCTCATCCTGGTAAGTAAGCTTCACTACATGCTCCTGGCACATCGTAGGGACACATTTACTCAATTAAATTTTATGGGGCAACCACGTATTCTCAGGGGCGCTGCAGTCAGAGCCTCTCCAAATGTCTTCGTAAATATTTTCATTTAAATGGCAATCTGAAAGATGGCTAGACAGGGGTGCACACACACAGGCACGCACCGCAGTCTGGAAATCTGGATTGCCAGATGACCTGATTTCAGTCCTCCTGTGTGTGTGTGTGTGTGTGTGTGTGTGTGTGTGTTTATGAGGGCCTTGGTGTCAGTGTACCAATTATTCCCATTATCTCAGGCTCTTGGGGAAAGCCTAGATGGGGACTCCACACACAATACGTGTTTGTGCATGCTGCAAGGAGAAGGGGGAGGTTTTGCAGTGGTTTTAAGAAAGAAACACTCTCAAGGCACCCGGGTGGCTCAGTCAGTTAAGGGTCCAACTCTTGATTTCAGCTCACGTCACGATCTCACGGTTCATGAGTTCAAGTCCTGCATCAGGCTTCATGCTGACAGTGTGGAGCCTGCTTGGGATTTTCTCTCTCTCTGTCTCTCAAAATAAATAAACAACAACAAAAAAATGCTCTCAAGTAATTGAGAGCATGGGGACAGATCAGATTGCCTACTGAGAAGAAGGGAGGTTTTATGACAGCATCCCCGAAGACTGCCATCATTTAAGGATGCGCAAAGGAGTCTAAGAAAAAGCAGGCAGAGGGGCACCTGGGTAGCTCAGTTGGTTGAGCGTCGGACTTCGGCTCAGGTCATGATCTCACAGTCTGTGAGTTCGAGCCCCACATCCAGCTCTGTGCTGACAGCTCAGAGCCTGGAGTCTGCTTCAGATTCTGTGTCTCCCTCTCTCTCTGACCTTCCCCCATTCATGCTCTCTCTCTGTCTCAAAAATAAATAAACATTGAAAAAAAATTTAAAAATAAAAAGCAGCCCGAGAATCTCCCAGGAGGAAACCTGGGAGGATATGCCATTGAGCAGACCCACGAAAGAGGGAAGAGGTGGCCATCGAAGGTGAATAGTTGAGCTGATTATCTATAATCCTGTTAGATAGATGATTGATAGATAGATAGATAGATAGATAGATTCAGTCATTCTGAGAATAAACATGTAGAAGATGCAGGGTATTCAGTGGTAAATGTGGAGAAGGCTGGACAGGTAGAATTGCCTTTGAACCAATGCCATTTTAAAACTGCAATGACTTGTGTCCCATAATCTTCGTCGATTTGTGGATAGTGTAGACAGTTGTCCTCCATCCCCAGCTTCTGACACGTGGATCCCCTCTGCCTTGCTCCACCCCTTACCCCCGGGGGCCCACTAGGTTCCATTTCCTGAGTCAAGCCTGACCAAGATAGGAAACATAAACAGTCACACTCCACTGTTGTTGAAGGGGGCCACAGTAGAATACTGCCCCTGTAAACACACACACACACACACACACACACACACACACAGAGTTTGACCCAACCCAAGCTTAGCTTACATGGTCCTGCCTGTTGGGCTGAATTAATGTGCTTCCAAACTGTCTGCAGGTTCTGGTGTCCTCAGGGGCTGGGCTCTTGCATGGGTGCCTTCTCCTCAGCTGTGATCCATTTTCCTGCCTGACCCTGGCCTCAGGCTCCCTCAGGAATAGGACTGTCCCGTAGCCCAGACATTTATTGTCAAACTTCTTTTACCCTATTGAACTGTACAAGGTTGTTTTGCCTGTATAGTATCCCTTCCCTCCTCTGCAGGTGAGGGAACCGCTCCTTGTGAGACCCCATTGGCTGTGATCTGGGTGGGCTGATCTGTCCCATCCTTCTCAGGGTAAAGGGATTTTTTTTTTCCAATTTAATACATTATTTACTTTGAGGGTAAAGGGATTTTTGGGGGTATAATCTCCCTGCATGATCTATGAATTGGAATCCAACAGCTCCTTTTCCTGCCATCTTTCCTGCAAACCTTTACATATGGGAGTTAATATCTTCTCTGTGACTTTTGCCAGAACTGTCCAAAACAACACAACCACAAATAGGAAAACAAAATGAAACCCAAACCCACCATACTCCGATTCTGGGATTGCTATCTGTAAGTCTGTGGTTCTGTAGATCCCTGAGGGTCCAGAGATCATTTCAATGGATTCATAAGGTCAAAACTGTTTTTATAATAATATTGAGCTTTCATGTGCCTTTTTCTCCAAGTTGACATTTTCACCAAGAGTGCAAACACAGTGTTAGACAAAATTACTGGTATGTTGGCCTGAATCAATGTAGTGGCACCAAAGTGAACTTGTAGCCATTGTATCCTTCATTGCCACACATGTGCAGGGAAAACAAAGCCAGTTTCACTTAAGAAATCTCTTGATGAAGCAGTAAAAATGATTAACTTTATTAAGCCTTAACCCTTGCGTACACACGTTTCTAATATTGTGATGTGATGAAATGGAAAGTACCCATAAAGCTTGGGGGAGCCGTGAAGATACACCACTCAGACCTCCCGCTAGGGGAGCATCTGCTGTTCTCTGAATCCACTGCCATGTCCTTGCCACGGCCACGCTTCTCTCCGTCTGCTCCCAGCCAATGATCATGCATCAACACAAGTTCATTCTTGACATGGGATTCCAACACCGGGTGACTTTGGCTTGAAGACCCTTCATTGGCCCGACTGAATCTTTGTTGAACTCTACACTGCAATCTGAGATGTTTCTTCTCTCCTTTCCCTGGGTTAGACCAGTATGGTGGCCAAAGAGTCTCCTTGCTTCTCTAGCTCTTGCTCTTTTTCCTTCACAGGTGATCTCCCCATCATGCCCATCCAAGCTCTCCTTGGGATCTGTTCCTGAGAAGTCCTACATGTACATAAAGCTCTTCTACTGCATAACAAAATACTACGATTGTCTCATGAAAACCACCCATGTGATTGTGCCGTGAGTTGAGCCAGTGACTTTTTTCATAGAATACCATTTTGACTGAAAAGAATGACTGACTGGCAGACTGTGGTTATTCAGACTTGGTATGGGGCAGACATTTCCTCAGAAATGAACGAAGTGAGCTTGCCATTTCAAGGAAAACAAATGGCAGTTTTGTTGTCAACAATAACATTTGAGCTCTGAAGCACAAATTGGAATTTTGAAAAGTCCTGTGTCCTTCACCATGAGCTCAACGGTTTCCCAATGCTCACAGGCTTTTCTGGTGAGATAGGGGGTGATACTAAATGATGGGATATTGTGTAATAAGATGGGTCAACATTGGAAGATTTGCAAAACTCCGTGAACCAATACTTTTCAAATAACCCATCCGTGATGTTTTAAAAATCATTCACGGGTAGAAGTCTTATTAAAGTGAAGGACAGATCAATGGATTTTATTTTATTTTACTTTTTTTTTTAGATTTTTTATTTTTAAGTAATCTCTTCACCCTACACGGGGCTTGAACTCACAACCCCAGGATCAAGGGTCGTGTGATCCACCGACCCAGCCAGCCAGGCACCCAGATCAATGGATTTTAACGTAACAGAATATGAAAAGTTTATTGATATGGCTTCAGATTCCCCATTGCTATGACTACCTTTAGTAACTACTGTTCCCTTCAGGGTCCTTCTAGACAGACTAAGAATCAAATTGACATGAAACAAATTAACAGAAGAAAATCAAATGTAGTAGTATACGTACAAGGAATCCATACAAACATGGGAATTCCAAAGACAGGCAAATGAGGTATATATGTCATTCTGAACAAAAAAGAAGGAGGTAGGGGTCTGGATATCCAAAGGGAAAGAATACAATCCTTAGGAAGAATGAAAAAGAGTAAATGTTTGGTAAACAAATGTTTGCTGGGCCACTCAGAAACAATGGAAAAAACAGAGGACTTTGACCAAACAGGGCTTGCCAGGTTCCTCTCTGGCCTATACCTAGTTCTGATCATAAAGCAGTGATCTATGGTGATAGCTCTCTTCTTGGAAAGGGTCTTCTTTCTAAATTCTTTTTAGGCCATTGTTGGAGGTAAAGAACTTTTCCTGAATCTCCTGGGTTTTGATTGCTTTTTAAATCAAAATAATCTTTATGCTAAAGTGGCCCATCCTGGGGCAGCCTGCCCTTGGCCCCCAGTATTACCATTGAATTTTGGTGTGGTATCCAAAAAGCATTACCACAATTATCTGAAAAAGTTATTAAAATATTCTTCCCTTCTCTACCCACATATCTTTGTGAGGCCAGATTTTATTCACATACTTCAACCAAAACAACATATTGCAACAAAATGAATTCAGAAGTATATAGGAAAATCCAGCTATCTTCTCTTAATCCTAAAATTAAAGAGATTTGCAAAAATGTAAAAACAATGATACTCTTCTTAGTAAATACTGTTTGTTCTGGAAAATATTATTTCCTCATAAGAATATGTTCTTTAAATTCACATGTAATACATTTCTTATTGTCTTTTTTAAATGAATTATGCATGTTTTAAATTTTTTCTGTTTTATTTTCTACTGTAGTTAAATATTTATAGCTAGAGTGCACATAATCAGGGACACTTAGACGGTTAAGTATCTGATTTTGGCTCAGGTCAAAACCCTGTTTTTCTCTCTCAAAAATAAATAAATGTTAAAAAAATTTTTGTTTAATGTTTATTTACTTTATGAGGGAAGAGAGAGAGAGTGAATGTGAGCAGGGAAGGGGCAGAGAGAGACACAGAGACAGAATCTGAAGCAGGCTCCAGGTTCTGAGCTGTCAGCACAGAGCCCGACCCAGGGCTCAAGTTCACGGGCCATGAAATCACGACCTGAGCCAAAGTCGGACACTCAACCGACTGAGCCACCCAAGCTTCCCCAAAATAAATAAATATTAAAAAAAATTATTTTAGAGTGCACATAATCAAAAGTTCTTTGGGGTCCTACATTATTTGAAAGAGCTACTAGAGAATGACTGTTTATAAGGTTAGACAGACAGCTGTCCTTTTGTCATCATGTGGCAAGAAGCTGCCTGAAAAGGAAGGCAAGCAGAACTGAGAAACAGAGTCAGAGTCCAGATATATAAATATTTGGACCAAATTCCTGGGTGGCATGCCTGCAACACTGAAGAAGACATTCCAATTATGAAAGGCAATGACTTGTTTGCTTTGCGTTAGCTGGAATGAGTTGGAGTTATGTCACATGCAACCAAGGATACTGACCAATAGCCCCATTTGTCCGATGGGCTGGCCCAAGGCTCCCTGTCCTTGACTCCTGCCTACACTGGACGCCCCTGGACTCTGTACTTTTTGTTGTTTTTAATTGATAAATGTTTAATTTTTAAAAACCTGTCAACTAGTCTCCTGTAATTCAACTAATCTCATATGTAGGTATATACATTTTATTGTAATGTGGGATTCTTATAATGTGGATTGGGACCTCTAAAGCCCCAGAGACCCTTAAAATGTCCCTCCTCCCCATTGCTTTCTTGATCTGTCACCACTAACTTTATAATGGGCCTATATACAATATCATCTGTAATGGGACCCTCCACCCTATATACCTTGCCACCTGCCATCATCCCAGTACAAACATTCACGTGCACATGAATCACCTTAGGGATCTTACAAAATGCAATAGGCCTGAGATTGTTCATTTTTAACAGGTTCCCAGGTGCTCCCCTCTGCTTCTGGTCCATGCCTAGAGTGCTGTGTGTCAGTAAACTCATTATTCTCAGGTTTGATGCTTTCAGTTTGTACTCTTCCTTGAGTCCCAAAGGCCCAGAACATGCAGTGAGTTGTGCTTTTATTAATCCAGGAGCTTTAATTGGGCAAGCTTTGAAACTGACAAGTGGCATGAGCCACTTGGCCAATGACAACCCGGTTAACAGCCTACCATCCCTATTTTTAAAGTCAAAGTAATTGTATGCACCCAACATAAAAAGTCAAATAGTGCTAAAAGGTTTATTTTAAAAAATGGCACTTCCGGGATGCCTGGGTGGCTCAGTCAGTTAAGCGTCTAACTTTGGCTCATGTCATGATCTCACAGTTTGTGTGTTCGAGCCCCGCATCGGGCTCTGCACTGATCGCTCAGACCTTGGACCCTGCTTCGGGTCCTGAGTCTTCCTCTCTCTGTCCCTTCCCCTGTCTCACTCTGTCTCTCTCTCAAAAATAAATAAACATCAAAAAAATAAATAAATAAATAAAAAATAAAAAACGGCACTTTCTTGTGCCTCCCCACCTCCCACCGGCTCCCAACCACTCTCCGTTGTTTCAGCTGTTCCTTCAGATATTTAACTCCATGTTTCTAAATAATATGCATACACACATTCATTCTTGATAAGTGAATTTTAAACACTATCTATTGACTTCCTCGGATGATTCGATAATTTTGGCTTGCTTACACTCTTCTGAACCTCCCTTCCTCCCATTCCAAATGGATATTTGTGTTTTTATTGTAGTTAAGTAGATATGAATCACTCGTGAGCCAAGTAGCAAACTGTGATCACATTCCCTTTCTTATATATATATTTTGTTAATCATTACCTCTTTCCGTTGTTGTTAGTTTCCTTCAAACTCATGGATAGGTCTTCTCATTCTATAACTAAGATTTTCCACAGGGTCAGATAATCTCTTGATTCCTTGGGTTTTTTTGTTTTTTGCTTTTTGTGATTTGCTTTTTTGCCTGGAGCTTCCCCCCAAGATTCTTTATCCACTTCTGTCCCTTCATCCAGTTCAATTGGAACCACTTGCCCTCTGGACTTCCCTTACCTGTTGTCCCTGCCATCATCCTAGATGCCCTTTGGATCTCTCCTATCTTGTATCTCCTGTTTTCTGGAGCTCATACCTTTCTCTTTGTTTATTTGCTTTTGTTTTCAGTAGAACATACATTCAAATAGCTCCTAGAAAGCCTGAGAGGTAATAATTCTGGAATTTTGTGATTCTTGAAATACTTCTATTCTAACATTGGTTGGGAGTCTGGCCTAGTAGAAATTTCTGGGTTGAAAATCATTTTCTTTTTTCTTTTTTTTTTTTTTAATTTTTTTAAAAATTTTTTTTTCTTTTTTTTTTTTTCTTTTTTTTTTTTTTTCAACATTTATTTATTTTTGGGACAGAGAGAGACAGAGCATGAACGGGGGAGGGGCAGAGAGAGAGGGAGACACAGAATCGGAAACAGGCTCCAGGCTGAGCCATCAGCCTAGAGCCTGATGCGGGGCTCGAACTCACGGACCGCGAGATCGTGACCTGGCTGAAGTCGGACGCTTAACCGACTGCGCCACCCAGGTGCCCCTAATTTTTTTTTTCAACATTTATTTATTTTTGGGACAGAGAGAGACAGAGCATGAACGGGGTAGGGGCAGAGAGAGAGGGAGACACAGAATCGGAAACAGGCTCCAGGCTGAGCCATCAACCCAGAGCCTGACGCGGGGCTCGAACTCACGGACCGCGAGATCGTGACCTGGCTGAAGTCGGACGCTTAACCGACTGCGCCACCCAGGCGCCCCTTTTTATTTTTTTTTTAACATGTATTCATTTTTGAGAGTGAGAGAGACAGAGCACGAGTAGGGGAGGGGCAGAGAGAGAGGGAGACACAGAATCAGAAGCAGGCTCCAGGCTCCGAGCTGTCAGCTCAGAGCCCAACGCGGGGCTCGAACTCATGGACTGCAAGATCATGACCTGAGCCGAAGTCGGACACTCAACCAACTGAGCCAGCCAGGCACCCCGAAAATCATTTTCATATGGAATATCGAAAGCATGACTGCATTGTCTTCTCACTTCCAATGCTGCTTTTGCAAACTCCATGCTATTCTTATAACAGATCCTTTGTGTGTGATCTGATTTTTTTTTTTTTTTTTTTTTTTTTTTTACCCTCCCTGGAAGCTTTTAGTGTCTTCTTTCTATCCTCAGAGTTTTACATGTAATTGTGCTGTACCTTGGTGTGGGCCTTTAAAAAACTTTTTTTTTTTTTTTAGATTTATTCTACTGGTTTCTTTCTGCCTGGAGACCTATGAATGTTGTACTTTGACCTCTCCACCACCTACCCTAAGGCTATCTCTGCAACTGGGTCAGTTTTCCCAGCTGCTGAGCGCTAGCCTCTCTGGCCTGTTCTGAGGGAGGGAGCTGAGCAGCAGGGAGTTGAATGACAGCCCTGTGAACCCTGTGCTGTCCATGTTGTGCCCTGTAGTTACAGAGATCAGGTCCATCAGTCAGAAAACTCCAGGGCACCTTGGATAGTCTGTGTGAGTGGTCCTGCTAAAGCCGTTCAACACACAACCTACACACCTCTACCCAGTGGTCCTGAGAGCCATGCTCCCCAAACTGTGTTCCATGGGATTCTGGTGCCACAGGATGCTCCTCACAAAAAGGACGTCGTAGTTAAACCAGCCTGTGAAGGCTGCCTTCTCTACATGTCTCTCTTGGAGATTCTCAGTGGAAATCTGCATGCTAACGGTTCTAAAGTCTTAGAATAAAGTAACATGATTGACTTCATTTAATCTCTTCTTTCCCCAACTACTTTACCATTTGAATCATGTTAATTCAATAAATAGTTAGTAATATGTTACAGAATACTGAACTTTAGCAAATGTCATTGAATAGTACTATAAACTCCATGAGAGCAGAAACTGTCAGTTTTATTTTCTGCAGTGGGCCCAGGGCCTAATACAGTGCCCAGGACATAACAGGCCCCTGAAAATGATCTGTTGAATAAACTAACGAGTCAGTGAATGATCGATGCTTTCACAAGTCCCTGATCTCCTTCGTTCTCTCTATATTTACAAAAAGTGAGGTCCCCTTAGTGCATTACTTATGCCATTTTGCCAGCATTGAATTCTGTGCTGTGGTCAGTTGTCTTTTCCAAATGATAGGTTTTTCAGGATGCAGTGAGATTTTAGATATTGAAATTTGTTCCCTCTGTGCACAGGGCTGGACTAGCACAACTGTTTCCCATTAACGCAGGCGCTCTGAGGCCTCCCTCCGCTCCGTGGTTTGGGCTGGAGAAGAAACACAGGCAAGCCCTTCCCAGTGGTTTTCATGTGGTTGGCAAAGAGCTAACGCCACAGCCTTGGGAAAGGAAGGGCTTACAGCTCTTCTGACTCCACTCTCTGATCCTGGGCGTTTGGGCAATAACGAAACTCCTGATCCCCTTCTCAGGAGCTGTCAGGCTCAGCCTACATGTCCTCCTTTGGAAAAGAAAAGGCACCAAGAAAGGGAGTGAAAATGTCTGGGAACTGTCAAGATTTTGAAAGTGTAGGATTTAGGGAGCTGGGGTGAGAGAGTGAGGATATCCTAATTTCTTTAAAAAAAAATTTTTTTTAGTGTCTATTTATTGTTGAGAGAGAAAGAGAGAGAGAGAGAGAGAGAGACAGAATGTGAGTGGGGAGGGGCAGAGAGAGACAGAGACAGAGACAGAGACAGAATCTGAAGCAGGCTCCAGGCTCTGAGTTGTCAGCACAGAGCCCAATGTGGGGTTCGAACTCACAAATCACGAGATCATGATCCAGGTGCCCCAAGAGTATCCTACTTTCTATTATCTTCAAGTGCAGGAATTAGCAAACTACATGCTGAAACCAAACCCAGCCCACTCCTTGTTTTTATACTGTCCATGGGCTGAGCTTCATTGAAAAAAAAAATTAAAAGAATAATATTTTATGAAAATTATATGAAATTCAACTTTCGTTTTCAAAGAATATATACATATCTCATTACCTATCAGCATTAACAGATGAATGTTTGCAATAGATTTTGATGATAGAAGACACTGACTTTGGAAAAAGAATTTTTTTACGCTTTTTTATTTAAACAATCTCTGTACCAAACGTGGGGCTCAAACTCACAACCCCAAGATCAAGAGCCACACGCTCTACCAACTGAGCCATCCAGGTGCCCCAGAAGACACTGACTTTGAAACCCAATTAAGTGAAATGTTATTCCTCAAAAACAAAATGTATTCTTCTCATTAGGAGACCTGTATTATAAAAAAATATATAATCTATTATGATTATTGTGTTTAAATGTTATTACTAAAAATCTCATTAGAGGGGCGCCTGGGTGGCGCAGTCGGTTAAGCATCCGACTTCAGCCAGGTCACGATCTCGCGGTCCGTGAGTTCGAGCCCCGCGTTGGGCTCTGGGCTGATGGCTCAGAGCCTGGAGCCTGTTTCAGATTCTGTGTCTCCCTCTCTCTCTGCCCCTCCCCCGTTCATGCTCTGTCTCTCTCTGTCCCAAAAATAAATAAACGTTGAAAAAAAAAATTTTTTTTTAAATCTCATTAGAAATGTGTTATCTTTGGCTTTTTAGGTACCTATACAATAGCCTCAATTTTGCCTCTTGTCTGCAAAGCCTAAACTATTTACTGTCTGACCCTTTACAGAAAAAGTTTGCTGATGTTGCTCAGGTGGATTATCTACTGCGTTGGAATGACTTAAGCTGCCGTATGTGGCTGGGGAGAAGGGAGTTTAAATAGATTCATCTAGTAGTCATTCAGTCAACAAGTTCTAATGTGAGCCTCCTATGTGCTGGGCCCTGAATGTACGATTGGTGGACAAAGCTGCCATGGTCCCTGCCCTCAGGGAGCTTACAGTCCAGACTCAGAGCACTGGAAATTCACCAGCCTGCGTGTGCATGTCTGTAAGGATGCCAAGTCAGTGACCCCTGACAGCTTTAACGTCTCAACTTGTCAATAGGTCACCTTGGCCAGGGCACAGCTGCCTGGAAGTGCTCTGTTGAGAAGTTCTGGAAGGGTGTATAAGGAAGGCAGGATCAGGTGAACACCATGAGACTAGTGAGGGAGAAGCCAAGTCCAGGAAAGTCAACCAGGATAGGGTTGCCCTGTCATATTGGTTCAGGCAAGAGGCCAGAGAGCCAAAAGCAGAGATGGCTTCAGAGCTACTCATAGACTTAATCCTGCCTGCCTAGGTCCCAAAGAGCCTGAAGAACCCTGCAAGCTGTTCTTGCAGAGAAGCCTGGCAAACAACATAGAAAGAACATGGGCTTTGGGGCCACGTGAACCTCATCTGGAGTCCTGGTTCTGCCA
The DNA here is from genome assembly GCF_022837055.1 of Prionailurus viverrinus. Lineage (NCBI taxonomy): Eukaryota > Metazoa > Chordata > Mammalia > Carnivora > Felidae > Prionailurus > Prionailurus viverrinus. The sequence continues at coordinate 68,799,277 of NC_062571.1, forward strand.
CTCAGTAGCAACTCTGTCATCTGAACTTGGCAAGTCACAACTTCTATGTACCAAAGTAACCTTACATGTAAAGTGAACATAGTAATTGATCTATTTAAAAATATGTAAAGAGGAAAGTAAAAGTCCTCATCTTCACCAGTCAAATCCCCCTCCTCAGACGTGGATTATTAATATTTTGGTTCAAATACTTCCAGACTTTTCCCTAGGTTTATACTGCACAGATATATATGTATACACATGCATCTATTTACAAACCAAATATTACTGTACATACTGGTCTGTAACTTGATCTATTTCTGTTCAACAATCAATCATAGGGGTGCCTGGGTGGCTCAGTCAGTTAAGCAATTGATTCTTGATCCCAGCTCAGGTCATGATCTCATGGTTTGTGGGACTGAGCCCTGTGTGGGGCCCTGAGCTGACAGAGCAGAGCCTGCTTGGGATTCTCCCTCTCCCTCTCTCTACCCCTCCCCAGCTTGCACATGCACACATGTGGGCTCTCTCTCAAAATAAATAAACCTAAAAAATCTATTATATACATCACTTTAGGTCCATACATATAAAATATGACTCTTTATACCAACTCCATAGTGCTCCTTCATATAGCTAGGTGGCAATTAACACAACCTACTGATGGAAATTGGGTCAGTTCTGGTGTTTTTCTGTTATCAAACGTGCTGCAACTGACGGGCATACTTATGAATCTATGTTATTGCTTCTGTAGGAGAGAGTCCTGAAAGTCGAATTGCTGGGTCAAAAAGTACACATGTGGAAAGTACACACATTAGGTTCTAACAAATCACCTACTTCCCAGAGGTGTGCCATTTGCACTTGGACTTGCAGTTGATAATACCACGTGCTTACACATATCCTTATAAGCACGGGGTTCCATTAATTTTTCAGTCTTTGTATTTCCTTGACAACAGTAAAGTTGAACATCTTCTTATGTTTATTGGCCATCTGCCTTTCTTCTGTGAATTCTTTGTTTATATTCCTTGCCTATTTTTCTGTTTGGATGTTTGAGCTGTTCTTCCCGGTAGGCATTTTTTTGTACATTAAGTGTCTGTTGGCAGAAAGAAAGGACATTGTGTTTTGCAGCTCAGTTAAATGTCTTGAATATCTTACCCAGGTCTACTATTTGGCTTTAAACTTTATGCTGTTTTTCATCATGTAGGAGTTTTAAATGTTTCAGTATTCAAATGTGTATTTTTTTTTTTCTGGTTTCTGGGTTTCCTGTCTTGCTTAAGAAGTCATCCTACCCTGATGTTACATAATTGGTCTCCTTTGTTATCTTATCATCTTTTTAAGGCTTCATTTATTTATATTCATATTGTTAATATTTTAGGAATTTCCATTTGGAGTAGATGAGGAATGTATGTTGATGATGTGTCTCTGAGGTTTTTCTTCTCTCATCACTTTGAATGCATTCAGGGACCCATAATTTTTTTGAGCCAAAAAGGCCTGTGTGCTGTGTGTTCCTATAAATGTACTCATTCCGAAGAACAACTTGTTAATACAAATGTTAATATTGGTTATTTCTGTGTGATGGGATTAAAGATGCTTTTAATTGTTCTGTCTTATCATATGTATTTTCTTGTTTGTTTTTTTTTTACATTTTTTTTTTTTTTGTAAGTAGGCTCCACACCCAATGTGGGGCTTGAACTTAAGACCCTGAGATCGAGAGTCACATGCTTTACCAACTGAGCCAGCCAGGCCCCCCTCATTTCCTCTACACCTAGCACAGAGCCCGATCAGCAGTAAAAGTGTGGGGCTTAATTGGTTAAATTTCTCCACCGGCCCCCAGTAGTCATGTGGACCTAAAGACAACAGCTTGGCTCATTGAAAAGGACATTTTCCCTAGTCAGAAATTTTATTTCCTGCCCCCCCCCCCCCACTTTCTCCCACAGCAGGTATGCCACACATGTTGAGAACGTGAATAAAGGCAAAACAAATTTGCATTCCAGGCTAACTCACCAATAAACATGTTTGTTAGTACCGGTCCTAAATAGTCAGTGTTCGAGAATGATTTGAGACCAAGGGATTTACTCCCCACTATCCCAATTGTTAATTTGGATAGGGTTTCGTACCTTTTCGGGAGCTTCTCCGTTCCTATTATTTGATTTGATCCTGGGCTCCAAACACTGGTATGCAGAGAACAGGTATGATTGTGCCTTCCAGAGCACTCCTGGATTATATAGGTCTTTCCCAATGTCTGAACGTTCAGAATACCAAAGAGTTTTCCTTTTAAGCACCGATACTTTATTAACTTAAAACGTTTGGAAGGAGATTTTCCTAAAATAATCATCTATAGAGCCCTGCTTTGCTAAGTCCTTGAAAGTATCCTTTATCACATTCGGCTGCTAGGCACCACGGCCCTTAGAGCTACTGACACATGTAAATGTGTTTGCCATAGTACTAAATGGCTTGTGTGGTTTTTAAAGATCTAGTTTCTGCCCTATGATATTTCTTTTCCCTTCCTTGCTCTCTTGGTTGCCTTCAGTGTTTTTGTCAGTCATCAGTATGTCTATCTCTAACAGACCAACCCCTGCTAATCAATTGTTTGTCATCTGTGGTATGCCAGGAAGCCAGAAAACCAAGCCATATTCTCATTATACGTAAACTAAAGAAACCCAGGCTCCAGGAGAAGATCTTTGAGGGCTTTTCTCCACGTAAAGAACATGAGATAGACTGACAGTTAGAGTAATTTCTTTTGATTACCCAGAACTGTTTGGGGATTTTTCTTCCTGGTTGGCACATTGCTAAAAGCATTGGTTGCACTTTACAGATTAGGAAACGAATGCCAATGAGACAAGGTGACTCAGTCAAGGTCACATGGTAGCTGAGTGGCAGAAAAAGTCCTAAAACCTGAGGGAGCTTCCTCACCTCCATGGCTCTGTCAGGTTCAGCCTTGTACTTTTTTTTTTTTTTTGTAAAGCAAAAAAATTTTTTTAAGTTTATTTTCAGAGAGTAGAGAGAGAGAGAGAGCGCACATGAGTGGGGGAAGGGCAAAGAGAGCGAGGGAGAGAGAGAATCCCAAGCAGGCTCTGCACTGCTTGTGCAGAGCCCAGTGTGGGGCTCGAACCCACAAACCGTGAGATCATGACCTGAGCCAAGGTCAAGGGCCAGCCACTTAATCAACTGAGCCACCCAGGGATCCCTTGTATGTGCTTTCTTTGATGAGCCAAGTGGCAGGAGCCTGGATGGGGCAGACCTCACCATTGCCTCTTCTGTGTTTCTTGCCAGAAGTGTGGGCCCACTGCAGACCTCTGTTTCTCTGGGAGATTTAACCAAACGCACTACCCACCTGGACCCCTTTTGCTAATATAGAGCCTGGTAAATTGCTGTGTTTACATCCAGAGGGCTACTTTATTGCTGCTCGGCACTGGAGAGTATTGTTCAATCTTATCTTCTCTGGATAGTGATGTACTGAGGGCTGCTTAGTTCTGACCTAGATTGCAAATTAGCCGCAAAACACCTAGTCCTGAGTACACATGCACACACGCACACCCATACACACACTTCTCAGGGAAATTAAGCCAACTGCAACTCACTGACACATCCTTTCCTCAACAGGCCGACTCCTTCCCAGAAGGCTGTGAGCTGGGCCAAGGCAAACTGGCAGAGCAGCAAGGTCCCGGGGCGCCGTGTTTATTGAGCCAGGACCATTTCCCGGAGCTGGATGCTTGCCTCCTGTCCCATATGCCTCAATCTCCTATCTTTCGTGCAAGGAGAAGTCTGGCTGAGAGGACCCAGAGGAGAGAGAGAGTGGGCATCGGGCTGCGGTACAAAGAATAAAGGTCAGCTTTCAAACCACTACATGTTTCAAACCCTGAGTTCAGAGAACAAAGACCCTGTAAAATGGTAGAACTGGAGTCTTTCTCTGTTAGAAATTCCACCGTGGTTGCTTTGTTTGGTGGAGGTCTAAAGAACTGCTCCAGCCCCCATGGCTCTGAATCTGCCCACTGCCCTCGTCAGAAGCCTTTGATGGCTCCCAACAGTCTGGCCCCATAACGTCCAAACTATCATTCAAGACCTTTTATGGATTGGCCACGGTTGTACCGCCCTCTCAGCCCAGAATCACCCTCTTTCTGCTCTCAGCCTTCGCAGTCTTATCTGTACCCCTCCTAATACACTTATCACTTCCCACTGCATACTATACTTATTTTTATGGGTCTTATCATCCCTACTGGTCTAGTCTATGAGCTCCTTAAGGGCAGGGTCTATGCTTATCTTTGTACCCGGAGTCCTTAAAACAGTACAGGATGTCATGGGGTGTTCAATAAAATTTGTTGAATTAAACCAGGAACTCTCCTACAGGGCTGAGTTCACTCTGAGAGAAACAGGACATCCAGTGTCTCATCCACTGTCCCATGAGCAGGAAGGACACCTCCAACCCAGCCTGCATAGAGAGCATTTGAGATAGAAACCTCAAGGGCCTGTGGCCCAGCCCTTGCATTTCAGAGATAGGGAGACTCAGACCCAAGCACTGGGTTAAGAACAGTGGATGTTTTCATTTCATTTACAGCTGAGAGAGCTGAAGGATCGCCCAGAGGAAGCTACTTTCCTAGTCAGACAGGTAGAAGGTGGTAGAGCTGGGATTTAAACCTGGGAATGCCTGACTCCACCCCCATTTTCTGTTGTGAAGGCCCCTCTCCCCCCAGCCCCTGAAAATTCGGCTTTCCTGCTGTTTCCCAGAAAAGGGCTCTGGCTAGCCAAGGCCAGGGAGGGTTCAGACACTGAGGCAGGCAGCATTTGGCTCCAGTCCAGCCTGAGCTCCGTGGCTGGAGAAGCTATTTATGAATTCTGCCCGTCCCAGGTCTGGCGGCGCAGCTACCTCAGCTGGGTCTTTTCACAGAAGACCCGTCAGGCAGGTAGCAGAACATCACACAGAGCCTTTGTCTACAGGACACAGTGTTTTCCCCTGAGAAGTTTGTGTTGGCCCCGCTGGTGGGGGCAAGGGAAGTAGAGGCCTCCAGCCTTCTGCCCGCAGGGCACTGCTCCAAGGGGGCAAAGCTTGTGGCTCCCGAGAGTGAAAAGGTCAGAGGGAAGGAAAGGGACCTTGAGAGGAACCCAAGTAGAAACTCAGGAGAGGAACAGTCCGGGTGGTACTCAGGACAGTGGATTAGGAACTGCACAAGAGTAAATCGGGTTTTACATTGCCAGGCCGCAGAGGGCAGGGGAAACAGTTCAAGCTAATAGGTCACTGGGGGCCAAATCCTGCCCCTTGCTGCTTGTGAGGTCTCAGGCAATTTTTTGATCTTTCCGAGCCTCAATTTCTTTATCTGTTGTGTGAGGGAATTATAAAAATATCTTGCTGGGTGTGGTGAGGACCAGACACCTGGGAGGGTGCCAGGCACAGTAGTCACTCAACAAATGGTGGGGTCTTTATGAAATTTTGTAAACATTCCCTCAGTTTCCAGATTTAGGAGCTAATAAAGGCCGGGGGTGCAGAGAACACCCGGGTAATGGTGTCAGATGACTGTTGACTGAGAAAAGGAAACGAAATCACCACGAATAGACCCACATTTAGAGGAACTCTGTCCCAGAAACAGTTGGGGGGAAGACGATCTGCTTCTAATCAGGGAGCAGCCAAAGGAAGAACTGTGGAATTTAGAGTTGTTGACCCATAAATGTTTTAAAGTCAGCATGTGTATGTGTGCGTGGGGTGTATGTGTATGTGTGATATTTGTATGTATTGTGTGGTCTGTACATGTGTGTGGTACACTGTGTGCAGTGTGTGTGTGTAGTGTATTGTGTGTGGTGTGTATGTGTGTGATATGTGTATATGTGTGTGATGTATATATATGTTGTATGGTGTGTGTATGTGTGTGGTAAGTGGATGTGTTGTATGATACGTAGATGTGCTGTGTGGTGTGTGTGTGTGGGGGTGTATGTGTGTGGTTTATTGTAGGCGGTGTGTGTATCATCTCTCACAGTAAGATTTCGTCTTCTTCCTGGAGGTCTTGTAGTTCACCTTCACGAATGCTGAATAGCAAAGGAAGGAAAGAAACTTATTACATAAACGCTTGGTCCCTTAGCCTACGCTTTTTGTTTAACTTTCCCAAAGGCTCCCAGGCCAGGAACATGAGGCTCAGAAGGGCCACTTGTCTAAGCTCAAACCATCTGGTTTGTGGCAGAGGCCAACCCTGGAGCCCATCTGCCTGAGAATAATGGTAGGTTCTGTTGACCTGACTCCTGAAAGAAGCACCCCTCAAATGCAAATGGAGCCAGGGTTTTGTTCTTGGGTCTGATCTTCAGGCAGCTTTCTTGTGGCATGTCATCTAAATACCTGAGCTCTGCTCTGGCTCCAAGGCCCGCCACTTCCTGCGCAGCACTTCACCACCTTGGGTTTATTTTTGTCAGCTCTTCCTCTGAGCCGATCCTCACCCCGGTGAAGCAGGCTCAGTGAGAACAGAAACAGCTTGGGGTGCTGGGTCTGGCCCCTGGGCTGGGGCAGAAACAGCAATCCTGCCTCAGCCCGTCAGGCCAGAGTGTTCCTGAGACAGCTGGAGGGTTATTCTGCACGTTCTGCCTGGAATCCAGCGTGGCTGGGTCCCTGGAGAGTTCCAGCTTCCTGCCATTCCCGGAGGCCCCTACAAACTGCCACAGTTTCCCTCCTCAGCATGGCCTCAGCAAAGTCAGGCTTCAGCTGCAGGCACTGAAGGCTGCTTGTTGTAGTTTATTGTCCTGAGCAAGTCCCTGCAGACCCAGCGAATGACAGGCAGGCATCTGCTGGGCTAAACCAGGAAGTGAGACTCCCACTGATAGCTTCAGACATGCTCTTGTACAGAAAACCAAAATGGTACTAGTTTCTTTATTCCTTCACGAAAGAATCTATTGTCAAGCACCTACTAAGTGTCTGATGCAGAGGCGGGTTTTTTGTCCTTCTGGAACCTACAGTCCAGTGGGGAGCCATTGTGAAAAGAAAGAGCTGAACCTGGGAGAGGGCCATAAGACCAGAGGAGCGTATCCTGGGAATGGTATCTTGTGACTCCCCTTGGATACTAGGGCACACACACTGTCCGGTGGTGTCTGGGGAAAGCCCTTCCATGGAACAAGTTCCAACTCATCTCTGGCTTTGTTGCCTGCAGCTCTGGGCCACTGCTTTTTATGACATCTTCCCTGTGTTATGCCTGCAAAATTTTTATAGAGCTTCCTGTACCTGGGATGCAGAAAGCACATGTAGCCTTAATACTTCCCCAGGGATTGTGCAAGAGCTCAAGACCTTCACAGGTAGTACTTAATGTGCTCCCAGGCCTCTAGTATTCCCTGGGAAAGCTTGCTGTCAGGGCGGTTACTGACTCCAACACCTTTGAAAGTGAGCTAGAGCCAGCACTTTTTTTCTCTGAGATAGGGGATTCTCCCAGAGGGTAATAATGCCTGTGGGAATGACTTTGGTCCTTTGAAGAGAGGCATTTGCTCTTAAGGTCACGTGGTCATGCTTAGTAAAATCTTACTGGCTTCAAAGAGGCTGTGTAATTTGCAAAAAAAAACCCAGCCCCATTGCCAGAAGTATTGAGGCACCGGTGAAGACGTGAAGGTTATATTGGAAAATTCTCAGGGAGAAGGTGTTGCACAAAGAAGTATAGGCTTTAATACATACCTGAAGAGGAAGAGAAGGAAGAACTTTTCCACCAGCAGGAAGCCCCAAGAGCATCCAATAGAAGCTGTGTAATTATGTAAACTTCTTTAGTCAATTGGCTTCTTCAAAATAAAGAAATATGGTAATCCTTATCTACATACAGTATAGAGCTTCTCAGAGGCCCAGAATATTGTCATATTTCTTTTTTTGTGAATTTTTAAGCTGCAAATCTGATGGCCTTAATTTCCTTTTTTTAAAAATTGTTTTTAATGTTTATTTATTTTTGAGACAGAGACAGACAGAGCATGAACAGGGGAGGGGCAGAGAGAGAGGGAGACACAGAATCTGAAACGGGCTCCAGGCTCTGAGCGGTCAGTGCAGAGCCCAACGCGGGGCTTGAACTCACGAACCGTGAGATCATGACCTGAGCCGAAGCCGGATGCTCAACTGACTGAGCCACCCAGGCGCCCCCTTAATTTCCTTTTTTTGACACTGCAAATTCTGTAAAAGAAATCATATCCATATACTTTGTTGCAAAATGTGAATTACTGACACTGAACTAACTGTGTACTGTTTGGACAGGGTCCCTTAAATTTTCTGACATTTTTTTTGTATGGGTGTTTTTTTTTTTTTTTAAGTTCTTATGAGAAAGGGAAGGGAGGGTAAATAAACCACTGGGTGTCTGGGTATAATTTGAAGGTTCCTCCATCTAGATTAGCAATCTTCTCTTGATTATTCTGTTATATATAGCGGTGCTGTGAGAAGGGGGAAAGTATTTTTCGATATATTGGAGTTTCGCATTGCTTTTGTGGTAATAAATAATCAAGGCTACAAATTTTTTTTTCTAAATAGAAAAGAGAAATTTTATAAGAAGACGGTATTAACCTAATCATCATGTAAGCACTCTGGATGAAGGAGTCTACAAAATTTTGTTTTATGATAACTTCTTCTCTTAGAGTCTTCATTCATGAAGGGGGATGGGAGTAGGGAGGTGAGGGCAGAAAGAAGGGTTTCTCTTAAAATACATTAGTTGTGTTTTTTAAAATAGTGTAACTTGCTTAAATTCCTTATATGACATTAACATTCGTTAGCTAGTGTTTGTATTGAATAGGGTCTATGACTGACACAACTTTGCAGTGTTGGTTCCATTCTGTTCTAGTGCCTAGACATTTACCTTATCTCTTCAAAGGAGTCTTGTCTTTAAAAAATTGAGGTATGGTTGATGCGTAATGTTACCTTAGTTTCAGGGGTACAACATAATGATCTAACAGTTCTATATGCTATGCTGTGCTCATCATGAGTGTAGCTACTGCCTGTCACCATATACCGCTATTACGATACCATTGACTATATTCCCTGTGCTATACCTCTCATCCCTGTGACTTCTTCATTCCATAACTGGAAGCTTGTATGTCCCACTTCCAAAGGATTCTCAAGAGACGATGGCTTACTGGCATAGCAGGTACTGTCTAGTCTCCTGGATAAAAATATGCAAAATCATAGAAAAACACTACATGCAGGATCTTAGGCCATCAGCCAACCCAGAGATCATAGTGGTTAGATCACAGCCCAGAAAGAATCTGGGAGGCCTTTTGTGTTCTACACTTTCAGAGCAGTCAGAAGACCTATGGTCACACAGCCACACAATCCAGTAATAGAACAAGGATTGAAATTCAGGTCTCTTGCCTTCTAGCTCAGGTCCCATTCTACTATATAAGTACTTTCTTATATTATGTAAAAAGAGTGCCATGGTCAGGTAAGTTCAGTAAACATTGGGCTAAAGAGAATTAAATAGACTAATTTATAATAGGATTTCTCAGAGCCTTTAAAACACCATTTTTTATAGCGATCCTCCAAGAGGGGAGATGATAAGTAGTTTTCCCCAGTTAAGTTTATCCTAGAACCCTTCTGTGATAGAACATCTGCAGAGCATATTTTGAGAGACACTATGTACTGCTTTGTCTCTTAGATAAGTTTGAGGTTTTTTAAAAGATAAATTCATGGTTATTGGAGCTATGACTTTTGGAAATGTTAGGAGGTTCAGTTTATAACTCTGGCCCATAGAGGTCAACATAATGGAAGGTAGCTACCATACCTGACTAGAATGACTACTGGGATGTCCCAAGATGACATTCCGTCTCTTTTTAGGACTATTGTTATCCTAAAAACCAATTTTGTTTCCCTTTGCTTCCCTGTTGTGGTTGCTTTGAAGGTGCTTTGATTCTGTACCTGGTTTGACATATAGAGGAAAGTTGGCACTTCTTGGTGGAATACCACTCTGTATATGGGCCCAAACATAATAATATACTGTATTCCAGAAGTTCTTGATCTTCTCTGGGACATGACTGTTTCAGGGGTCTCTTAAAAAAAGTTATAGACCCCCTGGGCTGAAAATGCATATTCATAATAAAATTTTAGGGTGGACTTCTTATACCCTTTGAAGCTCATCAGTAAATCACTAACCTAGATTCATTGCTCTCAAAAAGAACTTTATAAAACAAAATGCACACACACATACACAACACAAGAAATGGTAGTGGTAAGACTTTAGGTTGCCCCCTCAGGAGTAATTTTTTTTCTTTCTTTTGAATTCTTGGTTCTTGATGCCTTGATATCTACTATTTCCTGTTTCGATGCTGACTTTGTCAATCGTGCCATAGGGCTGCCAATCATGTTGCTTTAAATGCAGGGTTTGGGGATTTCCTGGAACTGCTTTAAAATGTCAGTCCTTGTTTTTCTTTCTGGAAACTGCCCTTTTTGGAAAGAGACAGACAGAGACAGAGAGAGGGAGGAAAGCGAAGACTGAAGGGCAAGACACATGCAGAGAAGAACCATACGAGTAAAGGAAGGCAGCTGCGTATTGTAGGAAGAGGTACTACGACTGGCTATAACTTGCCTGGAGACAGACCCTTCCCCTCTCTAGGCTTCAGTTTTTACATTACTTGCAAACAAGTGAACCCAGCGAGGCCATCTCCTGGGACTTTCTTCTGCTTCTGACCTTCCATGAAGCTAACTTCATTTTTAATATAAACATCTAATAATACAAAACAATATCTCCCTTGGCTTGCTCCTCACCTCTTCTTATTTTCCACTACTTTTATTTTGTTTTGCCCAAGATAGAGGTTTGATTGCTTTCTTTCCTTAACTTCCTTTTCTATGTGTGTCTCCATCTACCCAGCAGTGGCCTCTTGGGCCACCCTCCACTCCTTTCCCTGCAGATCAGGTTCTCTTAATCACAATCCATGATCATTCATTCCTTTTGTGTGTGTGTGTGGTTATTTTTTTTTTCCAGTACAAAGAATCTCTCATTTCCACACCAGGCCCCCTGGGCTCTACTGCCTCTTAGGAGTTGAGCAGAAACTATTGCAGCAAAGACAGGATGGGGGCATATAGGCATCTTCTGTGAGCTCAGTGCTCACTGGAGAGAAGAGGATGAACTCTGAGAAGTGTGCAGCCTAGGATCCTGTGTTCCAGAAGAATGCAAATAAAGCCCCTGGCGACACAATTCAGAAGCGCTGCTCTTCTCTGACTCAACATAATTAATTCGATGGAGGGTGTGACAGTTGTAGGAAGTACTGGAAAAGCATCTGCTTGCATGGTCTTGTGATTGCAAAATTCTGAGGAGCTGAAGTTTTTATAGGCTTAAAACTCAGGCCAGGTATGGGAGATGTGTTGAAAATATACGGGCTTTTGGGGAAAAGATGATCTATTGGAGTTCCTGAATCTGAATTTAGTTTGTTTCTACATCCTAAGATAGCAGGAGTGATTTGGTGGTGGAAACAAAGATAAATGCACCAAGAAAACCTCTCGAAACTTGAAATGGGGAAGTAAAACCATATCAGCTTTTCTTGGTACTATTTAAAAATATTGCATCTACTTCTTTGTGGCATGCTGCCCATTAGTCTATGTTTTTTAGTCTAGGAAAGATATTCTTAAAAATGCCCCCATCAACAGCTTCTAAATATCATTCTAAGCCTCCCTACCACCACTCCCCCTCCTCCCTCACTTCTAGGACCTTAAATGGACTCCACAGATAGCAGGAGGCTCTGGGGACCAAAATTGGCTCAGATATTTAACTTTTATTCAAGAGACTCAAAGTTGAGTGGCAGAAAGAATCCAGTCAAGGCCTGGGTACCAGAAAGTCTGGGCTCCCCTGTCAAAGTTGCAAAGCCCATGCAAGGGACACTGAGACCTCATTGGTACTCTGGCTCTACTACTGACTAGCTGTGTGGCTTTGGGCAACTCACTAAACTTCTCTGGGTCTCTGTTTGTTTGCAAAATGAAAGGTTTGGACTAGGGATCCCCCGCATTTCCTTTATCATGAAAGTCCTATGATTACCAGTTACCGGCTCAAGCCCCATTTTCCTCATATTTAAAGCCAGGAGAGTAATAGCTGCTTGTCCACGTCACAGGGAGGGGGCAAAAGTATATGTGAAAGTGCTCACAGAGCCCTAAAACACAACACTGATGTCGGTTATCATCATTATCAGAATTCTTTATGCAACTCTCCCCTCAGAGTGTGTTCCGTGTCTTCTATCATTTCTGCTAAAGAGCAGTTCAGTGCCTTATAGGAATTCTTAAAATTCAGTCCTTGGTTTGACGAACCAGGAGGCAGAGGTCAGCTCAGGTAGATGTTGTTGCAAATGGCAGTGGTATCTGAAAATTCTTCTTCAGGAAGTGGGCTAAGGCTTCCCTCTGTCCCCAGAGAGAGACTGACTCTTTTTGATCTTATTCAAGGGTGGGAACAGTGCTTACTGACAAAATCCTGTCCTCAAATGGGGCTTTGCCCAAAGAATGAAAAGGCCTTGGAAGTTCCAAGGACAATAATAGTAATTTGAGGTGCTTATCTTTTGCCTAACATCTATGTATTTCCAAGTCATTTACTCACAATAACTCATTAGTGCTTCCAACAAGACGTGAGCCTTCAGTCTTGCCTTTGTGATGGTAGGAGGTGACGTTATCTGAGCTTTGCATTTAGAGAGAGCCCCTGGGGCGAGAGCGACAGTTCCTCTATCCACACCTGGTGATGAATTCTTCCCTGTCACCAGTGGCAAACCCTCACACCCCTGGTCCCCCGCTACCAGGACTGCAATGGTGCCATCTCAGTGCCTTGCCCAGTGTCATGGTGTCAAAACTGGAATGACTCCTTAAAGACTCCCTGCAGGGGCCAACTCCTTTTACAGTGCAAGACTGAGGCATTCAATCCACCCAGAGAGAGGAAGTGAAACACCAGAGGCAGCACAGCTAGCTAGAGATACAGTCAATAACCCATCTTAAGAGGCAACACCTAGAAACTGTCCTCCACCCTAACCCCCATACACCTTAACAAATTAAACATTCTTTGTGTCCCTCCAGGTATCAATAGTGCTTAAACCTGGGGGTATGGGGAAGATGAGAGACACTGTGTACGTCTCTCTGATCACACAGCACTAGTTCTGTTGCCACCTCTGAATGGCTGTCTCATTCCAGGCAACAGTGGTGGCCCGTCCTCTCCTAAACTGGAATGGGTCATTTTTTTTTTTTTTTTTTAAATGTTTATTTTTGAAAGAGAGGGAGAGGCAGACAGAGGGAGACACAGAATCTGAAGCAGGCTCCAGGCTCTGAGCTGTCAGTACAGATCCTGATGCGGGGCTCAAACTCGTGAACTGTGAGATCATGATCTGAGCCGAAGTTGGACGCCCAACTGACTGAGCCCCCTAGGTGCCCCTGGAATGGGTCATTCTTAAAGGAAATAGAAGTTGAACTCCGGTGATTCTGGAGAGAATGAGTTAAGATGAAGGGTTTTCCCCTTTTCTCTCGTCCAACAGCTAAATTAACACAGGCCCACAAGCACAGGGCTTTAGGAAACAGAAAGTCAGGTTGTGAGCAATTATAATGTGAAATGAAAGTGTACATTGTGGCCCAGAAGCCTGGGCAGCTCTATGCTTCAGACACTACTTACCCTACGGTAGAATGTAATGCCTTTTGCCAAGAACACAGCTGGGTCAGCTCTGTGCTTTTCACAGAACAGTCACAATAAATATTTGTGGATTGATTTGATGGACAAAAATTCCTAGCACTTGGATACTTTTCCGTTTTTCAGCTTATTCTTCTTTAACGTTTAGCAAAGGTGCACGTCGCCAGTGTTTAATACATCTGGAAGCAATGTTGATGACAGTGGCTGTCGTCTATATTTCCCAAACTGGTTTCTAAGTAACACTGATTAAATTAATTAGTGGGGGAAAAATTAAATAAGTTGGAGAAGTGCTACTTGGCTTCTTACTCTGGGCTCTCAAGATTCTCAAGGCTCATTAGCTCATTAAAAATACTGAGAAGAGTTGGGCCTCCCCCCAAAACCAGCTTTAACTTTGTTAAAACAATTTCTTTCTGGGTTGATATGATTATAGAATAGTCCCTCCCACATATTTCTCATGATATCCATTAAAGTTCCACAAAATTCATGTTCTTTGGAAAATACCTTGCTAACCACTAATTGAACTCGATTTCTGAATTTTACTGGTGAAAAAAGAGGTCCTGAGAGGGGTTGAAGTTCTTATAGGTAGTTAGTGGGGGAACTAGGACTAGAATCCCATTTCTTATTGCTTGGTCCAAACTAGAATCCCATTTTTTATTGCTAGGGCCATTCTCTAGGGTGGGTGCTGGGATGCCAAACATCATATCTAGGGATGATGGGTAAAAAGGATGTGAACATTTTACTGCACAATGTGGGGTAATTTGTTAAAAAGATATAGGTTGTTTTAGATGCTTTTAAAAGTGGGTGATCACATCCTACTCTTTTGTTATCTCATAGATCTTGGGGTGCTTGTTCACTGTGGCCTGGGTATGTGATAGGTGCTTAATAAATATACTAAATGAATCAGTAAATTAAAGAACCCAGCAGAAGCCCAAGGAGGTTGGTGGCAGGGAGGAAGAAGAGTCATGAGCTGAAAAGGAGAAAAGGAAAGATGTGGAGAAAGAGGGGGATGGGTGAAGCAAAGGAGCCAGCAGTTACTGCTCAATGGAGGACGGATGAACCCTGGCAGAGAAGAGAAACGAGACAGCTGCAGGTGATGGAGAAAATGAAACAAAACAAAACTGAGTGACCGGGAAGCTTTGTTTTTAAAAAGTAAAAGTGACTCATAAGGCTAATTCAGATGCTGGACAAGCCAAGACGCTCTTGCCCAGGAGCGTGGGGTTGAGCACAAAATGCTGAGAACCTTTGTGAACTCAGATCGAGGAATTTTTATTGGACCAGTACAGTAAACATGAAAGACATCTTCTTAAGACCTACAATGGTAACACATGAGCAAGATGTGAACTTGCCTTCAACAAAGTGACAGTTTAATGGGGGAGAAAAGCTAGGACAGGGACTCAGGTAGCACAATGCCAGAACGAATGTTTCAATGTCCCCAGAGGTACAACAAGTCATTAGTGTGAGGAATCAGGAGACAGGAAACTCATATCAAGTCATGAGGCTGAAGAAGGCCTGTGTGGGAGAGCCAAGAGGGATGGATAGGATTGTACCAGGTAGAGGTGGGGGATAAGAGAGGCGTTTCGAGGTAATACCATAAAGAAGCCTCAGGAGGTGGGGAAGCATATGGAACCGCGAGAGGTCAAAGTAGGTTCCAGCCAAAGGGGCGTGTGGCCTGTGAAGGTGTGGAGACATGGCCAGAATGTGTTGAAGCCACGCTCTGGGGCCTTAAATGCCTGGTTGAGGTACTGATGCTCCAGGTGGGCCACGGAAAGCTAACGAAGGTTTTGTTGGTGTTGCCGTTGTTCAAAGAAGTAATACTATTAGAGATGATTCCCAGGCAGGGTGACTGGGCAGATAGAGGTAAGTCAGGTGAAGGAGCTTGCTGGGGGGGGTGGGGGGTGGGGTGGAGGGGGCAGTTTGTGCTGCTGAAAGGCCACATAGACCATTCAGGTGTTGCACATTAGACAATCGTAAAATCTGGCCAGAGATAATGGCTGAGTTCTTTCCTGAGAGCACAAAGACAGCAGAAGGTTCTGGTCATTACCTCCGGGGAGAGGGAAGGAGGAAGAATGAAAGCACGAGATAAGCCAAAGAGAACGCAGCCAAGGAGGAAAGACTCAGAGACCAGCTGCCTGGGGTGCAAGTTTCAAGAAAGAAGTTATAGCGGAGTTTGAGAACCCCAGCCTTGCAGCGGGAATGCGGGAGTTTGAATCCCAGAGGCCTGACTAGTCATGATTAGCACAGGGACTTCAAAGAGGTTTTGAGTCTGTTTGTTTCCTCATCTGTGACATGGGAATGATTTCTATCTTCAAGGGATGAGAGCTTTCACGGAGATAAAATTCTTACTGTGCACAGTGGGAGCCAAGGAGTGTACAGGACCAGCGGGAGAAGCATCTGTAGAGATTAAGGGTATTCAACCGAGGAGCCTCTGCAAATGGAGGGCCCTCAGGGAGCCCAACATTCAGGCGAGATTGCTGACCAGCCTGTAAGAGGAAAGGGTGAGCGGGTCAAGACAGCCTCAGCCTAGTCCTCACCCCAAGGCACTGCCTTTTCGCCTACGCTTCCATCTGGCGGCGCCTCCCAACCTCCCGCCTCCAGCTTCCCGCCCGGCTCCCACTCCAGCCTGTCCCAGGAGTCAGGTGCGCATGCGCCCTCCGGCGCCCCAGCCCAGCTTTCCACGTTTCACTTCCCTCTCTTTTCCTCCTCTGCTCCCGCTCCACCGCCGCGATTGGCCAGCGGACCTCCTCGCTTTGACCAATAAACGCCGCTCTCTCGCCCCCGTGTTACTGGGTAGAACAAAACAAAAACAAACAGAGCGAGAGGGGGCAGAGACGCTCCGAGGCGGCGGCAGAGGCTGAGCAGCGGGGTTTGGGCCGGCGGACCGAGGACCTGGGCAAGCGGCGGCAGCGGCCCGAGGGGTCAGTACCAGCGGGGCGGCTCGCACTCCCGGGACGACTGCGTCCTGTCCCTCAGCTCCGTCTCCTCTTGAGGCAGCCGCACGTTGGGAGGGGGAGGGGGCGTGAGGTCGCGGCCGAGTCCCGGCCGGGTGGGCGAGGGTCCGGCCTCCTCTTCGGAGCCCCGCAAGTAGGGCCGCGGCCGCCCCAACGCCCGGGCGGCGGAGGGCGGGCCCCTGTTCCCTCCTTCTGGGCCCGGGCCCGGAGCGAGGTGGCGCGGGCCCGCCCCCTCTTGCATCCCCTCCCGCGTAGCGGGGTGCGCGGGGCGCTCGCCAGCGAGGGACTACTCTTCATCCTCGAGAAGGCCGAGTTTTCATTTTTATTTTGAGGGGAGGGCGTTGGGAGACGTCTTTCTGGCCTGACTGAAATCCTGTGAGGAAGGTTCGCGCCTTCCGCGCCCCCCCCCCCCGGCGTCCCTTGGGGGGCCCCCCTGAAGACGCGGTCCCCCGCTCGGCGATCACCGACCCTGGCCCTCGGCCCGCAACCCGGAGCCCAGGCCCGCCCCGCTGCGGTCTAGCAGCCCCTGGGGCCTGCCTGGACTAGGGCCCGCGGGGTCCCGGCCTGCACCCGCGGCGGGGAGGAGGGCCAGCCGCTGCGGGAGGGGCCGCTGGGAGGCGGACACGTGCCCGCCTCCCCGGCCCTGCGCGGACTTGGGGCAAAGGGGCGCTTTTTTAGTTCAAGTGAAAATCTCCCAGGGAAAACAAAGACAGGAAGGGAGCCCTCTTTCTGTGAAGCGCAGGCCGAGTCTGCTGCATTTGTCAATTCGGTTCTGCAATGTACACGAGAAGGGGTCCCCCGCCCCCCCCACTCCGCTGGAGCTTCAAAAACTAACTGCAGAAGTCAGTATCTCCTGTTCGTATGCCCTTGTGAGAACTGGTTATGGAACCAGCAACTGTGCAGGATCTGCAATGAGTAAAATGATCAAAAATGCGGCTTCGTGTGGAAGACAAAAAAAAAAAAAAAAAAGAGTCACCGCCTGTTTTGTATTTTTTCTGCTAAGTTTTACGATTTGGGCATTCTTACTAATGTGAGGCTTTTTAGAAACCTTCATATACTCTTCTAAAAAGGGAGCACTGCAGATGTGTTCTGAGTTTAATTATTCGTATTTGTGCCATTAACCTTCCTTCATTATAGGTTTCTTAAATTCCTTACAATCTCAGCAGGGATCTTTGAATTATATTTTAATTTTTTTTTTCTGTTGTAGTAATGAGAAAGGGAAAATAGTGTCTGGGAGTGCGAAAATACAGGACACTTTGATATTTTCTGCAGTGCTTGCTTTTGCATCATTGTGGTTGAATACTTTTAGCTGATTTTAAGTTGCTAATTAGCTGTGATTGTGGCCCTGGAATGAATACAAATAATTTTCTGGTTAGCATATGGCCTAAACTTGACTCCAGAAAATGTCAGAGTGGTTTGTGGGGTGTATTTCAGGGAACAGATTTGGCGGGGGGGAGGCTTTGTCTTTTAGGGAATGTCTTGGCAATTGAATATTTCTGAGTATATGTTTCTGTAAAACTATTAAAGAAATGAAAATTGTTTAATGCTAGCCTTAGTTTTGCTCAACTTACATGTAGAGTTTTGTTTTTTTATTCCAGATTAATTTTATTGTTTAGTATGAAGGATGTGGCTTTTGGAGTTTTTGCTTTATATTTTTGTTAACTTTGGGGCAAAAAATCTTAAGGATTGTTAAGTAAACTGGAAAAAAGCTCCACGAATTGAAGAGAGGAAAAACATGCAATGTATTTTTATCCTTCTCTAAATTCTTAAAATGTCTGTGTTGCTATCAAGTGTGACTGAGTTCTTGATTGCGTTACCATTGCCTAAAGACACAGACGACACTTTTTTTTGGGTTAGGATTACTTAATAAAAACAAATATGGTAAGTTATAGATGATAGTCATTACCTAATAATTTTCTTTGACTAACTGAATGTCTTCTGTGTAATACTTTAAATAAATATTATTTTTAGTGTTTGGAAAGTAGTATTTAAAGTAGTATCTTTAAATACTGTGTTTTAATAAGCTTCTGTCTGTTAGCCCCAAAGACTTTAATAAGTCTGTGTTTTAATAAGCTTCTGTCTGTTAGCCCCTAAAAAAGAATCTTCTTGTGATATATTAAAATCTTATATTGAACTTGTGCAAGCAGTACTGGATTGAAAAGGTCTGGTTTCTAATTCTGGTTCTTCCATTGAGCAGCTGTCTCTATCTGGACAGATTAACTACCTTCTCTGAATTTGGTTGTGTGCAAAATGGAAACCTCAAAGTTGTTCTGAGAAGTACATGAAATGATGCATGTAAAATTCTCTGTGAATTATAAAAGGCTTTATAAATATTGGTTATAATAATTTCCTTTAGTAGCAAGGTTCTGCAGAAAGTGTCCTGTCAATGATCATACTTGCATCAAGTATGAAAAAGACTTTCTAATGTAATTCTATTTTAAAAAGCTCATACACATAGGACATTTTCACTTTTCTGTATCATGTAACCCATATACTGAAGTGAGATATGACAAATTTTAAGACACGGAGAACACTATATGCTTAGGTTTACAAACTATTTTTGTTCATATATTTATATGTATCTCTATATACATATCTTTAAGGTTCATTTTCCCCCTTAAATCCAGAGTTGTTGGAAATTATGATATTAGAAAGATCATTATGTAGAATCTGTTTATTCTGAATAAAATTAGAGAGTGATCGCCCCATTTTCTTCTGAAGCAATATAGCATCTTAGTAGCCTAAGGATTATGCCATATTCAGAAGTTTACCATTTTAGCATTAAGGTGTGTTTATTCTTGTTTTACAAAATAATACCCTTTTGAAAACTGGAGCAAAGGGGCTATAAACTTTTGAGATGTTAAAACGATATATTGAGGAATTTAAAAGTCAGGTGAAGGGTGCCTCACTGGCTCAGTTCAGTGCAGCATGCAACTCTTGATCTTGGAATCCTGAGTTTGAGCCCCATGTTGGGGGAAAAGTTCACTTAAAAAAAAGTTGAGTCCCAGGAGGCATCATATATTATTATCTTAAAATGAGATCTTATAGTAGGTTATTTGAGAAAGACTTTCCTTTAATTAGTTTATTAGTCTTTTTCATTAATTTGTGCATATCTTAAAGCACACTGCTCGTGAAATGATTATAAATGACTGGAAGGGCTTATATCTAACTTATATGATTTGAACAGATCAATGCTTAAGTACTATAAACCACTATTTGAAAAATAGTTACAGAGAGATTCTAAAATCATATTTGGTTATACCTTCTGGTAATAGTTTTCATGAAATATATTTTGCTAGTCTTTCATGTAACATTAGATTTATATCACTAAGTTAAAGGTAACTGGTTTCAACACCTTACAGCATTAATAATTTTTAAGTCATTTTGAAGCTAAGGTCTAAAATACTGAGTTGCTACTACCATGGTACTTCTTTTTTAAATAGTCAAGTTTTTTAAAACATTATTTTATTTATTCTTGAGAGATAGTGAGAGAATGTGTGTGAGCAGGGGAAGGGCAGAGAAAGGGAAAGAGAGAATCCCAAGCAGGCTCCACACCGTCAGTTTGGAGCCCGACATGGGGCTTAGACTCAAAAACTGTGGGATCATGACCTGAGCTGAAATCAAGAGCCTGATGCTTAAAAAAAAAAAAAAAAAGAGCCTGAGCTTAAGCTGCTTAACTGACTGAGCCACCCAGGCGCCCCTAGGCACATTTTTTTTTTTTTTTTTAAGAAGAATAGGAAGGGGTGCACCTGGCTGGCTCAGTAGAGCATGTGACTCTCTTTTTTTTTCTTTTACTTTTTTTAAAATATTTTTATTTATTTTTGAGACCGAGCATGAGCAAGGGAGGGACAGAGAGAGAGGGAGACACAGAATCTGAAGCAGGCTCCAGGCTCTGAGCTGTCAGCACAGAGCCCCACGCGGGGCTCGAACCCATGGCCTGTGAGATCATGACTTGAGCTGAAGTTGGATGCCCAACCAACTGAGCCACAGGCACCCCTAGAGCATGTGACTCTTGATCTCAGGGTTGTAAGTTTGAGCCCCATTGCGTCTGTAGAGATTTCTTTAAAATCTTTAAAAATTTTTAAAAATAAGAATGGGGTTTCCAGATTATGAAAATACTCTTTTTTCTTTAAAATTTTTTTTAAAGGTTTATTCATTTTTCAGAGACAGAGACTGTGGGGGGGGGGGAGGGGCAGAGAGAGAGGGAGACACAGAATTTGCAGCAGGCTCCAGGTTCAGAGCTGTCAGCACAGAGCCCGATGTAGGGCTCGAACTCATGGATGGTGAGATCATGACTGGAGCTGAAGTCAGACGCTTAACCAACTGATCCACCTAGGTGCCCTGATTATGAAAATACTCTTACTATAGAAAACACCATTAACAATTTCTCCCAAAGTCTTATAATGCTAATTATAGACACCTGGATGATGAAATGTCAGCTGTATCTGCCTTCAGATGTGTTGTGGTGTGATAAAGAACAGAATCCTGTGATATGCTTGACTAACCAAAACTGTTGCTTGCGTTTTGTAGTAGTTCTCAATTCATTGGTAGTGAACTATACAATATTATGTACATCAGATTAATTATGAGGACGGGTAGTCCTGAAAAATTTGGAGTATGTATATGCTGCTTTAACTTGAAATAACCATGTATAGCAAATACATCTTTTACTTCAAGTTAGAGGGGTGCTTTGGCACATTCAGAAGTATGGAGGGTTATTTTGGACACAGATACACTTGTCAGGAAGATTGAAACCAAATATTAATTGTGGTAAACTATTTTTCAAAGTAAAGAGAGCTCTTTTTTTAAAAATGAAATTAGGGGAGGGGCACCTGGGTGGCTCGGTCGGTTAAGCGTCCGACTTCGGCTCAGGTCATGATCTCACGGTCTGTGAGTTCGAGCCCCACGTCGGGCTCTGTGCTGACAGCTCAGAGCCTGGAGCCTGTTTCAGATTCTGTGTCTCCCTCTCTCTCTGCCCCTCCCCTGTTCACGCTCTGTCTCTCTCTGTCTCAAAAATAAATAAACGTTAAAAAAAATTTAAAAAAAAATGAAATTAGGGGAGCCTGGGTGGCTTAGTTTGGCTCAGGTCATGATCTCATGGTTTGTGAGTTCGAGCCCCACATCAGGCTCTTTGCTGTCAATGTGACGTCTGCTTTGGATCCCCTGTTCCCCTGTCTCTCTTCCTCTCCCCTGCTCACTCACACACACATACACGCTCTCTCTCTCTCTCTCTCTCTCTCATAAATAAATGTTAAAAAAAAAATTATGTGCTGGGGCGCCTGGGTGGCTCAGTTGGTTAAGTGTCCAATCTCGGCTCAGGTCATGATGTGGTGGTTCGTGAGTTCAAGCCCTGTGTTGGGCTCTGTGCTGACAGGTCACAGCCTGAAGCCTGCTTCAGATTCTGTGTCTCCCTCTCTCCTCCTCCCTGACTAGTGCTGTGTCTTTCTCTGTCTCTCAAAGATAAATTAAAACATCTAAAAAATTTTAAAAAAATTATGTGCTGGTTTTATTTTTTTTTACAATGTGATTAAGTAAATTGAATTTACCTTAATTCTATCAGTTTGGAAGATGTTGAAGGTTTTTTTTTTTCTTTTTAAGGAAATAGATCCCAAGGGAAGACTTCCATTAGTAATTCAATCAGTGCAAGTGACATTAAGGAACAATGGATATAGAAAATGAGCAGATACTGAATGTAAACCCCACAGGTAAGTAAGA
Organism: Prionailurus viverrinus; assembly: GCF_022837055.1. Classification (NCBI taxonomy): domain Eukaryota; kingdom Metazoa; phylum Chordata; class Mammalia; order Carnivora; family Felidae; genus Prionailurus; species Prionailurus viverrinus. The sequence goes on from NC_062571.1 coordinate 68,821,478, forward strand.
ATATTTTGAACCTTGACTATATTGTGAGCAAGTTTGAGGTCATACCAAATTTTATGAAAACATAATACTAAAACCATCTTTACTTTAAAAGCCATCTTATTATGCTGCAAGTAAGTTGTATTATTTTAAAAAATCAAGTTTGTGATTCTTATTTTTGTAGAAATTCTTCACATGTTCTTTTCTGCCCATCTTTTCACATTCCATACATTCTAACTTTCCACTGTTTATAATAAACTATGTGCTACAGAATGGAGAAAAATAGTGAACTTCCTCATTAATATTTTCAAATGAACTAGTTGGTTTCTGCAATATAAACTGTTATTGATTTCTTTGATTTCTTTCCTAATAATTTATTTATTATAAATTACCTATGGTATTTTCCTTATTTTCCATAAAAATGGTTTTGTAGAATATTTGTCCAAACGCTGAGTAACTTCAGACAACTTAAAATATACTTATAGCTTTCAGACTAATCTTTGTAGAGTTAAGTAGGATTTTGAAATATTCTGAATGGTGAGATTTTTCATCTTTGAATTTTGGTTTTTTTAAAGTCAGATCAATAGTGGTTATGGAACCCTAAACCTAGGTAAGTATGAATAGTGAAATATAAATGAGTAATTGATAGGAACATGAGTTAAAAATTATAAGGTCTAATATATAAAATATACCTAGATATGTTCTGCTGCAGTCATACAAACATATTTGAAAGGATATTAAAATAGTTGAAAAGAAATCCAATTGTAGGAAATGATGTTTAAATTGAATACTTAGGACTCCAAGGGACAGTTTAAAGCAGTTTATTATAATTTGAGGTCCTTTATCTTCTGGATGAGTTTGGTGGTTTGCCTTAATTGTAGAATAATGAAAGCAATATGTTACAGGTAAATGTTTAATGTTTTCTTCAATTACCTGCTCTTACTTGAAATTCCATTTAACTTGTCTGATCTCTGGTCTTTTTTTTCTCCTTCCTCTTCTGCTTTTCTCTCTTATAATCACTCCCTTGTCCTGTGTCTTTAGCTGTCACTACTCTGCTGTACTCTAGCTCTGTATTTTCTACAGTTATAATCATCTGGTATTTAAGCGTGGATTTGAATACTGGCCATAATCCTTTTTAGATATGTGACTTTTCTATGAAACATCTTCCATCTGTAAATTGAGGATAAACAGCTTTGTTACAGAGCTTTGTGAAGATTATAGATCACGTATGTAGAGTGCCTACCATAGAACCTGGTATCTAGTGGTAACAACGGTGACGATAATGACAAAAGAAGTTGCACTACTGCTGTGACTATGACTGTTGCTAGTGGTTGTAGTATAGTAGTTCAGTTATGATGATGGTTATGATGATATCTCACATTCACCCTCTAACTCTGACTTCCCATCTGAAAACTTCTAAGACTTCATTTCATGCTTCTTTTTTCTGTTTAAAAGTCCTTTATTTTTCTTTAAGTGTCACTTTATTTAACCCAAAGTTACTACCCTTGCTCTTTTCAGTTAGTGAATGAATTATTGCAACATTTTCTTAGCTGGTCTCTCACTTTATACTTTCTCTTTTAACTTCTATATTCTGTATTCCTCTGCTAAACCAATCTCTCCATCACTGCATATGATATCAGTCTAAGCTCTGACCATTTGAATGTGGTAGTGGTCAGCAGTTATTCTGGTGACATAAGCAGGGGCAAGATTATGTAGGATGTTAAGTTACAAGATAATGAGTTTAAACTTTATTTTGAACTAGTGGGAAAACCTTCAAAGGCTTTTCAGTGGGGGCATGTTTTACAGAATCCATTTCCATGCAGTTTGGAGAATGGTTGGAAAGCACAGAGACTAATGATGGACTCTATTTAATGTTGTTGTTTGTTTTTGATTATCACAGTGTTCTTAATTTTCATACTTTTTTGTCAAGAATTATAAAGATTTTAACACATCTATGTTTTTTATAGGTTGACTTAAGAAATTTTCAGCTTCAACATATTAAGACATGTTAAAGTCTATACACATGGACTTGACACAGCTTAATTACATTTAGGAATGTTTAAAACCACTTGAGAGATTCAACTCTGACTTGACTTAGCCATAACAAACAAAACTCTGCCCCAAGGGTACCTAATTCAGTAGCTTTCTGAGTTTTTTAGAGCAAAGCTAGGTATCTCCATGGACATTTGAGTTGTTAATATGAAGGATACTCAGTTAGGTGCTGAGGGTACAAAGAAGTACAGGTAAAGGCATGGTTCCCCTTTTGAGGCTTATGACTTATTTGGAAAAGCAAGACTCCTGCATAAATAGAAATAACAAAGTGGTTTCTGTAATGTGGTGAATGAATAGAGTGTGGGCATTAGTGTTATTGTGGCTAGAATTGTTAGGAAAGTTATGTGAAGGAAATAAAACTTGAGTATATCCTAAAAGATTTTGATAAGTGGAAACAGCAGTGAGGATGACATTCTAAATAGGACCATTGGGAACTCCAGATATGTTGCTGTCTTTCAGGGGATAATGTACAAATCTTACATAGGCTGGAAGATTTTCAGAAGATGGTAAGTAATATAAGTCAGGTTTGGAGAGGTGAATTAAAGCTTTAAAAGCAAGCTTTATCTTTCAGAGCAATGAAGCCTCAATGGTTCAGCTCAGTAATATTATGTGATCATTTATTTGCCAAGTATCTTTCAGGTTCTTTGGATTAGAATATTTCCTAAGTATCTGTAATTATTCAGGAGGTGTTTGGCAAGGTATTTAAACACTCTCAGTCTTAGTTTCCTTATCTGTAGTAATGATCCAGTATGTAATAAATAGTTCTCAAACTTATGGGTAAATGACAGAAAGCCCAGCACAGTGCCTGATAAATAATAGGCATTCTCTAAATATTAGCTTATCTCTCCTCTCAAGATTCTTAGTCTTTTCTTACTATCTCCAATTGCTTAACTCCCTTAGCTCACAGAAGTCTAAAGGATTTATTTGTGGTTGTATATTAACATAAAATTTATTTCTAAACATATGAGATAACATTAAACTTTGCTCATTAAAATTCACTGTCTTATTTTCTATGATAATGTGAAAAGTAATCCTGTTTAGTTGTCATTTATTAGATTGAATCATGTGAAATTTCCAATATGTGACTTGTGACTGACCTAAAAAATGTAATTTCATGTGATTCAACTTAAGGTAACTTATGACTATAACTGGTATGACAGTGAATGGTTAAAGTACTTACTTAGAATTTTCTTTCTTCATTTTCCTCTTTAAGATCCTGATAATTTAAGTGACTCTCTCTTTTCTGGTGATGAAGAAAATGCTGGGACTGAGGAAATAAAAAATGAGATAAATGGAAATTGGATTTCGGCATCCTCCATTAATGAAGCTAGAATTAATGCCAAGGCAAAAAGGCGCCTGAGGAAAAACTCATCCCGGGACTCTGGCAGAGGCGATTCAGTCAGTGATAATGGAAGTGAAGCCCTTAGAAGTGGAGTAACTGTACCAACCAGTCCAAAGGGAAGGTTGCTAGATAGGCGATCCAGATCTGGGAAAGGAAGGGGACTGCCAAAGAAAGGTTGGTGTGTTCCATTTCCACAGAAGCAAACGAAACAATATTACCTTATACTATGGTTTCCTTGTTCTAGGAATATGAGAAATTTAAACAATGATGGTGTAAGAGGCTATGATTTGTGTATGTTTTTACAAAGTAATAATCTGAGGACCATCCCACTTGTTTTTAAGTTGAGCCTTTTTTCTTGAGGAGATTCAGTTTCTTGAGCAGAACTTTCTTTTCAGCAAAATATACATGGATGTTTTGTACAGTTATGAATTGTGCATGTATTCTCTAACTTTGCTTAAAAGTAGGGTCAGAAATTCGTCATACCTGGGGTACCTGGCTGGCTCAGTCAGTGGAGTATGTGACACTTGATCTCAGGGTCATGAGTTTGAGCCCAATATTGGGGGCAGAGATTACTTAACTTCTAAAAGTTAAAAAAAAAAAAAAAAGAGAGATTCATTATACCAATTATCTAATGAATATAATTATGTCCTTTGTTAAGAATACATGATAGATATAAATTGGATTGCTAATATCTGGATCAGAATTTTTTTTAAATTTTTAAAATGTTTATTTTTGAGAGCGAGAGAGACACAATATGAGTGGAGGAGCAGCAGAGAGAGAGGGAAACACAGAATCCAAAGCAGGCTCCAGGCTCTGAGCTGTCACCACAGAGCATGATGTGGGGCTTGAACTCATGAACTGTGAGGCCATGACCTGAGCTGAAGTTGGAGGCTTAACTGAGCCACCCAGGTGCCCCCAGAATTTTTTTTTTTTCAAGTTTATTTTGAAAGCACATGCGCAAGCAGGGGAGGAGGAGAGAGAGAGAGGGAATCCCAATGCAGGGGCTCCAGCTCGTGAACCAAGAATGGTGAGATCATGATCTGAACCGAGACCAAGAGTCAGTCACCTAACTTTAACTGAGCTACCTAGGCGCCCCTCTGGATCAGAATTTGAATAATTTTATAGATCTGGTTCTGAGTTCTCTTTGACTGATTGGTTGGTTGATTAAAAGATTTTATTTTGTAAGTAGTCTCTCACCCAACATAGGGCTCGAACTTACAGTTTGAGATCAAGAGTTAAGATGCTCTACCCACTGAGCCAGCCAGGCACCACCCAAGTTGTGTTTTGCTCTCTTTTGGAAACTGAAGTGGATTGGTCTGTTTCATTGCTATTTCCAGGGCCTGGAGTAGTTGCATATATTTAAATATTTGTTGATAAGGGGTCTGTTAGTTTTGGTCTATGGTAGGATTTTGATGTAATTTGGAGATTTCACTAGTTTCTGAATGGTGGGACTTCAATTTGTAGCCTAGGAATCTTGTAAAATCTTTTTGTGATCTGCCAAAAACTGTTATTCTTGTTGAATGGCTCTACAACCATTGGTTGGATAAAAATGAATCCTAGTAACCAGATTCTGTTTTGTTCTAGTGGCAGGGATTATACTCTTGGTATAAAAATACAACCTAAAAATAATTGGTGATACTGAAAAATTCTTTAAAAATAATGCAATATGTTGAGACTTACAAAAACATTTCAGTTTATGTAGAAAAACCACTTTGAAAGTTGGAATTGTTAAACTTCAACTGGTCAGTTTGCATATAGAAGTACAGAGAAATAAAGATAAGTGCAGTTAATGCTTAAATAGCTTAGTCATTTGTAACATTGCCAGTTGTCAAGTATAGTTTAACGTGTGCATTTATATTTAAAGAGTATTTGAGGGGTGCCTGAGTGGCTTAGTCTGTTAAGCCTCTGACTCTTGATTTCAGCTCAGGTCATGATCTCATTGTTTGTGGGATTGAGCACTTCAGGCTCTGCGCTGGCACTGCTGAGCCTGCTTGGGATTCTTTCTCTCTGCTCCTCCCCTGTGCACGCAGTCTGTCTGTCTCTCTCTCTCTCAAGATAATTAATTAAAAGAAAATAAATGGGCACTTGGGTGGCTCAGTTGGTTTAGTGTCCGACTTCGGCGCATTTCATGATCTCACAGTTTGTGGGGTTGAGCCCTGCTTTGGGCTTTGCGCTGACAGTGTGGAGCCTGCTTCAGATTCTCTGTCTCCCTCTCTGCCACTCCCCCCTGCCCCCCAAATAAATAAACCTTAAAAAAAGAGTATTTGACTTTGAAACACTCAACAGTGGAAACTGCTTTTTGTTAAATAATTTTTCCCTTGTTAAGTTTCCTATGCCACATCTTACTGGCTCAACATATTGTTGTTTTGGCCTTATGAAGAATCCAATAAAATTTAGAGCTCAGCTACATACAGTATCATGGCCCCTTGGGGTCCCTGATACAGCTATTTTTCTGTTCTTTTTTGGTTTAATTTTTGCTTTTATTTTAAAGCATCTGCCTTTTTAGTTTTAACTTTATAAGCTATTTCAACTTGATGTTTTGGAAATAGGTTATAAAATATATAATATCTAATCATTACTGAAAAAGTGATCTGAGTAAAAAATTTAAAGTATAACTCAACTGGAAAAAAATTAGCATAGAAATTAAAATTCAGTTTTTAACTGTTACTTAATATCTGAATATCTAGAATTATTTCAGATTTCAACTAAACTTTATGAACTATGAACTTTGTGTTCTTTTCTTTCTCAATTCTAAACTTTTTCAGGTGGAGCAGGAGGCAAAGGTGTCTGGGGTACACCTGGACAGGTATATGATGTAGAGGAGGTGGATGTGAAAGATCCTAACTATGATGATGACCAGGTATCAGTGTTTTACTTTCTTTTTAAAATCCATGTTTAAAATGCTTATAAATTTTTCACCTTCATGTTTGTAGTTTACTCATACATTTGTCAGGTCATACGTTCCATATCTATACTCTGTGCCTGTCAATCATATATATATGATTTGTATGTAGTATGTGTATGTATATATATAATGTGTGTGTATACATATGCGTAACACATACGTGTGTATACACACACATTACTATCTATATCTAAATCATACATATACTCAGTACTCTCAGACTGTTAGGTAAATTTTGGATTAGGAAACCAAATTAATTGATAGTGATAAATTTTCCCTTCATTTCTAAAGTGAGTCAAAAGTAGGTCTTTACAGATTCACTTAGGATTATCAAGCTGGTTATTTTTCAGTAAAGTCTGTTGAGTTAATATAATTTCTATAGTAATGAAAACCGAGAAAAATAGATATTATTTTGAATATCATAAAAGAGTTAATAGATATTAGGTTCCTTTTAAATGTTACTGTTTAGGATGATAACCTTATGGTAAATTTTATTTTGGGAACATAAATGTCTTTCTTCAATATGAGAATGTAAATTTTGTTTTTCTTCCTTATGCTGTGCCTTTTATTCCCATGACTTACTCATTCCATAACTGGAAGCATGTATTTCCCACTCCCCTTCGTCAATCTTGCCCCTCCTCTCTGGCAACTGTCAGTTTGTGTTTGCAGGTCTGATTTATTTTGTTTGTTTATTTATTTACTTTTTTAGATTACACATATGAGTGAAATCATATTTGTCTTTCTCAGTCTTATTTCACTTAGGTCCATTGATGAGAATGTAAGTTTTTAATAGATTTTATAATGAACATATACATATATTTTATTTTTATTTTTTTAAAAACTTAATTTCTAAGTAATCTCTACACCCAACATAGGGCTTAAACGTACAGCCCCCAAGATCAAGAGTTGCACACTCCATCGACTGAGCCAGCCAAGAGCTCCTATATATTTATATTTTTAATGGAAAATGTGTAGCTTACAAAAGTAGAATAGTATAATGAAACTGCTTGTACTCCTCTCCCAGCTTTACTGACTTCAATAATTAATAACTCATAGGCAGTCTTATTTTATACTGTACCTCTGTTTACTCTTCCTCTTGTATCCCTCCTGCATGCACCACTCCTACCCCCCCATGCTCTGGATTATTTTGAAACAAATCCCAGACGTTATGATATCTTTTCTAAAGAACTGTCTTTGCATGGTGATAAAAATTTTAGATAGGAAATTATCAGGGCATATGATAGATTGTTTTTATTGCATATTATTTGTATATACTTGTTTGTTTTAGCTAATTGTTGGACATGGAAATATTTTTTTTAAGTTTATTTATTTATTTTGAGAGAGAGAGGGAGAGTGACAGAGCTGTCAAGGCAGAGCCTGCAGTGGGGCTTGAACTCACGAACCGCGAGATAAGTAACGACTGAGCTGAAATCAAGTCAGATGCTTAACCAACTGAGCCACCCAGGTGCCCCTATATATCCTAATCTTAACATACAGTCTTTCAAGTGAGACTAAAACTAGTCACAAGTTGCACATAAACATTTCTGGCCTTTTTCCAGAGGAGAAGGGAGATAGAAAATTAATAGACATCAATTTCCTTGTTTTTTGAAATTTCTGTTGAATAATGCTTTTTCTTAGAGATTTTTTAGTCACTACAGCATTCTTGTTACAGAGACTTTTATTATAATATTAATCATGAAATCTTTGGTTCCTTCATTTTTTTTTTAAAGTGAAGTTTTAATGAAAACAGTAGGTATGATAGGAAGTCATCTTAAGTTTCTTGGTCACTGAAGGACTGGTATTATGAGAGGTAAAAAAAAAATTAACAAGATATGGGGGGTTGGGAGCAAGTCATATTTGCTATGGTTAGTAGTTCTAAACTGTTATTATTATTAAACTGTTAGTATTATTATTAAACTGTTTTATTCATAGATTTGTAAAAAAAAAAAAATGACATGGATTCTATTTTAGTATTAGTTTTCAAAGCATGTAGCACATCTTTTTCTTGTCCTGAATGAGGATGGAATATAAAATTCGTTGGGATATACAGTTAGAACATAAAAGTATTTATTTATAGTGTATATGTGAACAGAGGAAGGGCAGAGGGAGAGGGGGAGGGAGAGAGAGAGAAAGAGAGGGAGAGAGAGGGAGAGTCATAGGCAGGCTCCGTGCCCAGCACAGAGCCCGTTTTGTGGCTTGATCTCACCACCGTGAGGTCATGACCTGCGCCGAAATCAAGTTGGACACTTACCTGACTGAGCCACCCAGGGGCCCTGGAATATAAAATTATAAACCAAATTTCATTTTATTTAGCATTTTATTCATTAATTTGTAATTTTTTCTCCTTCCCTTCCTAGGAAAACTGTGTTTATGAAACTGTAGTTTTGCCTTTGGATGAAACAGCATTTGAGAAGACTTTAACACCAATCATACAGGAATATTTTGAGCATGGAGATACTAATGAAGTTGCGGTAGGTTTAAAATTGCATGTATAATTTACTTAACATAGAAAAAACATTATTAAAAGCAAAACATTATATCCGAAATTATCCTTGATCACTGAATAAGTTTTAATAAGCATTTTCTTTTACGTAAATGAATTTCTAAGAAATGAAGTAAAATATCCTTAACTTAGTTCTTTCCTACTTGTGATGAAGGCTATATGCCATTCCCTACCTGAAAAACGGCACAACAATATTTTAACAATTTTTGTAATTATGTATTTTTGTAATTGATAGTGTATAAAATATGATATAATTTCAGGCATCTATGAACCTTCTCAAACCTCTTCAGGAATCTCAGTTAAAAATGCCTGATTTAGGGGTACCTGGGTGGCTCAGTTGGTTGGGCATCCAACTTCGGCTCAGGTCATGATCTCGCGGTCCGTGAGTTCGAGCCCCGCATTGGGCTCTGGGCTGACAGCTCAGAGCCTGGAGCCTGTTTTGGATTCTGTGTCTCTCTCTCTCTCTGACCCTCCCCTGCTCATGCTCTGTGTCTCTGTCTCAAAAATAAATGTTAAAAAAAAAAATTTTTTTTTAATGCCTGATGTTCTATTTTTTTTGCCATTCATTTCAATGCTCAGGATTAAGATAAAATTTATCTTTGTACTCTGTCCAAAAGAAAGAGAACACAAAGATCTGAAAAAGAATGTATACAGAAACTAAGAGAACAAATGTTTTTTTGAAATGTAATTTGTGTGGGAACATTTCCTGTGTTATGAATTGTTCATAAAATAAATCTAAAAGGGTAAAATAAAATTACCTAACTAGGATTACTGACTTAAAGTACTAAAATTGCAGGTCTTTAGGGGATCCTGGGTGGCTCAGTTGGCTGAGCAACCAGCTCTTGGTTTCAGCTCAGATCATGATCTCATGGGTTTGTGGGTTCAAGCGCCGTGTCTGGCTCTGCGCTGCTGGTGCAGACCTGCTTGGGATTCTCTGTCTCCGCCTCTCCCCCATTCATCATGCGTTCTCTCTCTCTCTCTCTCTCTCTCTCTCTCTCTCTTTTCTCTCAAAAATAAGTAAACTTTAAAATTGTAACTCCTTAAAAGGCTTTTTAATTTATACTCTTTTACTTCAGACTGAGCTTTCTTGGTTTGTCTAATACCATGAGGTCTGATATCCTTATATTTGTAGAATTTGAATATAAAATCAATATTTGTTCAGTGCATACCATGTGGAGGAATTTGTAATAGCTGATTCCTGCTCTTTTGAAGCGCAGTCAGGTGAGGAAAGAGATATATAAATAGATATTAAAATATCATGTGAAGCCTTGTATTGCAGAGAAAGAGTTTAAATCCTGTAAGGACAGGGACTATTGGAATCCTATGTACCAAGCCTGGGGACTAGTGGTCTACTACGTATTTATTAACTGAGTAGTATTATGAACAGAGTATTATGGAAGCATAAAATGAAGAGTGTTAGAGATGATTCTGAACTATGTAAGGATAATTAGAAGTTTGCCAGGGTAAGACGGTTGAAGAGACTTTTCCAGAAAGAAGTATCATGTTTAAAGGCAGTGAGTGAGTTGTTCAACCATAGTCCAGGAAGTTGAAATTGAGTGGAAGAGACTGCTAACAAGGACACCAGTTAGGTGGCTGTGAAAATAGTTCTGGCACCCTTTTAGCAGTATAACATGATTTAAACACTCTGAGAAAACTGTAAAAGGAAGGCACTTTAAATAACTGAGTTAGAATTTAGCCTCTAGGGTCATACTGCCTATATCCCACTTTCAACTTGGCCACACCAGCTATATGTCCTCAGCAGATACTTAATTTTTCATTGCTTTGGGTATGATGGATATGATGATATCTCCCTGAAAAGGTTGTTTTGAGTCTTAAATAAGATAATAGAAACTAAAATGCCCGTTACAATGCTTGACACATTATATACAGTAGTATTAGCAGCTGCTATTATTATTTTTAATAGGAAATTTTAACTGAATCCCAGCATTTGAAGCAATAATTCCACTTAAAAATGATGGTTTAAGAACTTTTATGGATACCTGACTGGCTCAGTCGGAAGAGCATGTGACTCTTAATCACCAGGTCATGAGTCTGAGCTCCACGTTGGGTCTAGAGATTACTTACATAAACAAACTTTAAAAAAAATGAGGGGGGACACCTGGATGGCTCAGTGGTTGAGTGTCTGAGTTTGGCTCAGGTCATGATCTCGTGGTTTATGAGTTGGAGCTCCATATCGGGCTCGCTGCTGTCAGCCCAGAGCCCGCTTCAGATCCTCTGTCCCCCTCTCTCTGCCCTCCCCTGCTTTCATGCGCCAAATGCTTTCTCTCAAAAATAAACATTAAAAAAAAAAAAGATCTCCTTTAAACTTAATGTGAACAGTATAAACTTTAGTGCAAAGAGAAAACTTTGAAAAGTAGAGTATAAACAGCTTATGATAATGTAAAATGAATCTCTCCACAAATATTCATAAAAGAATATTCCTAGAAATTAGGGGTGCCTGGCTTGCTCAGTTGGAAGGGTATGCGACTCTTGATCTTGGGTTCGCGAGTTTGAGTTCCACATTGGGTGTAGAGATTACTTAAATAAAAAGAAAATTAAAAAAATTATAAGGACAGGGTTAGTTAATTCCTAACACAAACTTAGCAATATATAGTTTCATACTGTTTTAGGTATGATTCACATTCTTGAGTTTAGTGATGTTTAGATAGTTAAAGCTTGACAAAGTGGATCAATATCTAATTAATATGCACAGAAAGATGAATTTATCCTTTCCTACAAAATTGACTGCTTTTCTGATTATTTCCAAAGGGGAAGAGGTAAGGATATATGGATAAAATCTTGATTTTTCAAAATTAAAATCATATTGAACTAAAGGTAGTGACATACTTTTTAACTTTTTTTTTTTTTTTTTGAATAGGAAATGCTAAGAGATTTAAATCTTGGTGAAATGAAAAGTGGAGTACCAGTGTTGGCAGTGTCCTTGGCATTGGAGGGAAAGGCTAGTCATAGAGAAATGACATCTAAGCTGCTTTCTGACCTGTGTGGGACAGTAATGAGCACAAATGATGTAGAAAAATCATTTGACAAATTATTGAAAGATCTACCTGAATTGGCATTGGATACTCCTAGAGCACCACAGGTTTGTATGATTCTTTTTATTCGTTCTCTCCCTCCCCCTTCCCCACTACACTTCCAATTATAGAAATAATACATGCTTCTAAGACTTTAGTAGATAAAATGGGACAAAATGACCCATATTTTTTACCATACAAAAATAGCCCTCTGACATTTTAGCATATTTTTGTCTAGCTGTTTTTCTTTTTCTTTTTTTTTTTCTTTTTTTTTTTTTCAACGTTTATTTATTTTTGGGACAGAGAGAGACAGAGCATGAACAGGGGAGGGGCAGAGAGAGAGGGAGACACAGAATCGGAAACAGGCTCCAGGCTCTGAGCCATCAGCCCAGAGCCTGAGGCGGGGCTCGAACTCACGGACCGCGAGGTCGTGACCTGGCTGAAGTCGGACGCTTAACCGACTGCGCCACCCAGGCGCCCCTGTTTTTCTTTTTCAAATATAGTTTTCATCATACTGTAATTTTATATCCTGCTCTTCCACCCATGCTCTGTATAGTTTGTAGGTCTTTTGTTTTTTGTTTTGTTTTTTTGCTGCTTGTATATTCTCTATTATATGTGGTTAAGCTGTTGTATGATCTAGGATTTAAAAAATATGTAGATTGTTATAATTGAAGATTGAATTGGCTTGACTGATGTTTATTATAAAAATAATCATAAATAAGTCTGTTCCCCTTTGTAGCTTTGTGGGAAAATTATTAGAAAATTTATGATTTATGTTTCTGTTTAGATTCTGATCTCAAAGCCTTATGTATTTATTAGATTCAATACATGCTGATAGTATAATGTGACTTTCTGATTTGAAATTAAAAATGTGTGAAATTGTTTCTGTTTACTTGACCAGAGTTTTAAGTCAAGGTAGGAGCACTTGGGGCACCTGGGTGGCTCAGTCGGTTATGCATCTGAATCTTGATATTGGCTGAAGTCATGATCTCACGGTTTGTGGGATTGAGCCTGCATCAGGCTCTGCACTGACAGCTTGGAGATGGCTTGGGATTCTCTATCTCCTTCTTCTCTGTCCTCCCCGCTCCCCCCCCCCCCCCCACCAAAATAAATAAATAGACATTAAAATTTTTTAAAAAGGCAGGAGCACTTAAACATTAATTTAGGAATATATGTATAAGTTAATTCCTAAATGCTGTTTCTTTTCTATGCCAGACAGTAGTCTGATAAGGTATTGAGCTATGATTCAAACGTGGACTTTTTTTTTCTTTTTATACCAGTACTACTCATATGTTAAAAAAATGATTACATAAGTTCATATTATAGAATTTCTAAAAAATAAAGTCAAAATGAAGAAAAGCCAGCAGAAATAACCAGTGTTAACTGTTAAACATTTTGGTGTTAAATCTCTTTTACTTTCTGTGGATGTTTATCAGTGTATGGTTTTTGTATATGCTTGCATTTTTGTTTTAATAAGAAATGGAATTACACTGTATGTGCTGTTTTGTAAACTTGATTTTTCTTACACTATAAAAAGTAGTAAATGTATTTCCTAATGACCCCATAATGACCCCCATTGTATGTATCATGTAACCACACCTTTATTGTTGGACACTGAAGTTGTTTCCAGTTTTTATAAGAAATAATGTAAAAAAAAAAAAAAAAAAAAAAAAGAACTTTATGCATAGGGTCGTCTGGCAAGCTTAGTCGGTGGAGCATGTGACTATTGGTCTGGGGGTCGTGGGTTTGAGCCCCACACTGGGTATGGAGCCTACTTTAAAAACAAAACAAAACAAAATAACACTATGAATATACTTTCAGATAGAAATTTCTACACAGTGTTTTCTCCATACAATAAATTCCTTTAATCAGACAGTTTTTGAGAAAACCTAGTCCCATTTTTTTTTTTTATTTCCAGAAGAGAGTTTTCTCTTAAATTTAGGTCACTGGCTTAACAAGCGTTTTTGATTATGTACTGTGTTTCAGGCAGTGTGCAAGGTGTTGGGGGATTCAGTAGTGAGCAAAACTGATATGTGTCCTTCCCACCCCCCCATGGGTAGTTACCTTGGAGGTTAAGATGTGGGAATGTATGTCAAACATAACTAGCAGGTGCTAGATAGATGTTTGAGTGTTCCAACATGTCTTAGTTATTGATTCTGTAGTCCAGCCAGTCTTTATCATTCATGTATTAGAAATTGTGTCCTATAGAGTTTCATTTTAGATTTTTTTATACAGCTTTTTTTTTTTTTTTTTTGTAGTTGGTTGGCCAGTTTATTGCTAGAGCTGTTGGAGATGGAATTTTATGTAATACCTATATTGATAGTTACAAAGGAACTGTAGACTGTGTACAGGCTAGGTAAGTAAATTAGTTTTCCTACTTAGAATTTCAAAATTGGGGAAAATTCTACAGCATTTTATTGAAATGATATTTGAATTAATCAGACATTGTGGACATCTGTTTGTCATTTGTGTATATTCTCCACTGTTAAAAAAATTGAGAGATTTGACATGATGTAATAGGAAGAGGACAGTACTGTAATGTAGAAGTTTGGGATTTTAACTAAGCCATTAGCTACCTTTATGTCAAGCTGCTTTTCTCTGGGCCTCAGTTTCCTTACTTATAAAAATGAAGGGTTTGACTGAGAATGTTTCTTTAAGCTCTGTTCAGGTTTTCACATTCTGTAATTATTTAATATTCTAAGAAGATGGACAGTATTAACAAAGGAGCCCCATTTTCAATTTTATTTTATATTTATCTGCTACAGAAATATTAGGAAATAATGTTTTCACTCTTGTTCTTTGTTATAATTAATTTTAAGCTAAATGTGATATTTGGGAATCATGCTGTATGGTTTTTTGTAACTTCCTGGAAACTTAAATTTAGTCAGTGCCATGTCTTAGATTTGCTCAGGTGTAGATGTTAACTTAAATTTCTAAGACTACTTCAGGTCAGAATGGAACGGTTGCCCTGGTGGGAAGGTGCAGAACTATGTAAAAGTTAAGTTTTATGTGACATGTTTCCACTCAGTGTAGATCAATTATTTTGTAATAAGGTTAGATTTTGCATTTTAGATTGATTTTAGGTTATGTGAAAGCTTTTAGGTCAACCTGAAGCATTTCTAAGTTGTCAAAATTATTATTGTTGTTATTATTTCTGGTAGAGCTGCTCTGGACAAGGCTACTGTGCTTCTGAGTATGTCTAAAGGTGGAAAGCGCAAAGACAGTGTGTGGGGCTCTGGAGGTGGGCAGCAGTCTGTTAACCACCTTGTTAAAGAGGTAACTACTGGGTATTGTCTTTAACTTAATATACATGTATTCCTCAGGGGAAGTAAACTATGCCCTCTAGCTGGTATTTTTGTGGATAAAAATTAAGTTCTGTCTTAAAGCTATAAATGGAAAATTGGATAATCTTTGTGTATTTGGCTTTATTCCCTGGTGCTATAAATTATACAATAATTATATAATTATTATTAAATTTTTATGGCTTCCCTGACTAAAAAAAAAAGACTGTGTTAAATTAAAAGAGCTCTCATAAGAATGCTGTATTTGAACCTGAGAGGAATGCCTGAAGTATTTTCTTGTAGTAGTTAAAAATTTTCAAATACTGTCAACATAAGACTTTCTATTTTGTAGTTATTCAATAAATACATTAAAAAAAATTTTATAGAGAAAGAGTATGAGACAGGGAGGAGGGCAGTGGGTCAGGGGGAGAGAAAGAATCTTAAGCAGGCTCTCTGCTCATCATAGAGCCCAATGCAGGGCTCGATCCATGACACTAGGATCACAGTCTGAGCCGAAATCAAGAGTCAGATGCTCATCCTACTGAGTCACCCAGGTACCCTAGTAACTACATTTTTATATGAGCAATTTGAAACTGGATACTCTTAGATCATAAGTTAGGAATTATGAACACTAGAGTAGATCAGAGTGGTCGATTTTTGTAACGAAGTTCACTACTTGTGTGCATGCTTTAAAGTAATTGATTTATTCATTAAAGTGCCAGATTTATTCTCTATGGATTTTTTTTTCTGGCAGTAATGTTCTATAACAAGAAACCAGAAAAAGTACTTAATATTACTTGCAGATTTTTTTTTTTAAATTTTTTTTTTTTAACGTTTATTTATTCTTGAGACAGAGAGAGACAGAGCATGAATGGGGGAGGGGCAGAGAGAGAGGGAGACACAGAATCGGAAGCAGGCTCCAGGCTCTGAGCCATCAGTCCAGAGCCTGACGCGGGGCTCGAACTCACAGACCGCGAGATCGTGACCCGGGCTGAAGTCGGACGCTCAACCGACTGAGCCACCCAGGCGCCCCATTACTTGCAGATTATTAAGAAAATTAGAAGTCTTACAGTTCATGTACTTCTGACTTTTGAGTATAATCTTTTCATGTGACTATAGTTTTGATACTTAATCTTTTAATGATATGTGTACCTAGTTTGAGTGTTAAGGAGCTTAAACTATAGATTTTTGATCAGTTTGCTTTTATATATCTTAGGATAGATAATGTCATGATTATAATATCTGCTTTCAAAAAAAATTTCATGTGGTTAGGAAGATTGAGGTATAAAAACAGTCAAGATAACGGCATTTTGGCAAGAAAATGATATAAAATGCATCTAGATGGGAAAGGAAGAAGTAAAACTATCTCTATTCCCAGATGACATGATCTGTATACAGAAAATCTTAATGAATCCACAAAAAACAAAAAAACCCCAAACTGTCAACTAATAAATGAATCCAGCAAGATTATAGGGTATAAGATTAATATACAGTGTTCAATTCTACTTCTGTACACTAGCAACGAATGATATGAAATTAGGAAAACAATTGCATTTACAATAGAATAAAAAATATCAAAATACTTAGGACTAAATTTAACAAAAGAAGTGCAACTCTTATACACCAAAACTGCAAAACATTGTTGAAATAAATTAAAACTTAAAATAGATATCCAGATATCCTATGTTTATGGATTGGAAGACTTAATATTAAGATGATAACACTTAGGGTGCTTGCCTGGCTCAGTTGGAGGAGCTGCAACTCTTGATCTCAGGGTCGTGAGTTTGAGCCCCAAGTTAGGTGTAGAGATTACTAAAAAAATAATAAACTTAAAAAAAATGATGGTAATATTCCCCCAAAATTATTTTTTTGAGAAAGTGCCAGACTGTTTTATGTGAATTATCTCAACGAAAAAATAGTCAAGGTAGAAATGGAAATAGAACTACGAATATGAGTTTCAGGTTGACATTATTTGGGTATTCATTTATTTTTACATGGAAGGATGAGTTGGACAAAGAGGACTTTTAGAAATGTATATGTATGTATTTATAATTTATCATTCTCAAAAAATGCATGGAGCCTGATGGGAAACATTGAAATACTTCAAGTTCTATAACAAAGTTAAAAAACTGTAAGTGATATAATTTAAATAATAAATTTATTAATTTACAATTATAAAGTAAAAACACTTTATTCAAATGCCATGCTTTAAATATGTACTTTTTTTTTTAATGTTTATTTTATTTCTGAGAGACAGAGCACGAGGAGGGGAGGGGTAGAGAGAGAGGGAGACAGAGAATCTGAAGCAGTCTCCAGGTTCTGAGCTGTCAGCACAGAGCCCGATGCAGGGTTTGAACCCACGAACTGTGAGATCATGACCTGAGCAGGAGTCAATTGTTTAACTAACTGAGCCACCCAGGCGCCCCTAAATATTTACTTTTCTAAAGCATGATAATAGATATTATTCAGTATGTATCAGTATCATCGGTATGTATTCTATTGATCAAATTTTACTTTACCCTTTATTAAATACATTGCAGAAGTTGGAAGTCAAAGATAATTTAAATGAGATTATTTAATTAAGTGAGCCAACATTCATTGAGTGTCCACTAGGTGCAAAGGTGATTTTAACAGGCCATGTATAGGGAAGAACATTCTTGTTTGAAGTTCTTGTGCTGGAAAACTTTCCTCCTTTTCTCTGGAGCCATAGATGTTACTGTATTTGAACAAGAAAGTCAAGACTTGCCTCTTTAGTTACAACTAGAAACTGAATTCCAGATGAACATCTTAGATAATAGGTTTCAAATCCTATTTGAAGAGAAAAGAGAAGCTGTATGGATATTTTTGCCCTGTCTAGTAAAGCTCTATTATCATCATTTTTTGGCTTCCAGTGACTATTAAGGTCATCTGATGGAAGTGAAAGTTTGTGACATTGTAAAAATATATTTTGAGACTTTCAGCCAGTGCCCTCTAGTGGTCTTTAAAATCCCTTGTTTTACAGTGAGCATTGAAGTATTATGGTCACAACTGAGGTTAAGTCTAGTCATAGATTTCAGTGATTATTAAGGCACACTGAAGCGCTGCATTTTCTTTATAATTATCAGCCCTGTAAAAATTGGGGATTTACTTTTTAATTATGAAAATTTTGTTATGATAGTGTTGTGTCAAGTCTGTATGTTCTTACACAGCTGTTGGTGACCTGCTATTTGAGAGTAAGTAAATCCTATAGGCAGAAAGCACAGTTTAAAAAAAAAAAAAATTAGGAATTCTAATACATCTAAATTTTTAAATTTAATAGATTGATATGCTGCTGAAAGAGTATTTACTCTCTGGAGATATATCTGAAGCTGAACATTGCCTTAAGGAACTGGAAGTACCTCATTTTCACCATGAGCTTGTATATGAAGTAAGATTACTTTGACATTCCAAAGAGAGTTATTATTAAGTATTCCTTTTTGCACCACAGTGACTTAATGGTTCTTTAATAGTGTACATCTGTTTTTATTCTTTTAAAAAATTTTAATGTTAAGGGAGAAAGTTGTTTTTAAATTTTTATAATGATTATAATTACATATAAGACAAAAGGGATCTGATACATTTTAGGAGCAGTTTCTTGTATCAATTTAAATGACCAAAAATTCATTCATTTATTCATTCATTCAATTTTTAGGCTATTGTAATGGTTTTAGAGTCAACTGGAGAAAGTGCATTTAAGATGATTTTGAATTTATTAAAATCTCTTTGGAAATCTTCTACCATTACTCTAGACCAAATGAAAAGAGTAAGTATAACATTATTTTGAACAATTTTTAGGCTTCTACCTTAAATGTATAATAATTGAATACATATTATGAATTGTCAATGAAATATTCTTTTAGGTATGTTAAATAGTATTGTGCCTATAGTTGTTTTTTTTTTAATGGTTGTGATTATGTTTGATTTCTTGGAAAGTAACACTTCATTGAGTTTTTTTCCCTGTCTTTTTTAAAGATGTGATTGTTCTTCCTCAAGAGTTCTATTTTTAAGATATGATAGTTTTTATTTTGTATCTAGAGACAAACATGAACATGATCTTTTAACAAAAATTCTTTAAAGTATTTAATTTATTCCTATTTAAGATATCGGTGAGGTGCTTACTTGCCTTATATTTTAAAAAGTGTACTAAATGTATACAGATGAAGAAATGTGTCCAGTATCTGATGTCCGCCTGAACTCTTTTAAGAGAAAAATTTTAAAGAAAACATTCTATGACAAATATTGTCTATACTTTTCAAAGATCAGATCTGACTTCAGTCTAATTTTACGAATGTTTGGTCTTTAAATGTCGTTTGATGACAGTGATGGGTCATATGGCATTATGTACTTTATATGGGCTAACAATTCTGTATATAATTTCATTGTTTTAGGGTTATGAGAGAATTTACAATGAAATTCCAGACATTAATTTGGATGTCCCACATTCATACTCTGTGCTTGAACGATTTGTAGAAGAATGTTTTCAGGCTGGAATAATTTCCAAACAACTCAGAGATCTTTGTCCTTCAAGGTATTTTGTTACTTTTTTCCGCATAAAATGTTGGCTGAGGTGCTTGGAAAGGCTGATTTTCTGTCATTCCAGAAAAATTCTGGAATTCTGTCAGAAAAGTAATATCTCCCCTGAAGCCACTCAAGAGTGAAAATCATGAGTTTTGAGTTAATAGAAAAACTAGGGCAAAGCTTATTTTGCCCCCTTGTAAAATTTATACAGAGCTACTTCATGAAGCCCCTTTTCACTGGAAGGAAACTAATTTTGTGTAGTAGTTCTGTGTACCAGGCTCTGTTCTAAGTAGTTGAAATATTTCAGAGTAGATATTATCACCAATGAGATGAGAAAATTAAGGTTTAAGGAGATGTAATAGAAATTTTCTAAGTTCACACACAGTAGAGACTAAGGATGAATCCAGACCTTTTCTGGCTTCCAAGATATAGGCTATTCCTTACTCCATGTAGCTTCCTTTTATTCCTTCATAGAATGGAGAATTGAGGCTAATTGGGTCTTATCTCATTAGAAAGTATATGTGTGTGATTCTTTGGAGATACTGTATTTGTGCTACTAGGATCTAACTCTTTAGGAGTTGATGAATTTTTTTGTGGTTAAAATAAAGCTTATAATGTAAGTTTATAATAAATAGGTATAAATGTTAGTAATAGCTAAACTTGTGTATATCTGTTTTGTTTTTTTTTTAATGTTGTTTATTTTTGAGACAGCAGGGGAGGAATAGAGAGAGAGGGAGACGGAGAATCCCAGGCAGGTTCTATGTAGTCAGCACACAGCCCGACATGGAGCATGACCTCACAAACCATGAGATCCTGACCTGAGGCTACCTGGGTGGCCTGGGTGTGTCTGTTTTATGTAAATTTTAACTTTTTGTAATTTTTAAACTGAAAAAATTGCAAAGCTTTGTCTATTTTAAGTGCATTGTGAGAATTAAATCTCAGAAAAATAGTTCTTGGTAGTGTCTGTTGCTCTAGAAAGTTTAGAAGCTTTTGAGAGAAGAGGAGGAAGATACTGTTTAATGGCTTTGATAAAAATGTTTGCAAATATCCATCTCCAAAATCTCTCTCTGTGCTTGGTGATGGCATCATTTATGTGCCAAGTTGTATACATCAGTAAATACTGCCAATGTTGGCAAGGGTTCTTGCTACTTACTGCTTTGTTCTGCATCTCAGTCTCCTTATATTTACAGTCTGAAGCCTGTATGTGCCAGAAAAAGTAGCTGATTTCCACTTAGACTTCATGTGAAAAGGGGTCAACACCTTGGCACTGGCTTTTTAAGTTTTTCATCCTCTGTTCAGAAGTCTAAATGGTCATTTTTATTGTGGCTTTACCCTCAAGAATCAGTTGAGGGAGATACCTAAATTTTCACTGTATGCTATAGAACCTTGACTTTTTATCCTCTATCCATTAGCCTATTTGGGTGAAGTGCACGCTTGTGTGTGGTGTTGAATGCTTGTGCATGTTGGTCTAGGGTCAGAAAATGAGGACTAATCCTGGACAACTCTGTTTTCCACTTACTGCTTTAGGCTGCTGGTCAAATATTTCTCCTGGGCTGTACATAGCTACTGTGTTTGGCTACATACAGCATAAGTGTGCTTACATTATAAAGCAAGACCTCTTGATTTTGAAATAGCAGGAATCCCGGGGCACCTGGGTGGCTCAGTCAGTGAAGCGTCTAACTCTTGAGTTTTGCTCAGGTCATGATCACACCGTTTGTGAGATTGAGCCCCATGTTGGGCTGTGTGCTGATAGCATGAATCCCATGCTTGGGATTCTCTTTCTCTCTCGAAATAAATAAATAAACATTAAAAAAAAAAAAAAAAAAGAAATAGCAGGAATCCCAAAATGGGGCATAGACAGGAATTAATTGGATTCTGATTTTTCCATGTTCAGGTTACGGCTTTTCTAGATTTGAGAAAAAGTTAAAACAAAATTTTTAACATGGATATTTTCATAGGTTCTGTAGCTTTAATTTGCATAATTCCAAATCATGTTGGTGTCTCTTTGTCTCACTGTTTAGCTTTCAAATAATACTCAGAGAAGTAAATATTGAAGTTCCAAAAAGCATGTTTGCCTTATATTTTAACTTTTCTTTTACATGACTCCATTTGACAATGAACTTATTCAATAATTAAGCTCTTATTTAACTAAAAACTGCTTGGATTAACATTAACAGTTCATTTGATTTGCTACCTCCTAGGATACATAGCAAGAAAAGAGTCTTTTTTTCAAAAGGATTAGAGGCATGCTCACTTTTTTTTTTAAACAGAACCCTTCAAAACCTAATGACTAACCAAAAGAACCCAAGATGTTTGTTTGTTTGTTTATAGATAGAATTGATCTCCATTTTCATGTTTGTGTTCTTTTCATTACAGGGGCAGAAAACGTTTTGTAAGTGAAGGAGATGGAGGTCGCCTTAAACCAGAGAGCTACTGAATATAAGAACTCTTACAGTCTTAGATGTTCTAAAATATATAAATATATCTGAATTGTAAGAGTTGTTAGCACAGGTTTTTTGTTTTGTTTTGTTTTTGAAGCACTTGTTTTGGGTACAAGGCATTTCTGAAATTTTATAAACTTACAATTTAAGGGGAATTTTTAAAGGAAGTGTTTTCTTTTTTCATTCTTTCGTATTTTTGTTTTTTTGAGGGTGTAAAGGAGGGACAGAAGAGTAACCACTTCTTAAGTGGAATATTCTCATAAGCTACCTTTTGTAAGTGCCATGTTTATGACCTAATCATTCCAAGTTTTGCATTGATGTCTGACTGCCACTCCTTTCTTTCAAAGACAGTGTTTTTGTAGTAAAATCACTGGTTTATACAAAGCTTTATTTAGGGGGTGAAGTTAAGCTGCTAAAACCCCATGTTGGCTGCTGCTGTTGGAATACTGTGCTTTGGGAGTAAAAAAAAAAAACAAAAAAAGTTATTTCTTTGTCTTAAAGAATTTTAAGAAAATGAGTTAGTCATAAGACTTATTCATTTTTCCAGGGAACATATTGATTGGTCTCAAAGACTAGACAGTTAAATAAATGGTGGCTGGAACATCTATTTTTCTACAAAACTGGAAAAATGAACCTGGTTCTAAAAGAATGTATGACAAAATAAAACATGTGAAGCAGTGTTGATTCTTCATTGGGAGTACATTTATTTTAGGTCTTTTTAAAAACTTTTATTTTACACAGCAAATTTTAAATCCTCTAAGGGAGCATATTTGAACCTAGTGAATTTAAACTTTGTTCTTTGCAAACTTTTAAATGAAAAGTACTTGGGGCACCTGGGTGGCTCAGTCTGTTAAGCATCCAACTTTGGCTCAGGTCATGATCTTATGGTTTGTGGGTTTGAGCCCCACATCAGGCTCTGTGCTGATAGTTCAGAGCCTGGAGCCTGCTTCAGATTCTGTGTCTCCCTCTCTCTCTCTGCTCCTCCCCTGCTCACGCTCTCTCTCAAAAAATAAACATTAAAAAAAATTTTAAATCAAAAGTACAATCGTAAATAAATTCTTTTAATATTATATGTGGGAAATGCACGCATACTTATTTTCTGATCTTATCTAAAGCTCAATGAAATTTCTAAAATTTCATCATTCTTAAATTCTGTTACCAGCTAATGTTTGTGTTATAAAAAATTCTTCAGTGACTCAAAAAGTTTTACATTTATCCAGTGTTTGAGAAAATAGTAGCTACCAATAAATAGCAGTTATCTAAAGAACGATTACATTTCTAACCTCTTTTGTAGAGCCTGATTACTCAGCAAGGCCTCAAGGTCCATGGTAATTTAAATGGTCTATTATTGATTGTAGCAACCAGCCAAGAATTATATTCAGAATTTATAAAGGTATTAGGAATATGCCCATTGCAGGTTTAGAATTAAATCTTTTAGAATTAAAACTCCAAATTTAATGTTGATATTTATCCCATGGGCTCTTTCAAGTCTGTAGTTTTAATTGTGTGTTTGATACCTGGATGATAAAGGTAGCCAGGTAATTCTTAGTCCTTAAAGTCAGTATAATTAAAAACTCGGGACTGGGGCACCTAGGTGGCTCACTGTTAGTTAAGTGTCTGACTCGATTTCTGCTCAGGTAACACTCTTCATGTGGTTCGCGAGTTTGAGCCCTGCGTCAGGCTGCATGCTGACAGTCCGGTGCAGTGCAGAGCCTGCTTGGGATTCTCTCTCTCCCTCTCTGCTCCTCCCCTTTCTCACATTCTCTTAAAATAAATAAACTTCAAAACGTTTTATGAAAACAAAAAGCTCAGGGGACTACTGGATAAGTGAGGGTTTCAAATTTATTTAGTTTTGTCATTACTGGTAGAATCAGTTGGTTAGGCAAAATAGCCTTAAACATGAAACAAAATTTGTAAAAGAGTTTTAAAGTTAGGTAATGTAAAAGCCCCAAAACGCTTTGTACAAGATTAGAATGTATCGTCAAATTCAGTTTTTAATAAACATGTAAAGATTTTGTGAACATAAGGGTTGCATTTAGTCACTTGTGCCTAAGAATTTTACCCGTAAGACTGATAGGAATGGTGAACAATAATTTACAGTTCTAAAAACTTGGGTAAAAAAAAAAAAACAAAACCCATAAAATTTGGGTTCAAAGTTTTTTTAATTGCTTATGTTCAATACAAACCACAGTGTCTAAATTCACAATACAAGTTTCATTAGTCTTGGGTATTTTTATATTATTTATAAGCACTATCAGTTTTATTAACACACACTGTTCTCAGCATACAGGTGCAAATTATTTTCTAGCTATTGTTAATACTAAGGTAGGATATTCTGTAGAAGTGCTAAGTTATCATTCAGTGAGTTATTTGCTGTTGTTCCTTTTCTGCCATTTCTTGTTGGCGAATTGTATCCTGGGCTGCTTGCTGCATTTTCTCCAATTTTTCCAGAGTCAGAGATTTTAAGGGTAAAAGTTTGGGTTTACACAGCACCATTGTGGTTATATCTTCCACAGACAGCTGCCCTAAGTTTAAAAAGAAACAATTTGAGTGAGATGACCCAGTTGATTGGTAGTTTGGATTTGCAGCTAGAATGAAAGTCTAAAGACTTAATCCACTATCAATGAAAATCTTTTGTTTTCACAGTTACTTTAAATATATTAACATTTAATACTAGGGAGTTCACAAGGACGCCTTTTTGAACTTGGTACCTAAAATTCCAAGCTACCTATGAGACACACGACTCATTTTGTGTCAAATGTTTAATGTGCAAAAAGATTCAGGAGAAATACATAGTGCATAAAAATACTTAATATGTTAATACCATTCTTTTACTATATTAACTACTGAATGTTAAACTGTCAGCTTTTCTTAATGATTGCTTGACTTAGGTTTCTTTTTCCCCATTTCCAGACCATATTTAACATGGTGAATTACAGTACTAGTTTTTTCATTGAAAATTTCATATTGTAATTTGCAAATTTGAGTATAACAGGATTCCTAGGTTGAACAATGCTTCATTTGTTATCCTTTTACTGGGGGGGGGGGGGGGGAGCAGTGGAGGAGTTCTTTATACTTGTAAAAGAGTGGATGGGGGGCGCCTGGGTGGCGCAGTCGGTTAGGCGTCCGACTTCAGCCAGGTCACGATCTCGCGGTCCGTGAGTTCGAGCCCCGCGTCAGGCTCTGGGCTGATGGCTCAGAGCCTGGAGCCTGTTTCCGATTCTGTGTCTCCTTCTCTCTCTGCCCCTCCCCCGTTCATGCTCTGTCTCTCTCTGTCCCAAAAATAAATAAACATTGAAAAAAAAATTTTTTTTAAAAAGAGTGGATGGTAAATGTGGCATACAAGACACAAAATAGTTACAGATGTTTAGCTACTTAGCCTATGTGCCTACTACTTTTTAGGTACCTGTAATATTCTGTGACCTAAGTATTTGTAATTTAGATACCTTGTTTTGGAAGAACTTCCCGGAACATTGACTTCACTTCCGCCATATCTGAATTGTTGGATACAGCTAAGTTTTTTCCTTCAATGAGAAATCAATTGTTAACATTCAAGAATGAATTTCCAAAGCATATTGCTTGAGATATTTCCATTATACTTTAAGAAGTAAAATCACAATTCCTACAGAAAATGAACTACCCTGCCCTTGCATAATTTTCCTATTAATTTCCTAGGAGTCTTTTCATTGAAACAAGATTGAGAGAGTTAATGTAAGGATCTGGAGTGTGTCAATGTTCTTTAATCAGTGGAGGTGTTAATTTGGAAGGCTACATGTTCTGTTTTTTTCCCTTGTAGTGAAAAATTGGTAGGGCTTCATTTATTTGGCATAATTACCTAAGAGAGGCCAGCTGAGGAAAACCAAAAGCATTTTTGTGCAGCCATTTGGTTCACTGATAGCATCTCCCTGAAGGTGGATGGGGTAAAAAAATGTTACCATTTGGGAAGTGGGGTAAGGCAGGTAGTTAGGAAAAAGAGGAGGTAGTAGGTAAATATTTCCTAACGTTCCCACTTCTCAACAGCTAACAGCTGGCTTCTACTTTAATCCCTTTGCTATCATGACAAAAAGCATCCTAAGGAACAGTTATTGGCTATACCGGTCCTGTTTGTAAGGAGGCAACACAAACAGGTGAAACTGGCTCTTGAAGAACAGAAGTGAGGTATGCTTTCAGTTTACTACTTTTCTTTAATACAGAGATACAACATGCTAAAGTGCCAGCAAATACCTTTATCTTGAGTATTTTGTTAAGAACATACCAGCATATATGCCATCTCTGGCTGATGGCATTTGTTTCCAGTGTTACATTCCAGATTACTGCCATGCTGTATATTCAAGGTGTTCCGGATTGTAATTTGTAGCATGATCCTTTTACAAACACAGATGTTTCTCTAGACAGACCCACCCATTTTGCGATATTTCACCATACTGATGCAACCTTACCATGTGCCTTTCACAACATTACCACAGAAGAAAGATTTATTATTTATAAAGTGGTGATGCTGGCGTCATGCCTGCCTTTACCGCCCACTGCAAATTAGTTATCAAGTGAAGCTGCTTCTGGTCTGTTATTCCCACTCTACTACTAACTTTGACATTTGTAAAGAGAGCTTCCTATTCCATCCAAGCCTCTCCTTTCTCATTCAGATTCCCATTCTGGAACATCTAAAGTTCCTAAGGAACCTCTATACATTTTCCAGAACTTTGTCATCAAAGTTTAACCCCTACACTGCTCTGTTTGGGAGTGAAGATGAAATAGGGAATGGACCAGGAATGAAGTAGCAACTCCTCATTAAATGGAATCAGATAAATGCAATAGCAATTTCCTTAGAATGCACAACTTCTTCAGCCATATTCTTTTCTTGTTAGGCCTGCTGTCGTATCTAGTGATCATTTCCCTTTTTTCCCCTGGTTATGTTGAAAGCTAATAGCATTGCAGATCCCTGATTAGCCTGAATATGAACTATAAGCTATAATAAACAGCCTCTCCACTAAAATATCACAATGAACATGTTGAGTAAGCCCTTATTTGTTGCAAATCTGACATGATATGCTGCCAAAAGGGAGGATAAACGTTATAGATGTTGATAAATGTGAAAAGAAATAACAGTAGCCAAGAGTTTTTGTATCACCATTTTTTTTTTTTATCAGCAAAACAGTGGATGAATACTTACAATCTTCAATGTTTTTTTTTTTTTTTTTTTTTTTTATTTTTTTTAAATTTTTTTTTTTTTTCTTCAACGTTTATTTATTTTTGGGACAGAGAGAGACAGAGCATGAACGGGGGAGGGGCAGAGAGAGAGGGAGACACAGAATTGGAAACAGGCTCCAGGCTCTGAGCCATCAGCCCAGAGCCTGACGCGGGGCTCGAACTCACGGACCGCGAGATCGTGACCTGGCTGAAGTCGGACGCTTAACCGACTGCGCCACCCAGGCGCCCCTCTTCAATGTTTTATAGAGTAGCAACTTCAGCTACTCAGAACTCAATCACAATCCTTTGCTCTCTCTAGTCTGTCCCTCTTTCACATCCAAAATCTGGCTGGAGGAAAACAATGAAACTTGGTGCTCTACTAAACCTTAGTTCTGTTTCACTAAGCTGCCATTGTTACTGCAAAGGGTGTGGGGCCAAAAGCCTGGTAGGGAGTGGGTTGGGTCTGGTGTGGGGAATATCAGTGCTGGCAGTCACTTGCCTGGGTGGAGTGTTGGCTTTACTAGGGTTGGCTATTGTTCTAGGCGCCCACCCCCCCCCAGGCACTGGCAGGAGAGAAACAGGAAGGGAAGGGCTAAAATAAGCAAGGTGGTGGTTGGATGACCCTCACTGGCAAGGCTACAGTGTCTTGATAATCAACTGCCCAGGGAGTCCACAGTAGGAAGGAACATTTCTTTCCTTCACCTGCTAATGGCCAAACATGGGTGTTTTGTCTGGTGTAATGTGCCCTAAGGAGTTGTGGTTGCTTCTAAAGGTACTTTCTTATTATGATGAGGTAAGATGTGTGTACCACTAGGGACAAATGGGTCAAAGAAGAAACATATCAGCTATGACAGAAATTCACATGTATCATACAAGTGCCATGTAATTCAACTCAATAAATATGTGTCTATAACGTGCAAAGCACTATTCTTTAGTGAACAAAACAGACAAAACCTCAAACCTTTTGGACCTTACACTCTAGAGTAAGTAAATAATAGGATGCTATAAGGTAGTAAGTGCTATAGAAAATAAAGTTTAATGGGATGTAGGAGTGCTGAAGTGGGTACTGTAGTTGAAGTAGGAAAATGATCATGGATTCATGAAGCAAGTGAAAATCATGTGACACTTTGGTGTGTGTGTTAGATCTTTTGAAATTGCAAAAATAATCTAAAGCTGACAGTATCCAGAGTTAGAGAAGGTAGAGAGAAATGGGCATTCTCTGTTGGTGGGTGGGTTTCTTGGTACAGATTTTTTAGATATTTTGTAGTATCTATTAATATTTTGTATTATCTACTGAAGCTAAATATGCACATTTTCTTTGACCCAAGCATTCTAGAATGGGCCCTAAAGAAATAATGCACCGGTGTATAAAGACATAAGAATAAGAATGTTCATTAAAGCACTGCATTGAAGAGCAAAATGTTCAGCAATAGGTGAATCTAAATATTCAGCAATGTATCAAAGGTTAAATAAATTCTGTAACAGCCATACAATGGACTACTATGCCAGATTTTAAAATGATACATTTGTCAAGGTATATTTTAAGAGAAAACACATTCAATTGCAGAAGTAAAATTCTTACACTAATGTAACCCAAACTTTTAATGCTTGGAGAATAGAATGTCAATAATTTTTTGAAGCTCTTGGTCTGGGTAATTGGAAAATAATCTACTTCCTTTCCCTCCGTAGTTTCTTTAGTTTGTAATTTGTCCCAGAGATAATGGTTTTGATGGATAGTACATTTCAAAGTCATAACAAAGTAAGCAAACCTGTCGTAGCCATTGAGCTGGATGCCTAAAATTAATGCAGAAGAACTTGGAGGGAAACCAAATCTGTCATGAAATATTTTACAAAGCTGTAGGCGGAGTTGAAAGACACTTAAGTCTAGGAAGGATTACTACTTTATATCAATCATACACGTGTTGATAATATAAGTTAATTTTACAACTTGGACAAGTTAAAAATTTCTGGGGTGAGTTAATTTGATACTTGAACTAAACTGTGTATGGGACTGGACAAGAGCACTAAAATGTCCTAAACCCAGAGAATATATGTAAGTGGTCCTCAAATTTTATGCTTGCATTAACATGCAGAGATTTTTATTCCATTTACTCATTCATTCATTTATAGTTTATTTATTTATAGTTTATATATTGAGAGAGAAAGAGAGAGAGAGAGAGAGAGAGAGAGAGAGAAAGCACACAGACGGGAGGGGAAGAGAGGAAGAGAGAGAGAATCCCAGCAGGCACTCCGCCATCAGGGCAGAGCCCACCAAGGGGCTTGAACTCACCAACCGTGAGATCATGACTGAGTGGAAATCAAGAGTTGGATGATTTGCTAACTAAGCCACCCAGGTGCCCTCAGATTTTTTAAAACTAGGTAGAAAAACTAAATACCCCTTTACACGTTTCTAAATTGACAAATTTATTAAGTTCAAATAGTTCTAAAGACATAATTTCCAGCATATTTAAAAATAACTGTTATATCAGTCTTTTATTTTTTTGTTTTATTTTTTGAAGTTTATTTATTTTGAGAGAGAGAGAGAGAGAGAGAGAGAGAGCACGTGGGGAAGGGGCAGAGTGGGGGAGAGAGAATCCCAAGCAGGGCTCAAACTCACAAATCAAGACATCATGACCTGAGCTGAAACCAAGAGTTGGATGCTTAACCAACTGAGCAACCCAGGTGCTCCATATCAGTCTTTTAAAAATACATCCAACATAATCTCAATATCATAAAAACTTGACAGCTATTATCCTCCATTAGTAAAAAGAATGAAGAACTTACTTTTAAGTCAGAAAGTTTACATCTTTTTTCTCCCTAGACCTCTATTACCATTCCACTTAATTTTACTGTAATATATTTTCATGCTTAACCATATTTTAATGATTGATTATCCTACCATATTTCTCTACAAAAATGTCTACAAATGAAAAACTAAAATATTCTGGATTGAGTTATTACCATTATTAGTGAAAAATTGATCAAAATAAGTTATACATGGACAAAATAATTACTGAAGATAAAAAATAAAGTTAATGGCTGTATATCTATTAATAAGGACAGAGCTTTAAAAGTAAACACTGGACAGTGAAGACTGGAGTAGAAAGGATGCTCTTTTCGGGACAAGGGAATTTACTCTTTCAGAATCAAAAACAAATGTAACAAAAGAGGAATTTGGGATCATATGTTCCTATCCAAACACATTTTTCCTTTCAACAAACATACCAATGTCTATAATGCCAGTCACAGCTAAATGAAGGAGCTACAGTGGATAAGAACCTTTTGGGGGTGCCTGGGTGGCTCAGTTGGTTAAACGTCCGACCCTTGATTTTGGCTTGGGTCACAGTCTCACAGTTGTGAGACTGAGCCCCACGTCAGGCTCCATGCTGAGTGTGGAGCCTGCTTAAGATATTCTCTCTCTCTCTCTCTCTCTCTCTCCCTCTCCCGTCCCCCACTCATTTTCTTGTTGAAATAAACATTAAAACATAATAAAAAATACGATAAAGCAAATCTATTTCATAATATAATTCAAGGTTGAGCAAATGTGGGCAAGTTTTTAAGTTGGTGGCAAAGAGTAAAAACCTTTAAAATTATAGGGAATAGAGGCCCGGTGTACATAAGACTCTATCTTGAATTTTTGATGGAAGTGACAAATGGAAGTTGCCTAACCTAAGAAAATAAATGTACCTGAAATATGTTTAGAAAAACATTTCTAAAGTATTTTCAGATTCTGGCCTAACTGCCAATCCTGTTTTCATATAAGAAACATAGGTCACCAACTGGTGGCCCTTGGTCCTATCTGGTTAAATGTTTTGCTGGCTTGCTAAATATTTAAAAAGTATTTGAAACTATGTTTAAAAATCACAAGATCTTCACATAAAGTCCAAATTTCAGCTCCTCTTGGCAAATCTGGCACTTCCCACATGGCAAAATTTGGCTAGGGCTGGAAAGTAATGTCCCAGATGAATGTGGAGACTTGTCTAGTCCCCCACTTCTGCCTATTGTTCCCTTTCCCTTACCATCCTCATTGCTATAGGCACTCGATGTCACAACTTCAATAGAATACACAAGAACCACTATTACACATTATATTCCAAATTGTCCTATTTTACCATTAATAGGTATTAAGAAACAAGATACAATCTTAGAGAACGGAGGGAGGTACCAGAAGCAATTTGTTTCTGTAAAGGACAACAGAGGATATTGTTTGGTGAATCTTTATTAGTTTAGATCTTTTTAAGTAAATTCAATCTGCCTAGTACAGGTTGTGGATGGAGTGGCAGGAATTGCAGGAAAAATATGAAAGATCTTATTTGTTTTATTCAAGACTTATGATCGACTAACAGATGAATTTTCAAATGCATATTAGATTTCTGAATGTAAACTAACATGAAGGTGAAAGAGGGAGCCCCAAAAGAAGTGTTTTCTTTTTAGCAGACACAAAGTAGTAATGCTCATTCTCACTCGAGGGCTGCCCACATACTAGCAGAGTGCTTAGTTTGGATTGATAATGTTCATCTGGAGATGCCAAATAACATCATATGTCACGTATTTGGAAACTATAATAGTTCTACTGTGTTTGCTATCTGGCATCTGCTGGTAGGAAAATGTTGCAACATGTTCAATTTGGCTAATTAATTTAGACTCATGTGAATAAAATGTGCGGTGTTTAGCTTCTGAAATGTGCCTAGGCCTAAGAACAGGAACTGTTCTTCTTGGATGAACTTGGATGATGGTATACTTCACTAGCAGACACTACTATTAAGTTAATAGAAAATGACACATCCCACTCACACAAAATACCAGATGGCCAGCAGTTGCCTTGGTATCTGCTTTGATAACATCAAGATTCATCTGTATTTCAATTGCAGGGCCCACACATCTTTCATCAACAGTCCTCAGGGTGCCAGGAGTTGAAACTCATGAAACTATGCTGACATCAGTACACTGTTGCAGATTATGTTGCATCAGCTACAAGTGTAGGCAAAGTAGCAGCAATACTTTACTAAAGGTCGACAGCTGAGGACACTAGCACTTCCTCTCTACAGACAGGAGGATTGAATGCTAATTTCTTCTTTGTAGGACAGCATAGCAGGGTGTGTGTGCAGAGAAGTGGGATGCATTTAACTAGCCACTCATGCCACTGGTAGATGTAGTCACATTTGAGAAGACTTAATCATTAATCATGATTGGACGAGTATGAATACTGTGAAGTATTCTGGGGAAAAAAAATGTTAAATGGAATCTAATCAAGCCTCTAGATCAGTTTCTGATTTACAAGAAATAAGAAAAAAGGAGACATTCAAGAAGACCTCTGCTCTGGACTCTTTAAAATGCCAACGTTGGGGCGCCTGGGTGGCTCAGTTGGTTAAGCGTCTGACTTTGGCTCAGGGCATGATCTCACGGTCCGTGAGTTGGAGCCCCACGTTGGGCTCTGTGCTGACAGCTCAGAGCCTGAGCCTGTTTCACATTCTGTGTCTCCCTCTCTCTCTGCTCCTCCCCTATTCACGCTCTGTCTCTGTCTCAAAGGTGAATAAACGTTAAAAAAAAATAGATAAATAAAATGCCAACATCACAGGAGAAAAAAAGATAGGGGAGTTGTTCTCAATTAAGGCTAAAAGTTACAATACCCAAGCACAATACATAAACCTTGACTGGATTCTGAATTTTGTTGGAGCAGGGGTAGAGATATACAAAATATTCTTAGGTCAAATGGGAGAATGTACATACAGACTAGATTTTAAATATTACAGAACAATTTCCTTTGTTGTGATAATGATACTGTGTTTTGCAGAACTTTATAATCCTTAGGGAAATACATTTTGGAAATTTTAGAGGTGCCTGCTTAACAATAGATCGGTAACCTATTTCCAAATAGTTCAACAACAATGAAAAAAGTGTGAGAAGGAATGAAATAAATATAGCAGAATTTAACAACTGTTGGATCTAGGTAAAGGGTATATGAATATTTATTGTATTTCCTTCAACTTTTTAATGTATGATTTCTGTTTTTCGAGGGAAGAAATCATGTTGGAAGGAATTCAGAGGGGAAGACTAGGAAAAGGTTGAGTAACAGGAACCACACTGAATTTGATAAACTAAAGCTGGCAGTGTCTTAGGTCCCCAGGACACCAAAAATATTCAATCTTTTAGGAAGTACTTACCAAAATAATATCATGTGCAGGATAATATGATAGGCAGATGAATCTGATAAAAACCATTTTAGACATAAACACAGCAGTAAAGCTAAGAATGTAAGCAGCTGTTATATAAAATAGAGATTGTCCTAAAAGAAGTACAGAAAGTGCTAGGTAAGCGCAGAGGAAGTTGCTTCCTGTTGGAGAGAATCTGGAAACATCTCCAAGGGTAACTAGGACATTAATATACAGTCACAAAAGGTTAGTGCTTCAATGATTAACCTTGGAAGAAACCAGAGTAGTTCATTTTGGTTAAAGCGTGAGTAGTAAGGTAGTAGAAAGAGATTAAATAATGAAGGTGGGTCTGCACCCTTGTTGAGAAAGTTCTCCTGGTCTTTTTCCCCCCGCCCCCGCCCCCCCCCCCCCAAACTTTAGGCATCCAACCCAGCATTACCAATCTGACTGACAGTTCTTGACTTAAGCCTACAGAAGGAACTACACGAGTTAAGCTGTGACAACTTTTGGAAAGAACCATGTAAAAGTATTACGGTATTTTTAAGAATATTCACAAGCAGTAAGTTGTTTAATAAAATGCAGACATGGAGGATTAGGACGGTATACCTCTACCCAGAACCGCAGTTAATGCTTATAAACCCACAAAAGAGGAGAAACAAAGGAAAGGAAGAAAATTCAAAATGTGAAGACAAGAGGTGGGAAAATAAGACTTAAGAGGTGTGGCCGCTGTGGTGGAGGACCACCTTTTTTCCTTTCTAGCCGGCAATGGAAAACGTTTTCCTCAAGCTCCACAATTCTCCGTCCTCCAAAGGTCGGGATGGAAGTACTCAATAGGAATTTAAGGGGGCGCGGTCAGGAGCTCCAGCGGCGGGAGTGAGGGGCTCCGCCCCGTAGCACGAGCCTAAGCCCCCGCCGGGCCCAGCTGGCTGCAGCTGGGTTAGAGAGGATGGTGGAGCGGCCTCGCCCGACAGGGAACCTCAGAGGGGCGGAGGTAGGGCGGGCCGCCGTCAGGCCAGCCCGGAAAGAAAACCTTCCTCCAGCGGAAGCGGCTGTGAGCTCCCCTCACCTCCTCGGCTCTCCGTCTCCCGCGGGACGTCTAGCTTGGGCCGTCTAACTTGGGCCGTCCTCACGGGACAGGGCAGATCGGATCCTCACCTCACTTGGCGGCTCCAGTGGAAATGGGCACTCCCTGGGGTGCCGGGGGCTATTCCCACCCTTCCGCCATGACCCCATTCAGAAGTGCCAAATGCAACTTCCGGGCGGGACAGGGATTTTCGGAACCCTAACCTTTTGTCCACCTAGGTAAGTGATTAGAGGTCCCAGCAAAATAAGGGCCAGGAAACCTGCTCCTTCCTCTCCCCCAACCCGGGCAGGCGGTTCCGAATATGAATTAAGTTGTCTAACCTGGGATGACTGGTCACCTTTAGTCCTTTTTCGGGCCTACTTACAGACGCCTCTCTTCCCAGACCGCCCGATTGTTGCCCAGGGCAACGGTGAGATTGGACGAAGGGAAAACTACGTCACACTGGAGACGCGAGGCCAGGAAACTCCCTTTGCCATTAGCAGTTATGGCTGCCTTAGCGTCAACAGTCACTTCCGTTTGCGAGTTGTCACTCTACCCAGCCGGAGGCTTACTCTGTGGCCCGGCTTGCCAGCGGCGCCCAGTGGGCGGGAGAGAGGGCCTAGAGCAGCTGAGGAAAGGAAAAGGGCGGAGCGAGGGAAGCTGGCGCCAATGCCTCACTCCGATTGGACAGCGTCGTTGGCGCCAGTGCCTCACTGTGATTGGGTAGTGTCGATTGCCCTGGCCCCGCCTGTTTTTCTCCCAGCGAGTGACGGGCCTGAGCCGGAGGGGTGGGGCGGGGCGGTAGGAGCGAGAGTGTGTGGAGGGGCAGGCGGGGCGGGGCGAGTGGGGGAGGGGCGGGCGGGGGGCGGCGGTTGGGCAGCGTCGCTTCTAAGGAGGAGGAGGAAGGAGGGCGAGCGAAGAGGATGGCGGAGTTGGGGCTCCTGACGGTAACCCGGGGCTGCTGAGGCGGGAGGGCGTTTGTCGGTCGGTTCTTCCTGCCTTCCTTCTTACCCGTCGGGCGGTCCGGTGGCTGTCGGTAGAGGGAGGCCCCGCGCGCCCTGAGGGGCTAGAGCCGGCGGGGCCGGGGCGAGGCCCGAGGGGCTGGGGCCCTGGGAGGCGCCGCGGCCGCCGCCGCCGCCGCTTTCCTGGGTGCTGTCGCAGGGAGGGCTGGGCCCTCGGAGCCGGCTCTTGTGCGGGGCCCCGCAGCTGGGCGCCGAGACCGAGCCGGTCGGCTCTGACAGCGGCCGGGGCTGGGCCTGCGGTGGTGGCGGGCGGCCGGGGCAGCGCCCGGGCGAGGGCGAGCCGGCGCGAGGGCGCGGGGCCGGGGGCGCCCGGTGGACGGCCCGGCTCCACTCTGCTCCCCGGGCACCTGGCCCAGGCTGCTTGGGCGCCCCGTGGGCGTCCGGGGGCTGTTAGTCGTTGGTGGGGGGCCCTGGCGCAGCGCTGGTGGTGCGGGGTGGGGTGTTTCCTCGCCCCCTACTCAAAGCCCAGCACTCTCTCCCCGTCTTCTTTCGGTGAAGAGTGGTGAGTTGGCTTTGGGTATGTTGCCTGGTGAGGCGAGTTGTAGGCATCCAAGACCGCCCTGTTGGACTTGCCTGGTGGCAACCTCTTTCCGCCGTAGCTTTTAGGGATAGAGGAAAAGTACTCTTATCTCCTCCTCTCTTCTCCCCCCCCGCTCTTAACGCCGAAGGCTTCTGGGCCAAAAGGTTTTTCCCCAGCCCCTCAGTATCCATTGTTTTGTACCTTCCCCCTCCCCCGCCCCATGCCTAGGTAGAAGAATGACTTCAAACCATTAATTGCCCCCTCCCCCCTTTTTTAAATCAGTAGAGGTTTTGTGTTATTGTGTTTGTATGGATTTACAAACAGGTGGAATGAATACCGATTCGGGAGTTGGAAAGATGCTTTTGTGTGAGTTTTTAAGCTTTCAGTACTTACAGTTAGTGGGTGATTTGATTCTGTCTGTTGCTGCTTTGTATCATAATGGGGGTGATGAGAATAAAAGAGGAAGCGATGTTTTGCAACCTACCCAAAGAAATGTTTAAGTCTCTGGGGATGCTGAAGCAAAATTGGGTTGCAGACGTGTACTGTATAGTATTCGCTTCCATCATGATAACTACCAACAGTCTCTCTCTAAGCTTTCACTTGTGCAATTTTGTACACTTCTTCATAAATGTCAGCTTCTAGTATCTACTCGGCGCGATTCCTGGATCTAAAATTTCTTGTTTGTCAGAATTCTAGGGCATACTTGTGTATCCAAGCATTTTTGTATTTGAATGCAGCATTAACAAATTGTCTTATTTAAAGACGTCAGTTTATTAGTGTACTAATTTCTACCCTCATCCTTCGATGCCATAGCCCTTATAACTGTTAACATTATTTGAAGAAACTTAGCTCTTGGGTACAATTTGTAACATTAAGTAAGCTTACATTTATACTTTGAGTTTACCAAATGTTGATGTTTTTCTGTGTGACAGTGACAAGAATTTTTAGGAATAACATGTATATGACCCTTCCCTACCTATGGCATTTCTACTGAATAGTATAAATCTTTTAAGTATTTATTTGGACATAAGGTACACTACGAAACTTGTTATTTAATTATGAATATACATTTGAAAAATAGCTCTTAGACAAGTAAATAAAGGCTTTAAGATTTGTAACTTTCAAATGGCTTAAATATATAAAGCTAACAAACTATTTTTGAAATGCTAGTTTTGAGGGATGGATCTGGCCTATTTCTAAGATTACTACTGTAATCTTGTGTTTTAGTTTTTGAAGAAACAACTACGTTTATCGTAGGTTGGCATTTGTTTAGTGATCTCTCATTGTTAATACAGTTTTCAAGTGTTTTTCTCTTGTTTTAAATTGTTACGGATTAAAGAGTGATATTAAGAGATACATTAATAGCTTGCAGCTGGGTTTTTTAAAAGTTTTAAAATGATATTCAGAAAGTTGATTAGAGCTGTGTTGTGATAATTGTAGCCAGACTCATACAATTTGTGAACTTTGTGTCAGAGATTTGAAACATTTCACTTTTCAAAAGGAACACCAAAATTATACATTCTTGTGTTATATTTGCTGGAATTATGCCTTTTAAGTTTTACTATTTCTTTAGTGATTTGGGACAGGGCTTGTCCCATGTTTAGAGAAATATAAATTGGAATTCTATGTGGAATACTCCCAAAGATGCCTCCTGAATAGCTTCTGATATATACTATATATTTATATGTATTTTTTTTAAGTTTTTTTTTTTAATAATCTTTACACCCAGCGTGGGGCTTGAACTCACAAACCCAGGATCAGGAATCACATGCTTTTGTGACTGAGGCAACCAGGCACCCCTCTGTTGGTGCATTTTTTGACTTGCCTTACCCATGTGGGGAAAGGTAAATAAAATTGAATTTCTTTGTTATACAGCCAGTCATACTTGTTTTGAAAATATGCTGGATTATCAATATTTGTTGTGTAATTTAATATTTCTGTAAATTTGTGTTCTTTAAACAATTTATAGATTTTTTTCTAGTAAGATATTTAAATATAAAAATAAACTGTTATGGTTTTGATGTAAAATATACCTGAACCTGTATTTGCAGATAAAAGGATGAATATTTTTTGGAGGTTGAAAGAATATATCTTTAGAATTCAGTTTACTATATTCATGTATCATTTATGTACTATTCATGTATGAAAACATAAAATCTATGCTTATAACCAAAAAATCCAAAACAAGACCAGCTATTCCTCCCTCCCCCGCCCCACCCCACCAAAAAACAAAACAAAACAAAACAAAACAACACAGTAAAACCACCAAACAGGTTGACCTACAAATCCTTCAGTGAGTTCTGAGGTTTATATTTTGGCCTAGGTGGAAGTGTTCTTGAATTAGTTTATAAAGTATCAGGAGAGGAAATTTAGATATAGAATAAACACTTTGACTTTTCCTAATAAGACTAATAGGAAATTGATAAATATTTTATTGTAGATAAATTAGATAGAAATTAGCTGTAATTTAGCAGAAGGATACATTAAGTATTTTCACATGGTGCTTGAGAAATTAGTACTGCAAATATTAAATTAGTTTCTGTTTTTGCTTATTGTTTGACTTACACTTCATGCATTATATATTATGCATTGGCATATTATAATTTAAAGCTAAATCTTTCATAGACTAAATTATTAAAAATTGCTATCCCTGTCTTCTGAATTTTGTTTTATTTACTGGTTATACCACGTCAAAGTGATGCCATATAAATCTTTCTGAACATTTTTTCTCCGATAATATAACAGTTAAAATTTTGTAATTTTGTAGCTCTCTTGTTTACATGGACTTTTAAAATCTGAAAAATTTCTAAGTCACAAGGTGACCTATGGAATGCTTGAACTTTTTATAGAGTGTTCTGAAATGTAATTGCAGTCAGTGCAGGTTGAAAGGAACACACATAAGTGGGAAAAGCTGATTTATGTTCTAAAATATGTAATTGCATTATTTTTGAGGTAAACAAACTTTCATTCTTTGGTATTTTCCCCTGGTTCCCAACTTTTTTAGTACAGGATCTTTAATTCTGCAAATCAAAGTTCTAACACATGAAAAGAATATTCTAATTACAAAGAGCTCTTTAGCTTTTGAAATGTTGGTAACATGTGCTTTCTCCGAAAGTATGAAGTTTCCATTATCAAGATTTAAAAGAACTAATTAGATTTCACATGATAAATCTCATTCCTCTTCTTTAAAGATCAGAACTGATTGCAAAAAGTAGTTCATGCTGTAAAAGGTAAGGGTTCTTTTATCGGAAAGAATGAACATACTGCTTGAAGTTAAAACATTAAAGGAGACCTTAAAAGTGAGTATAATTGGTCCCTATGTGAAGTGAACCTGAAAGACTTTTTATGAAGTATTTTGGCCTGTCTTCTAATGTTTATAGCATGGTGAGCGCTCACAGTTTAAGCACTTTATTTGCCCTCAAATACTATTTTTAAATCCTACAATTTTAATTAATTAATTTCACAACTTACAAAGATAAATCTTTTTTTCTTTTGGTTTTTCAAGTATTTTGGAGGTAAAGTGGAAATTACCTGTTTTGACACTGATGAAATTAACTCCAAATTCTAGATATTATCAGTTAAATTTGCACTTTCTGAGTTTCAGGTTTTGTGTTGTATAACACTCCTTCCTGCTTTCAGGGACTTTCACAGTTTTGTAAATAGTCTTTAACTTTAAAATTTTGTTCTATAAATATTTCTTACTATGAGCTTAATATTCATAATGTCATAGACTTTCTAATGAGTACCATGTATGTCCCAGACTCTGAGGATACATAGTTAAATATACTATGTTTCCTGCTTTTAGTAAGTTCACAGTTTGTTGTATGAACTGTACAAGTCAGTAGTTAATTGCTTTACAATGTGACAAGTGCTTTGATAGCGGTATATGCTGGAGAACTGAGCTGAGTTAAGGCACAGAATGCATGTGTAACCAGCAATGCTTGCTGGAAGATAGGACTTGAACTTAACTCTTGAGGGCTAAGTAGGATAGGTAGTGGATAGAAAAGCGTAGATGTTAGACATGGTAAGGTCCATTTGGAGAATTGCAGGTGAATAGCAATTTGGATTCTATGTAAGACCTAGTATTTTAGGTGATCGAGTAGGCATTCATTAAAGCCTGTACTTTTAGAGATTGTTATTTCTTGTGTTCCTAATTTATTTTGGGCCTTGGACTGTGGATCTGCATGAATGTTAGGGATCTGCTTCAAATTATGATTTAAAACTTTTAACGAAGTACTTTTCATTAATATTTTAATTAAATACAGGAAGAACATATCAGCCTGATGTGGAATAATCTCCCAGGTTTAGAACTTGAATAGTTGTGTTTCAGAATCACATTTAAGTATCTTTTCTCAGCATTTATGCATCATGTTAAAAGTAATATTTATGAGCCTTCTTAGAACTCATGGTAAGTTTCTACTGTGCATTTAAAGTTATTCTTCTGGGGGAGCCTGGCTGGCTCAGTTGGAAGAGCATATGAGTTTTGATCTCAGGGTTATGAGTTCGAGCCCCACGTTGGGTACAGAGATTACAAAAGTAAATAAACTTAAAAAAATAAAATTGACTCTTCTGAAAACATTAAAAGTCATTTTCTTCCATACTTATTTCAAAGTGCCACTCTTTCCTTTAGGTAAGTCAGACTGTATAATCAGCAGTTATGTCCTGGTAGAAGTCTTTGTATGGCTTATTTGAATTAAAAATTCTCTGAACTTGAATATTAACAATTTTTCCTATAGTATGATTTAATACTCCTTTGAGGGTTTGTTTTGTTTTGTTTTGTTTTGTTTTGTTTTTTTGCCGTTCCAAACTCTGTTCCCTCCAGAGTGCCATAGTTTCTCATTTTAAAACATTCTCATACTGTTTTTTGTTGTTGCTTTTGATCCTTCCACTTGTGTTTTTTGTTTTGTTTTGTCTTATTTATTTTTAAGAGAGACAGAGAGCATGAGTTTGTGGGAATGGGGAGCAGAGAGAGAGACAGAATCTGAAGCAGGCTCCATGCTGTCACTGAAGAGCCTGATCTGGAACTTGAACTCACAAACCTTGAGATCTTGACCTGAGCCGAAGTCAGATGCTTAACCCAACTGAGCCACCCAGGAACCCCTCCAGTTATTTTCATTATTCAAACTTGAGAAATTCCTTTGTAAAATTTTCACATTTTAGCAATTACATTATAAATTTTATATCCTCACATTTATCTCAAGGTTATTTATTAGGAAACTAAAACTTTCTGGTATCATCTCCTTGGATACAACCCCAAACATTCTTTACCTGGTGAACCTAATCCCCCTTCTGGCCTCAATATCATGTCGTTTGGGAGGTCTTCTTTGATCCTTAGGTTCTGCTGTTCTAGGGTCCCTTAACACCTGCACTTCCTCTTTTTTTCTTTTAACATTTTGTGATGATGTGTGTAATATCTGTCTTTTTTGCAGACTGTAAGTTTCATGATAGCATCAGGTATGTCTGGCTTCTTTACTACCATTTCTGTAGTATATGTACAGTGTATAACTTTGTAGGCTCCTAATAAAAAAAAAAAATTACTGAAACTAAGTATTGAGCCCCAA
Organism: Prionailurus viverrinus; assembly: GCF_022837055.1. Lineage (NCBI taxonomy): Eukaryota > Metazoa > Chordata > Mammalia > Carnivora > Felidae > Prionailurus > Prionailurus viverrinus. Next base: position 68,863,051 of record NC_062571.1, read on the forward strand.
AACAGACCACTAAAAAGGACAAAGAGATGTCATAGTCTTCTGTTCTTTAACATATTTTCTGCTCTTAGATTTCCTCAGGCCTTAATTGAAGGCTTTTTTACTCAATGTACAATTAAGAAAGTTTAGTAACCAAATGTAAATAGGACTGGGATATCTCCTAGAGGCCATAAGAGTTGAAAATAAGAGCAGAGGGGAAAACACTTAAAAATCAGATACAAGACAATTTTTTTTATATAACAGTTTAAGGCAACTTCATCTTGTGATAAACATATTTAGATCTTTCAAGACCCCATTTGTTTTATATGTGGAACAGTATAGCTGATAGAAGAAGAAATTAATTGCTGTTAGTAAATTTTGTTAAAACACAGGACAGGGGCGCCTGGGTGGCTCAGTCAGTTAAGCATCTGACTCTTGATTTCGGCTCAGGTCCTAATCTCATGGTTTGTGGGTTCAAGCGCCACATTGGGCTCTTCATTGACAGTGTGGAGCCATTCTCTCTCCCTCTTTCTCTGTCCCTCCCTTGCTTGTGCTCTCTCTCTCAAAATGAAAAAAAAAAAAATTACACAGGACCATGTGTTGTATTTGGGAAAAGTTTTATATCTAAAATGATGTAATTAAAAATTTCAGTGTCAAGCTTTTGTTGGAAATATTTGCTTAATGAGGGGAAAACATAGTAGGCACCATAAGTACTGAATAGTAAGTTGAAACAAATAATTATCTGAAAATACTGAATCACTGCAGTATAGTATTGCCTTACAATTTGTAGATGTAGTTTTTATGCTGACCATGTTTCTTTGTTAGCTTAGCTATGAAATATGTAAAATTGGGTAACATGTTTTGTTAATTAGTTTTGAATAAAAACCTACCTTTGCAGTGGTGTGACAAAATGACATAAATATTTCTGCAACTTTTGTTAAAGAGAGTAAGCTCTATCTATCTATCTATCTATCTATTTATGTATTGTGTTTCTTGGCAACCTGGACTGGAAAAATTAGGTTGGGGGTTATAATTATTTCTTTGCTAGAAGTATGTGGAATCTAACAGATTGGGTGACCTGAAATAGATTGTATTTAATTCAGTTTTATTTTATATATCTTCTGGGATAAAGTATTCAAAATTTCACCTAAGGGCTTTAGTTCTTGTTCAGATATACTGCACTTTATCTTAATATTGTAATCTGTTGCATTCTAGGACTTTATAAGAATAGGTAGAAAAGCTAGTTATTTCTTGTTACTAAAACAAATGTTGGTTTATCTACCATGTGTTAATTACCATTTTAAACTCATAGAAATAGGATACTTATATACTAGGCAGCTGAAAATAGTAAGGTTTATGATTTAATCTTGAAGACATTTATTTCTGTATCTGGAAGTAGTGATTTGAAATTCTTAATACTAGAAATATGGCCTAGTTTCAGAACACCCACTAAGCAACTGTGAGAACTCAGCATGCTAAATGGCTTGTAGTGCTGCAGTATTTTTTAATTTTCCCCACCCCCTGTTATATAATGGCTTATAGTAGTACACACAGAACATGAGTATTTGGGACAAGAACAAATTGTATTGAAGTCTCCAAAACATGTGAGGCTGTCAGGTTTTTTGTTGTGTACTAAGGAGCTAACGATGATCAAATATAGTGCTAATTAGTGATTGAATGACATACATCAGGTGGTGATGTTTTATGCTGCAAAAAAGGCAGGAAAAGCAAGAATTGTTTTCAGGCTGGAGAAAAATGACTTTTTAAAAAATGGGGTCACTATTTTTAAAACAAAAGTTGAATTAAAATTTTTATTTAGGTTTGATAGCTCTGATTTAAACATTTCCATGATGCTTGTGTACAGGACTTAAAAATTTCAGTGGAAATAATCCTAAACATTTCCCCCAGAATGTTGTGCAACGGAAACATTGCGGCATTATGTCAGCCTGTGAGAACCAGACACTGAAACCGATTAGCACCTGCCTGTAAAGAATGAAATCTACTAGTTCTTATTCATTGTTCAGGAAAATATGGTACTAAAGGCGTTTGGTATAACATTTCTTTGCCATCTTATTTTGTTAAAGGGACTGAGTTGATCAGCAGGAATTGTAATATGCAGGTGTATATTAGAGTTAAAATGTTTCAGTTTTAAAGATTTTTATGATACAGAAAAGGAAAGAATAAGTTTTAAAGTCACCTATGTAATTCTTGCAGAGTTAGCTCTGTCAGTAATGCCTTAATGCATAACTAATTATATACAAAAATATAATGAACTTACTCGCTTCTCTCTACTGAAACTCCATTTTATCTGACATTCTCGCGCGTGTGTGTATTTGTGTGTGTGTGTGTGTGTGTGTGTAATAATTGATAATCATGATCCTGTGGCAAGATCTTGAAGATTTCTGTTTCATCAAAGAAAGTTGAAAAGGGGCGCCTGGGTGGCGCAGTCGGTTAAGCGTCCGACTTCAGCCAGGTCACGATCTCACGGTCCGTGAGTTCGAGCCCCGCATCAGGCTCTGGGCTGATGGCTCAGAGCCTGGAGCCTGTTTCCGATTCTGTGTCTCCCTCTCTCTCTGCCCCTCCCCCGTTCATGCTCTGTCTCTCTCTGTCCCCAAAATAAAAATAAAAAACGTTGAAAAAAAAATTTAAAAAAAAAAAAGAAGAAAGTTGAAAATAATAAAATTGAAGTTTTGCTATACTTTATTATGTTCAGATTCTTTGAAAATTGATAATCCACAAATGGTAGGTAGATTCATGTGCTAAAAATAATGTGTTAATTAGCTCCTCTCTTTCCTGATTATACCATTGTCCAGTTTTTATAATTAACAATTTGATAATAATTGCATTGCTTTCAAGGGTAATTAAAATTAACTATTGCCAAATAATGTTTTTTCTTTCTGGCATGATTTAAATATCCTATCGCTACCTGCAAATTACTAAATGATTTACATCTTTGTGGTGTAAGAATTTTTAATGTCAAAACTTGTGTAAACTATGTGAGAATAATTTTGGGATTATAGTCACAAGATGGTAGATAGTACACACCAGCTGGGAATTGGTTGGGTTTAATGTGTTAACTTACAAAAATAATGTCCTTTTATGTATATTCAAAAATGTAAGCAAGGGCTGCCTTTGAATATTTTGGATGGTTCTGATGGGAGAAATTCTTTATTAACCTTAAGTTAAACTGGACTTGGCTGCTCAGTATATTTCTTTTGATCTTGTTTGACAAATCTTTTTGTTTTGGGATATTTTTGACAAATATAATACAGAGATAATGAGATTATATTTTTAAAGCCCAAAATGCATTCTGCAAATCCTATTTTAACTACCAGGACAGGTAGATAAATAAAATGGTTAGTTGAGCATCTGGTCTTCATCTAAATAGTCTCAAAAATGGACTGTATAAATGTGAGAAAGGATATTTGCTTTATAATGTTATTTATTTATTTTTTAAATGTTTGTTTAGTTTTTGAGAGAGAGCGCATGAAAGAGTGGGGTAGGGGAAGAGAGGGGGAAACAGAGTATCCGAAGCAGGCTCTGGTCTGACTGTAGAGAGCTCGATGTGGACCCATACTCACACACAAACTGTGAGATCATGAACCAAGCAGAAGTTGGATGCTTAAGTGACTGAGGCACCTAGGTGCCCCTATCATATTTTTTTAAGTAGGTTCCACACCCAGTGTGGGGCTTGACAAACTCATTGACCCTGAGATGGAGTCGAATGCCCTACCAACTAAGCCAGCCAGGCATCCCTAATAATGGCAACTTGACAAATACTGATTCTTAAATGTAAGATACCTACCTGGAGGCCACATAGCTTCTAATGTTGCTGTGTATAACATTATATTTGTTTACATGTTTTCTGACTGTTTCTGGTGAATAATTTATAGAATGAGTAATAGAAAGGATTTATAATCAGATAACACCTAGTGAAGGAATACGTGGGTTTATACATATAAAAATGAAGCATTTAGATATAGTTAACTTAATTTTAGCTTACAGGTGCTGAAAAGCATTTGTTTTTTAAGTTGAAAATACTTTATTGAATATAATATTCATCTTAGTGCATATAAACTAAGATAGCAGTTACATTTTTTCTTTGTTGTTTTACACTGATAATTAGGTAATCATCTTTTTCTTTATTGTCTGTTGGTGTATAGTAAATGAAAAGTAACATATTTTGGGAATACTTAGGTTTTGTGTGACATGTTTTGAGTTTCTTGGTAGAAAAAGCAGTTTAAGCAAACATTGACAGGTCAGTCTTTTGGGGAGAGTTGTTTGGGTGGCATAAGAATTTTCAGAGAATGATCAAGATATTTGATGTTTACCATTATATCTTACTTCCATTGAGACATTTAAATCCCTCCTGCCCCACCCCTGCCTTTTATTTTGAGGCTTTGTTGGAGGATCCTGCAGTTTTTCTATCTGGTGAGTGGAAGTGTTGTCCCAGAGAGCTGTAATTCCAATTATGGCTTATGTTGTGGGTTGGATAAATAGGAATTTTCAGTTCTTTGCTTAAAACTTTGCACAGAATCAGAATTTCATAATCTTAGGCTTTTCCAAAAGAAAAAAAATGCAGATTTTCCTAAAAACTCTCATGTATTTATATAAATTAGCCCTATCTCTCCCTGCCAGTCCAAACAGTTTTCATCTTGCCGCCTCAGCAAAAGGAAAAAAAGTTGAATGAATGAATTTGAAGGTGCTAGAAGTTCTGTAGTCTTGACATAATTCTAATTAGCATGGGCTAGAGTGTTGTATTTTGTCACAGACTTATTAGCCTCCATGAAAACTACCTTTACCTCTGGTTCATTCATGCTACTTAATTTAATGTATTTTTTCCATTTCTGTCTGAACAATAACATTCCTTTGAGCATGTTAATTTTGGGTGCTTTTTCAGTTTTGGGTCTTTTAGTTTTCAAGATTCCTTTTTTACACTTTTGAACTACAAAAAATATATAGGTTTATGTGATTCGGAGGGGGAAACGTTTTATTTTTGTCCTTTAAACTACTTAAAAGAATAAAGAACATTTCAGATCTTTATAAACAAGGGAAAATACAATTGAAATCTTGTCATTTTTAGGTATTCATATCAAAATCTGAGTGACTTAGAGTTAATTTTAAGTAAAGTATAGGGAAACTATGCATGAGACAAGGTTTTTGTCCTTATTGGTTGACTGTCTTTATTCAACAAGTGTTCACTGAGCACTTACTGTGTACTTAATAAAAAGTTCATGGTATCTTTGAGGTTATTGCTTTGTTGAGTAAAAATTGCTTCTTTGTGTAAGGTGCCTACTGTTTACTAGGGGAGATAAAGCTAAGTTAACAAATATTTATAATTATTTCAGTAAATATAACTGCTATGTATGGTAAGTATGGTTTCTAAGTACTGTACTAGGATATGACTGTGAAAAAGGCAAAGGTATCCCTATTTTCCTACTTTAAATGAGAGTCAAGACAACTAACCTGGCACTTATAAAGTGTGATAAATGTCCTGATGGGAAGTTTAAGTGGGAGCTTGGAGGGCGGTCTATTCAGAAAGGCTTTTGAGTGATCACAAAAGTCTTCCCTGACCTCTGAGCTGAAATCTGTAGACTACAGGAGACTTAGCTCAGTGAACTGTAAACCTGTGTTTCTGACAGGAGGAAATAATCGCTTGCGTACAAGTCCTGGGGACAGGAGGTAGCAGGACCTGATATGGGATCTGAAAGAAGTTCATGTGACCTGAATGCAAGGTGGGAAATACTGGAGTTGTAGCAGGGGCCAGGTCTTGAAAGGCTTGGTAAGAATTTTGGATTTTATCCTGAAGGTTAGGTTTGTGGGGGTCATCCACTATTCCCCAAGTGTTTTAAGTTGGACAGTAACCTGATTAGATTTGAATATTTGAAAGATGACTGTAATTACAGTGTAGTGATTTGGTTAGGAGCAGGATGGGGGTGGTGTGGATGTGGTGAGATCAGTTACAGAGATGTTAGAGGAGAGAATTTAGTATGCCCTGGAGCAGGGTAGTGGCAGTGAGAATGAAGAGAAGTTGAAGAGTCAGACATTTTACAATGGATAGATAGGAGTTGGTGATTGTTAGGATGTGAGTGAGAGTTGAGCTGAGAGGAGTCAGGGTGACTGCAAGATTCCTGGTCCCCTTCCACCCTTCTTAGTTGGTTTCTCGTTAGATGTTATCTGTTTAAGAAGCTTTTCCTTATGGGCGACTGGACGGCTCAGTCGGACATGTACTAGGTTTCGACTCACGTCATATTACATTTGTGGGTTTGTGAGTTTGAGCCCCTCTCTTTGAGCTCTGCACTGACAGGATGGATCCTGCTTGGGATTGTCTTTCTCCCTTTCTCTCTGCCCCTACTCGTTTGTGCTCTCTCTCAAAAGAAATTAATTAAAAAAAAAAAAAAAAAGCCTTTCCTTATTTCTCTAAGCTCCAACACTGGTTTTTAAGTGCTTTCTCTTTGTGCTTCAGCACCTCTTACCACACTATGTTCTTGCCTTTTCCACTGGTTTGTAAGCTTACAGGCAAGTACCATGCCACCTTGTTGCATACTTAGCATCTTGCACAGTGCATGCTACTTAGTATGTATTAAATGTCTGAATGAAAATAAAGTTTTTGTATTTCTAGTTGGAGGAAAAAATTTTTTTTCTGAAGCACCAGGTATCCAAAAACTTTGTTTATAATTTCAGTGTGAATCAGATCAGTCCATGGTCTTTTGACTAGCTTTTGTAAAAACAAATTGTAATTATAATTCAAATCTGAAGTGCTGGATATATCAGTTCTTCATAGGTGGGTTATCTTGGATTAAGATTTATGAGCTTTGATTATTATGGTGAGCTCCTCTTGTATTATACATTGTCTTTTTTAATAAGTAATTTTTTAATTAACTTTATCCTTTGTCAGTTTAAAGTCAACATAACCAAACTATCACTGTTAGAATTTTTCTGTTTCAAAATGAAAATAGCTTTTTTGGGGGGGGGGGGGGTTGCCTGCGTGGCTCAGTCAGGTAAGCTTCTGACTTCAGCTCAAGTCCTGATCTCATGGTTCATGGGTTCAAGCCCTGCATCGGGCTCTGTGCTGATGGTGCAGAGCCTGCTTGGAATTCTCTGTCTCCTTATCGCTCTGCCCCCTCCCCTGCATTCACTCTCTCTCAAAAATGAATAAACATTAAGAAAAAAAAAAGGAAAATAGGTTTTTTTCCTTCCCTAATTATAAGAGGAATCAATGCTTATTTTATGCATTTAAAAAATAATACAGAGATTGAAAACCATTCTAACCCCCAAGGATAAATATTGTTGTCATTTGATGGGTGTTGTAGACTTTTAGGATTTTATATATATTTATGAATGCTGTGATTAAGTTAAAGGCTGTCCACAGAGAGGAAATAGTTATGACATAAATATGTAAGAAAAGGTATTAATATCCTTCATACAAAGAATTCTGATAACTAGTATATAACCAAATAACTGCATAGAGATCGGGTCCTAAACTTAAATTCCTGCAGGAAACCAGGCAGGTAACATAAATGAGGGAACACAGTAGGGAGAATATATGAGGTGGTTGGGTTGGAGAGTACTTGGAGGGCATAGCTTCTACTCAACACTAGTTGATTTTTGACCCAGTGGTGGCAAATTTTTTTTATTTTTTAAATGAGAAGTAGAGGTCTGGATTGTAGTGGAGCTCCCAATTATTAAATAGTGGCAAATAAAAAAAAAATTAAAACTGTAATGTGTGTTAAACATAATGTAGCCATGGTCTATATTTTGTTAAACCACAAATAGTGGAAGAATGGAAAAGTTTGTTTGCCCTCACTAATCAAGGAACTGTAGATTAAAATATATCGTTTTTCATATATCAGATTGATAGAAATGAAAATGATTAATAATTGGTAAGATCGGGAGAGTATAAATTGATGTAGTCTCTTTGAAAGAGACCGATTGGAACTACCTATAAATATTTAAAATACGTATTAGGGAGAAGAGGGGGAAAATGACGGCGTAGGAGGACTCTGGGCTCACTGCGTCCTGCGGATCACTTAGATTCCACCCACACCTGCCTAAATAACCTAGAAAACCGCCAGAAGACTAGCAGAATGGATTCTCCAGAGCCAAGCGTAGACGAGAGGCCCACAGAAGAGGGTAGGAAGGGCGGAGAGGCGGTGCGCGCTGCACGGACTGGCGGGAGGGAGCCAGGGCTGAAGGGCAGCCCGCCGGCCAAGCAGAGGCCCCGAGTCTGGCTTGCAAAAGCGGAGGGGCCGGACGGAGTGTGTTGGTTCAGCAAGCGGGACTTAACATCTGGAAGGTTATAAGTTAACAGCTCTGCTCGGAGAGCGGGAAGGCTGGAGGACAACGGGAGGGAGAGTTGTTGAGCCCTGGATAACAGAGTGCAGCTTGGCGGGGAACAAAGGCGCTCGCCAGCGCCATCTCCCTCACCCATCCCCCAGCCAAAATCCCAAAGCGAACCATTTCCTGTCAGAGAACTTGCTTGCACCACGCAAACACCAAAATGCTGTGCTTCTTCGGATCCATCCCTCCGGCGGGTCTGACTCCATCCCCATGCCGCAGGGCCCCTCCTGAAGTGGATCTCCAAAGGAAAAGCGAGCTGAGCCTGCCCCTCCCGCCCCTGTGCACCTTGCTGATCCACCCCAGCTAATACGCCAGATCCCCAGCATCACAAGCCTGGCAGTGTGCAAGTAGCCCAGACGGCCACGCCACCCCACAGTGAATCCCGCCCCTAGGAGAGGGGAAGAGAAGGCACACACCAGTCTGACTGTGGCCCCAGCGGTGGGCTGGGGGCAGACATCAGGTCTGACTGTGGCCCCGCCCACCAATGCAAGTTATTCAAGACAGCACAGGGGAAGTGCCCCGCAGTCCTGCACCACTCCAGGGACTATCCAAAATGACGAAACGGAAGAATTCCCCTCAGAAAAACGTCCAGGAAATAACAACGAACTGATCAAAAACGATTTAAACAATATAACAAAGTGAATTTAGAATATTCATAAAATTAATCGCTGGGCTTGAAAACAGTATAAAGGACAGCAGAGAATCTATTGCTACAGAGATCAAGGGACTAAGAAACATCCAGGAGGAGCTAAAAAATGCTATTAACGAACTGCAAAATAAAATGGAGACGACCACAGCTCAGATTGAAGAGGCAGAGGAGAGAATAGGTAAGTTACAAGATAAAATTATGGAAAAAGAAGAAGCTGAGAAAAAGATTAAAAAATCCAGGAGTATGAGGGGAAAATTAGAGAACTAAGTGATGCACTAAAGAGAAATAATCTATGCATAGTTGGTATTCCAGAGGAGGACGAGAGAGGGAAAGGTGCTGAAGGTGTACTTGAATAAATAATAGCTGAGAACTTCCCTGATCTGGGGAAAGAAAAAGGCATTGAAATCCAAGAGGCACAGAGAACTCCCTTCAGATGTAACTTGAATCGATCTTCCGCATGACATATCATAGTGAAACTGGCAAAATACAAGGATAAAGAGAAAATTCTGAAAGCAGCTAGGGATTAACGTGCTCTAACATATAAAGGGAGACCGATAAGACTAGTGACGGATCTCTGTACTGAAACTTGGCAGGCCAGAAAGGAATGGCAGGAAATCTTCAATGTGATGAACAGAAAAAATATGTAGCCGAGAATCCTCTATCCAGCAAATCTGTCATTTAGAATAGAAGGAAAGATAAAGGTCTTCCCAAACAAAAACTGAAGGAATTCATCACCACTAAACCAGCACTACAAGAGATCCTAAGGGGGATTCTGTGAGACAAAGTACCAGAGACATCGCTACAAGCATGAAACCTACAGACATCACAATGACTCAACCCATGTCTTTCTATAGTACAACTTAATGTAAATGGACTAAATGTGCCAACCAAAAGACATAGGGTATCAGAATGGATAAAAAAACCAAGACCCATCTATTTGCTGTCTACAAGAGACTCATTTTAGATCTGAAGACACTTTCAGATTGAAAGTGAGGGGATGGAGAACTATTTATCATGCTACTGGAAGTCAAAAGAAAGCTGGAGTAGCCATACTTATATCAGACAAACTAGACTTTAAGTTAAAGGCTGTAACAAGAGATGAAGAAGGGCATTATATAATAATTACAAGGTCTATCCATCAAGAAGAACTAACAATTATAAATGTCTATGTGCCGAATACAGGAGCCCCCAAATATATAAAACAATTACAAACATAAGTAACCTTATTGACAAGAATGTGGTAATTGCAGGGGACTTTAATACCCCACTTAACAACAATCAAGAAACAAGGGCCCTGAATGATACATTGGATCAGATGGACTTGACAGATACATTTAGAACTCTGCATCCCAAAGCAACAGAATACACTTTCTTCTCGAGTGCACATGGAACATTCTCCAAGATAGATCACATACTGGGTCACAAAACAGCCCTTCATAAGTATACAGGAATTGAGATCATACCATGCGTACTTTCAGACCACAATGCTATGAAGCTTGAAATCAACCACAGGAAAAAGTCTGGAAAACCTCCAAAAGCATGGAGGTTAAAGAACACCCTACTAAAGAATGAATGGGTCAACCAGGCAATTAGAGAAGAAATAAAAAAATATATGGAAACAAACGAAAATGAAAATAAAACAATCCAAACGCTTTGGGATGCAGCGAAGGCAGTCCTGAGAGGAAAATACATTGCAATCCAGGCCTATCTCAAGAAACAAGAAAAATCCGAAATACAAAATCTAACAGCACGCCTAAAGGAAATAGAAGCAGAGCAGCAAAGACACCCCAAACCCAGCAGAAGAAGAGAAATAATAAAGATCAGAGTAGAAATAAACAATATAGAATCTAAAAAAACTGTAGAGCAGATCAATGAAACCAAGAGTTGGTTTTTTGAAAAAATAAACAAAATTGATAAACCTCTAGCCAGGCTTCTCAAAAAGAAAAGGGAGATGACCCAAATAGATAAAATCATGAATGAAAATGGAATTATTACAACCAATCCCTCAGAAATACAAGCAATTATCAGGGAGTACTATGAAAAATTATATGCCAACAAACTGGACAACCTGGAAGAAATGGACAAATTCCTAAACACCCACACACTTCAAAACTCAAAGTGGAGGAAATAGAAAGCTTGAACAGACCCATAACCAGCAAAGAAATTGAATCAGTCATCAAAAATCTCCCAACAAATAAGAGTCCAGGACCAGATGGCTTCCCTGGGGAATTCTCCCAGACATTTAAAGCAGAGATAATACCTATCCTTCTCAAGCTATTCAAAAAATAGAAAGGGAAGGAAAACTTCCAGACTCTCATTCTATGAAGCCAGTATTACTTTGATTCCTAAACCAAACAGAGACCCAGTAAAAAGAACTTCAGGCTAATATCCCTGATGAATATGGATACAAAAATTCTCAATAAGATACTAGCAAATCGAATTCAACAGCTTATAAAAAGAATTATTAACCATGATCAAGTGGGATTCATTCCTGGGCTGCAGGGCTGGTTCAACATTTGCAAATCAATCAACATGATACATCACATTAATAAAAGAAAAGATAACCATATGATCCTGCCAATCGATGCAGAAAAAGCATTTGACAAAATTCAGCATCCTTTCTTAATAAAAACCCTCGGGAAAGTCGGGGTAGAAGGAACATACTTAAACATCATAAAAGCCATTTATGAAAAGCCCACAGCTAATATCATCCTCAATGGGGAAAAACTGAGAGCTTTCCCCCTGTGATCAGGAACACGACAGAGATGTCCACTCTCACTGCTGTTGTTTACCATAGTGTTGGAAGTGCTAGCATCAGCAATCAGACAACAAAAGGAAATCAAAGGCATCAAAATTGGCAAAGATGAAGTCAGGCTTTCACTTTTTGCGGATGACATGATATTATACATGGAAAATCTGATAGACTCCACCAAAAGTCTGCTAGAACTGATACATGAATTCAGCAAAGTTGCAGGATACAAAATCAATGTACAGAAATCAATTGCATTCTTTTTTTGTTTGTTTTTTTTTGTTTTAAATTTAAAAAAAAAATTTTTTTTTTCAACGTTTATTTATTTTTGGGACAGAGAGAGACAGAGCATGAACAGGGGAGGGGCAGAGAGAGAGGGAGACACAGAATCAGAAACAGGCTCCAGGCTCTGAGCCATCAGAGCGGGGCTCGAACTCACGGACCGTGAGATCGTGACCTGGCTGAAGTCGGACGCTTAACCAACTGCGCCACCCAGGCGCCCCTGTTTTTTTTTTTTTTAATCAGTTGCATTCTTATACACTAACAGTGAAGCAACAGAAAGACAAATAAAGAAACTGATCCTATTCACAATTGCACCAAGAAGCATAAAATACCTAGGAATAAATCTAATCAAAGATGTAAAAGATCTGTATGCTGAAAATTATAGAAAGCTTATGAAGGAAATTGAAGAAGATACAAAGAAATGGAAAAACATTCCGTGCTCATGGATTGGAAGAATAAATATTGTTAAAATATCACTACCCAAAGCTATCTACACATTCAATGCAATCCCAATAAAAATTGCACCACCATTCTTCTCGAAGCTAGAACAAGCAATCCTAAAATTCATATGGAACCACAAAAAGCCCTGAATAGCCAAAGTAATTTTGAAGAAGACCAAAGCAGGAGGCATCACAATTCCAGACTTTAGCCTCTACTACAAAGCTGTAATCATCAAGACAGCATGGTATTGGCACAAAAAACAGACACATAGACCAATGGAATAGAATAGAAACCCCAGAACTAAACCCAAAAAAGTATGGCCAACTAATCTTTGACAAAGCAGGAAAGAATATCCAGTGGAAAAAAGTCTCTTTAACAAATGGTTTTGGGAGAACTGGACAGCAACATGCAGAAGAATGAAACAAGACCACTTTCTTACACCATTCACAAAAATAAACTCAAAATGGATAAAGGACCTGAATGTGAGACAGGAAACCATCAAAACCCTAGAGGAGAAAGCAGGAAAAGACCTCTCTGACCTCAGCCGCAGCAATTTCTTACTTGACACATCCCCAAAGGCAAGGGAATTAAAAGTAAAAATGAACTATTGGGACCTCATGAAGATAAAAAGCTTCTGCACTGCAAAGGAAACAATCAAAACTAAAAGGCAACCAACGGAATGGGAAAAGATATTTGCGAATGACATCGGACAAAGGGCTAGTATCCAAAATCTATAAAGAGCTTACCAAACTCCACACCCAAAAAACAAATAATCCAATGAAGAAATGGGCAGAAAACATGAATAGACACTTCTCTAAAGAAGGCATCCAGATGGCCAACAGGCACATGAAAAGATGCTCAACATCGTTCCTCATCAGGTAAATACAAATCAAAACCACACTCAGATATCACCTCATGCCAGTCAGAGTGGCCAAAATGAACAAATCAGGATACTATAGATCCTGGAGAGGATGTGGAGAAATGGGAACCCTCTTGCACTGTTGGTGGGAACGCAAACTGGTGCAGCCACTCTGGAAAACAGTGTGGAGGTTCCTCAAAAAATTAAAAATAGACCTACCCTATGACCCAGCAGTAGCACTGCTAGGAATTTACCCAAGGGATACAGGAGTACTGATGCATAGGGGCACTTGTACCCCAATGTTTATAGCAGCACTCTCAACAATAGCCAAATTGTGGAAAGAGCCTAAATGTCCATCAACTGATGAATGGATAAAGAAATTGTGGTTCATATACACAATGGAGTACTACGTGGCAATGAGAAAGAATGAAATATGGCCCTTTGTAGCAACGTGGATGGAACTGGAGAGTGTGATACTATGTGAAATAAGCCATACAGAGAAAGACAGATACCATATGTTTTCACTCTTATGTGGATCCTGAGAAACTTAACAGAAACCCATGGGGGAGGGGAAGGAAAAAAAAAAAAGAGGTTAGAGTGGGAGAGAGCCAAAGCATAAGAGACACTTAAAAATTGAGAACAAACTGAGGGTTGATGGGGGGGTGGGAGGGAGGGGAGAGTAGGTGATGGGTATTGAAGAGGGCATCTTTTGAGATGAGCACTGGGTGTTGTATGGAAACCAATTTGACAATAAATTTCATATGTTAAAAAAATAAAAATAAAAAATAAAATGCGTATTAGTTTTGACCAAACAGTTCTGCTTTCAGGAATCTGCCTTGCAGAAATAGTAGGTCCTGTTTGTGACTATTTATGCTCAAAAAGCACTATTTACTGCCCCCCCCCAAATATATATATTTATATATATTTTGATGTTTATTATATCTTTGATATAGCGCGAGCAGGGGAGGGGCAGAGAGAGAGGGAGACGGGATTCAAATCAGGATCTGCACTGACAGCAGAGAACCCAATGCTGGGTTCTAACTTACAAACCGTGAGATCATGACCTGAGCCAAAGTTGGACGCTTAATCAACCAAGCCACGCAGGGACCCCATATATATTTTTTTTTATGAAAAAAAAAAAGTAAATGAAAAAAGGCAAATAGAAACAACCTAAATGTCAGTCGATAGGAGAATGATTATAGTTATACCACAAGTCATAGCAATGAAAAGAAATTAAATATATTTGTATTCTTGTGTGGAAAGAGTCCATAACTTACTGCCTAATGCAAAAAATTATAATTTCATACATAAATTTGTATTATGCATATGCTATCATTTCAGGTATCTATATTATATTCCATTGTGTGGCACTATAATTTATGGAGACTACTGATGCCTGTGTTTCCAATGATTTGCTATATTCACATTGCTGTGAACATTTTTTTGTATATGTCTTTGAAGTGTTGTCTCCAAAGATAAGTTTCTTTTTATTTTTTAATTATTTTAATCTTTTTTTAATGTGTATTTTTGAGAGAGAGTGATGTGAGGCTCAAACTCACAAACCATGAGATCCGAGCCGAAATCAAGAGTTGGACACTTAACTGACTGAGCCACCCAGGCATCCCTAATTTTAATTTTTTTTTTTTTTTGAGAACACGAGCAGGAGAGGGGGTGGGGGTCCCTGGAGAAAGAGAATCTTAAGCAGGGTCTACGCTCTGTGTGCAGCCCGATGTAGGTAGGGCTCAATCCTATGAGCCTGGGATCATGACCTGAGAGTTCGAAGCTCAACCCACTGAGCCACCCAGGAGCCCTCTTTTGTATTTTATGTGGTAACATTAAATATCTGAACTCCTGTAGATGCTTTGGTGGAGAAAATACATTTGTCTCTGAGAGTGTTATTTGTGACCTGTGATCTGAGTAAATATACCTTAGGCATGGAAGTCAAAGAACTAACCAGAAAAGTAGCACTGTGTTCAGTCAACTTAAATTCTTTAAGGTTTTTTTTTTTTATGTTGATTTTTAAGAGAGAGAGAGAGAGAGAGAGAGAGAGAGAGCGCGCGCATGTGAGTGGGGGAGGGGCAGAGAGAGAGGGAGACACAGAATTCAAAGTGGGCTCCAGGCTCTGAGCTTTCAGCACAGAGCCTGACGCGGGGCCCGAACTCACAAACTGCAAGATCATGACCTGAGCCGAAGTCAGATGCTTAACCGAGTGAGCCACCCAGGCGCCCCAATTCTTTAAGGTTTTTAAATTTAAATAGTAATTTTTAGCTAACCAATACATGCTTATGGTACAAAATCTAAAAGATACAGAAGTGTAAAGCAACTCTTGCTCTCACTCTGCAGCCTCTCTGCGTATTTTCCTTTCCTGGGAAACCACTACCAGTTTTGTGTGTTCTTCCACAGATATCTTATACATATATATGTATATATTTTTTTCATAAATGGTAACATGATGTTGTTTTAAAGCTGAGTTTTCCTCACTTAACTATAATGAATCTAAAACTTCCACAGTGTTTTATATGTTGTAGGCCCTGTTCTATCAAGTGTTTGGATATTCATTGTTAATCTTCATCACAGCCTTGAGAGGCAGGTAGTATTATTATCCCCTTTATACAGAGAAGGAAACTGAGGCACAGAAACCTTAACATGCTAGTAAGTTGGGGAGTTGGAAGTTGTGGGACTCCCAAGAGTCTGGCTGCAGAGCCTTTAGCATTAGCTAGTATGCTTTACTGTCTGACTTGAAACAAGTGAGAAATGTACATAGTTGGTACAGCATACTTTTTAGTAAATATATAGTATTTCATTGAATAAACAATAGTTTATCTAACCATAACGGAGATAAACTCCCGTTGGACATGTGTTGTTGGACATATAGATTGTTTCGGTATGTTGCTGTTACAAGTAATGCTGTAGTGAATATTTTTGTGCCTATATCTTTAGAATGCCTGTTTCATTTTGAACATAATCTGCTTGTATTTCATTTTTGTCCTTTCACATTGGGGCAGGGGGAGTGTGGATCATTTATTCATACAATTATGTTTTATGATCTACCTGAGACTTTCTTTTAATGAATCTGTTTAGCTCATCTGTATTTATTACAGCATTATGCTTATTTCCTCATCTTTTAAGAAATAAATTGAGGTATAGCAATTGAAGTATACTCAAAGGTGTAAAGCAGTGCTGTATAAAGGTATAAGCATATCTCAGTCCTATTTCCTCTCCATTCTTGAGGATTGTAACATTTACATTATATTCTATAGCTATAAATATTTGTATCTTTTTTTTTCAGGCCAGTAATTAAATGGACTTTATGCTCAAAACTTGCCCTTT
Source organism: Prionailurus viverrinus (assembly GCF_022837055.1). Taxonomy (NCBI): domain Eukaryota; kingdom Metazoa; phylum Chordata; class Mammalia; order Carnivora; family Felidae; genus Prionailurus; species Prionailurus viverrinus. Next base: position 68,879,677 of record NC_062571.1, read on the forward strand.
TTTCATAATTTTTATTTTTATCCTTTGGATAGTTGAACTTTTGTCAACTAGTGTTTTCTTCAAAAGCAGTTCATAAGAACAGTATTCCTTGAATTCTTTCATATACATTATTGTTTAACTGTTGCCATTTATCCTAAACTGTATTCTTAGACTGGATATAAATTCTTGAGTCATACCTTTTTTAAACCCTTGGAGTTCTTAATAGGTATTGCTCTACTTTTTTTTTTTTTTTTTAGCATTGAGTCCCTCCTTCCCTCCATTTTTGGGTAGTAATGATTTTGCCTAGGTTCTCAAAGAATTCTGTTTATTTATTTGTGGTTTTACTTTTAAGTAATCTCTATGCCCCGTGTGGGGCTTGAACTCATGACCTCAAGATCAAAAGTCGCATGCTCTTAAAGAGAAGAGAAAAGAAAGAAAAGTTGCATGCTTTACTGACTGAGCCAGCTCGGTGTCTCATGAAGAATTCTCTTTAAATGCTCAAGTACAATAAAATTTTTCCTTAGGAAAAGATGTGCCCTTTTTCAACTGTATGATTTCTTGTTCAGTTCTGGCTCTCCTGTGTATCCAATAATGCTAGATAAAGTCTTTGAAATCTTCAGATGTTCCAAACAAGGGGTTGTTTGGCTGCCCTTCTGGCTATGCCATGTACCTTAGTTAGAGAACTGAGCTGTGATAGTTTTGAGATGTGAAGCTGCAAACTTCTCCTTTGTTTGACCTCTTCCAGCATCCCTCTTTACCTTCACTACAAATGGCAGCCTTCTCATATATGTGGTTAGGGATACCTCTTGGTTAGGGATGGAGATGTATTTTTTGTTTCTATTTCTCATACTACTAGTTGTTTTGAGATTTTTCAGAGGAGAAAGGGGCCACACCATCTTAACATTGCCATTTTCAAACTGGAAATTGCAAGGGCTGTAGTCCAGTTTTATCAGAATTAAGATCACTTACAAATGTAAGGAATAAAATAAGTGCTGATGTAGTTTTCTGAAAGGCAAAAAATTCATTTCTTTTAGATCAAATTCTTTTAGTTCTTTCAGATCAGATTTTTTAATTAAAAATCAAAATTTAACATTTGATTTTGATTATATCACTTTGTATTTATGAAGCCTTGTATGCTACATAGCATCAAGAATGAGACTAGAGACTAATGACTCTAGTTAGAGTGCTCAATAATTCTTTAATTTTAGGTGTTGATTCCTTTTTCAGTTGGGTTTGAAAATCGAACTTTTTTTTTTTTTAAGTAGGCGCCATGCCCAATGTGAGGCTTGAACTCACAGACCTGGAATCAAGAGTCTCATGCTCTTCCAACTGAGATAGCCAGGCGCCTCTAGAAATTGAACTTTCATGCTTTAGCTACTACCACTAATCTAGTATTCTGAATGGCATCTTGTTTTTCTTTTCAAAAAATTTTTTTAGATTTAAAATTTTTTAATTTTGAAAGAGAGGGCGGTGGGAGAGGAGCAGAGTGGGGGGTGGAGAGAGAATGAGAATCCCAAGCAGCTCCACGTTGTGTGTGCAGAGCCCGATGTGGGGCTTGAACTCAGGAAATGTGAGATCATGACCTGAACTGAAATCAAGAGTCAGATGCTTAACTGACTGAGCTACCCAGGTGCCCTGGCATCTTGTTTTTCAAGAGAAATGTGAATTTATTTTCTTCACTTAATGACTCTATTAAAAGAAATATGGTTGAAAAATCTTAATAGCTGGTGGGCAAGCTTTCTTCTAGTCTCTGATTTGAACATAATCTTGTATTCATTTGACCTTGTTCTGTTTTACCTATCCATTAGCAAGAGCAGGATGACTGCTTGGAGAAACTAGGTATTTTTTTTTTTTCATTCCGTTCCTTCTGTATGTTGGAATGTATTACTTTCTTAGCTTCAAATACAAATACATTCTAATAGCCTTATAGAAAATTTTAATGCCTGATTATTGGAGATTTCAGGGTTTAGTCTTTGTTTTTCCAGTTACTCTGGTGTTTTTTAAATCTTAAATTTTTAATAATTTTGTAAAATTCTATCTGTTTTAATGCTGATCTAGGTTTACTAAATATTTGTAGTTTGAGCACTTGAAACGCTATGAGATGTTACAGATATTCCTTAGAAATGGTTTTTTGATCCAAATGTATTGGGAAATCTTGTATATTCTCTATCAGAGGGTACTTTTTTTTTTTAAATTTATTCATTTTTGAGTGAGAGACAGCATGAGCAGGGGAGGGGCAGAAAGAGAAGGGAGACACAATCTGAAGCAGGCTCCAGGCTCTGAGCTGTTAGCACAGAGCCCAACGTGGGGCTTGAACTCACAAATTGCAAGATCATGACCTGAGCTGAAGCCAGACCCCCAACCAACTGAGCCACCTACGTGCCCCCACGGAGTACATTTTCATATCAAAAACAGATCATTTCTGCTGTAAGGACAACAGTATAATTATGTTTGAAACACATCTTATCCTAACTATAAGCCTGTTTGACCATGGAAGTAAATGTTGTAGAAATACATTTTGAGAAATACTAACAATATAAATACGTTGTTAGGGTATTCCAAAACGTCTGTTTGCATGATGATTATTACCTGTAGTCATGGGGACCTAATGAACTTTTTAATAGGGATAAATTGTAAGTACTGTCTCACCTTGTAAATCTACTCAACACAATTACAATAGTACCTTTACAATAATCTTCAGGGTTTGTTTTTTGACCTGGACATGATGTTAGAATTGGTCTTCCAGTCTGAAAGTACTTCTTGAGTACTACTATGTGTCGAACACCCAGTATTGGTCCTTGGAACTACTTCCTGCTGACTTAGCAGTAGGAGTTTTAGAGCCTTAAGGTACCTGTGAGATCATGTAGCCCCTAAACTCATTTTTCAGATGAAAAAACTGAGGCCTTTAATCGTAGCCATGCTCAGGTCAAACTGTAATTAATCAAGGGTTTTGGAGACCAAACCTTACAGCTCCAGATCTTTTGGTCTTTTTTTGACTACATTTTTTTTCAATATATTACTTTTAATCACATTCCTTTTAAGATTGAGATTAGTAAGGAGATACATCCATTTAACATGAGAATTTGGGTTAGATTATAAGGTGGGTAAAATTTAATATAGATAGAACTTCCCAAGTAAGTCTCTGGACATCTAGGTCTCCCTTCACATATCTGAATTATTCTTTCTTTTAGTTAAGGGAAAAAAAAATAGTTTTAAAGTAAGCATGTGCTGTTAGTATTATTACTAAGGACTAATTAGTGCTAGTTTTTAATAATTGGTGCCTAGGTCAAGGATGCATGAGTCAGGTTCTTTTCTAAATTGATCTGCATAATCACTTCCTAGTGGTCAGTTATGGAAACATTTATTTATATGTTCTATTAATGGAAAACTGGACCTAAATGACTGTAGAATTTAACATACTGAGTTTAAATTATAAAATATATTCTTTTTGTCATACTTTTCAGGAAGATACCACTCAGTAGAAAATGAACTCAAGGTAATGTGAATTATGCATTAAGACATATAATATATTATGGGGAGAAATTTCTCTTTTAAAAGTCAGTAAAGTACTAGTGTGGTCTATAGAATTAGGTGTTAGATGAGGGGAGAAATAATTTTTTTTAAGATATTTAGATTTTCTGTATTTTGTTGGCTCTTTTTAGTCAACATTTCCTCAGACTATAGAAAGCAGTCCTATCTTTTCAAGTCTTGTTCTGTCAAAAATGTTCCTTGGTTTATGTTTATTTACATCATTATTTATACCTATTTAATGTATTCTGAAATGGTATAGACATGGGTTAAGACATGGGTTTTGGAATCAGAACTTTGTTAGTCTTATGACTTTGCTTTATGATCTGTGTGATCTTTAATAAGTAATTTGATTGTTCTTGAGCCTCATTTCTTTTTCTGTAAGTGGGGATTAATCTGCCTCAGAATTGTTGCAAGGATTGAGTGAGAAAACAGCTAAAAGCACCTAGTACAGTGCCTGGTATGTAGTAAGTACTCAGTAAATATTATCTCTTGTTGCTCATGATGTTATTGTCAGATTCACACCAGAGTGTGGCAAATAATTTAACTTCCATAAATCTTGGTTGACTCCTCTGTTAATGGGAAGAATACTTTGTGTGCTTACTTCACAGTTATTTTGGAAATCGAATGTGATTACGTGATAGCAGTTATAAACTCTCAACCTATCTGATCTAACAAATCTTATACCATTAGGACCAAACAGGTAAAAACAGGGAATGGAAATCTGCCTTTTGGGAAAGAGTTTAGCTGAGGTCTTCAAGACATACCTTATTCCCTTCTACTCCCTTCTTCCCTACCCACCTCCCACCCCTACATCACTCCCAATTCCCATGTCTTTTCCAGATAGAGGGATAAGCACTTAAATGAACAGTGTGGGATATATATATATATATATTTTTAAATCTTCTTTGTTCTTAAACAGATGTGTAACTCTCACATAAATTACAAACTTTCTTCTAACAAAGACCCCCCCCAAACTTATGTTAAGAAGCCATACTTTCTGAAAAGCTTTACTTGAATCATATGCCCACCAGCCATCCATTAGGTGTTCATTTCTCTGTATCCTTACTGCAATGTTTTATATTTTCCTGAATTTGATATATTATTTCTTATTGTATTTGTTAAGATAAGTTTTTTATTTTATTTTTAATTTTTTTTAAGTTTATTTATTTATTTTTTTAATTTTTATTTTTTTTCCCAACGTTTATTTATTTTTGGGACAGAGAGAGACAGAGCATGAACGGGGGAGGGGCAGAGAGAGAGGGAGACACAGAATCGGAAACAGGCTCCAGGCTCTGAGCCATCAGCCCAGAGCCCGACGCGGGGCTCGAACTCCCGGACCGCGAGATCGTGACCTGGCTGAAGTCGGACGCTTAACCGACTGCGCCACCCAGGCGCCCCTAAGTTTATTTTTGACAAAGACAGTGCGAGCATGAGCTGGGGAGGGGCAGAGAGAGAGAGAGGGAGACACAGAATCTGAAGCAGGCTCCAGGCTCCAAGCTGTCAGCACCAGAGCCTGACACGGGGCTCGAACTCACGAGCTGTGAGATCATGACCTGGGCCGAAGTCAGACTCTTAACTGACTGAGCCATCCAGGTGCCCCTCTTATTGTATTTTTAAATGCATGTTCTTCTGATGACTAGTAAAGATAATTTTCTAGATCTTTCATATAGCCAAAGGTAGGACTCAGAATCCATTTACTTTTATTTTTATTTTTTATACTTCTTTAATTTTTTACCTTCTTAAATTTATATCCAAGTTAGTTCCACATAGTGCAGTAATGATTCCAGGAGTAGAATCCATTGATTGATCCCCCACATATAATACCCAGTGCTCATCCCAACAAGTGTCCTCCTTAATGTCCCGTGCCCATTTAGCCCATCCCCCCACCCACAGTCCCTCCAGCAAACCTCTGTTTGTTCTCTGTATTTAAGAGTCTCTTATGTTTTGTCCCTCTTCCTGTTTTTATATTATTTTTGCTTCCCTTCTCTTATGTTCATCTGTTTTGTATCTTAAATTCCACATCTGAGTGAAGTCATATATTTGTCTTTCTCTGACTAATTTCGCTTAGCATAATACACTGTAGATCCATCCACATTGTTGCAAATGGCAAGATTTCATTCTTTTTGATTGCCAAGTAGTATTACACTGTGTGTGCATGCGTGTGCGCGCACATACACACAACACATCTTTATTCATCAGTAAATGGGACACTTGGGCTCTTTCCATACTTTACCTATTATTGATAGTGCTGCTATAAACATTGGGGTGCATGTGCCCCTTCGAAACAGCACATCTGTATCCTTTGGATAATACCTAGTAGCGTAATTGCTGGGTCATAGGGTAGTTCTATTTTTAATGTTTTGAGGAAGCTCCATACTGTTTTCCAGAGTGGCTGTACCAGTTTGCATTCCTACCAGCAATGCAAAAGGGGTTCCTCTTTCTCCACATCCTCGCCAACATCTGTTGTTCCTGAGTTGTTAATGTTAGCCATTCTGACTGGTTTGAGGTGGTATCTCATTGTGGTTTTGATTTGTATTTCCCTGATGATGAGTGATGTTGGGGATCTTTTCATGTGTCTGTTAGCCATCTGGATGTCTTCTCTGGAAAAGTGTCTATTCATGTCTTTTGCCCATTTCTTCACTGGATTATTTGTTTTTTGGGTGTTGAGTTTGAGAAGTTCTTTATAGATTTTGGATACTAACCCTTTATCTGATATGTCATTTGCAAATATCATCTCCCATTCCGTCGGTTGCCTTTTACTTTTGCTGATTGTTTCCTTCGCTGTACAGAAGCTTTTTATTTTGATGGGGTCCCAGTAGTTCATTTCTGCTTTTGTTTCCCTTGCCTCCGGAGACGTGTTGACTAAGAAGTTGTTGTGGCCAAGATCAAAGAGGTTTTTGCCTGCTTTCTCCTCGAGGATTTTGATGGTTTCCTGTCTTACATTTAGGTCTTTCATCCATTTTGAGTTTATTTTTTGTGTATGGTGCAAGAAAGTGGTCCAGGTTCATTCTGCATGTCGCTGTCCAGTTTTCCCAGCACCATTTGCTGAAGAGACTGTCTTTTTTTGCATTGGATATTCTTTCCTGCTTTGTCAAAGATTACTTGGCCCTACATTTGTGGGTCCATTTCTGGGTTCTCTATTCTGTTGCATTGATCTGAATGTCTGCTTTTGTGCCAGTCCTATACTGTCTTGTTGATTACAGCTTTGTAATACAGCTTGAAGTCTGGGATTGTGATGCCTCCTGCTTTGGTTTTCTTTTTCAAGATTGCTTTGGCTGTTTGGGGTCTTTTCTGGTTCCATGCAAATTTTAGGATAGTTTGTTCCAGCTCTGTGAACAATGCTGGTGTTATTTTGATAGGGATTGCATTGAATTCGTAGACTGCTTTGGGTAGTATTGACATTTTAACAATGTTTGCTCTTCCAATCCATGAGCCTGGAATATTTTTCCACTGTTTTGTGTGTGTGACGTCTTCAATTTCTTTCATAAGCTTTCTCTAGTTTTCAGTGTATAGATTTTTCACCTCTTTCACTAGATTTATTTCTAGGTATTTTAATGGTTTTTGGTGCAATTGTAAATGGGATCGATTCCTTGATTTCTCTTTCTGTTGCTTCATTGTTGGTGAATAGGAATGCAACCGATTTCTGTGCATTGATTTTATATCCTGCAACTCTGCTGAATTCATGAATAAGTTCTAGCAGTTTTTTGGTGGAATCTTTTGGTTTTCCATAAAGAATATCATGACATCTGAAAAGAGTGAAAGTTTGACCTCCTCCTGGCTGATATGGGTACCTTTTATTTCTTTGTGTTGTCTGATTGTAGAGGCTAAGACTTCCAATACTATGTTGAATAACAGTGGCGAGAGTGGACATCCCTGTCGTGTTCCTGACCTTTGGGGGAAAGCCTCAGTTTTTCCCCATCGAGGATGATATTAATGTTGGGTTGTCATATATGGCTTTTATGACCTCGAAGTATGATCCTTCTATCCATACTTTCTTGAGGGTTTTTTATCAAGAAAGGATGCTGAATTTTGTCAAATGCTTTCTCTGCATCTATTGAAAGGATCATATGGTTCTTGTCCTTTCTTTTATTGATGTGATGAATCACATTAATTGTTTTGCGGATATTGAACCAGCCCTGCATCCCAGGTATAAATCCCACTTGGTTGGTTGTGGTGAATAATTCTTTTAATGTATTGTTGGATCCGGTTGGCTAATATCTTGTTGAGGGTTTTGCATCCATGTTCATCAGGGAAATTGGTCTATAATTCTGCTTTTTAGTGGGGTCTTTGTCTGGTTTTGGAATCAAGATAATGCTGGCTTCATAGAAAGAGTTTGGAAGTTTTCCTTCCATTTCTATTTTTTGGAACAGCTTTAAGAGAATAGGTGTTAACTCTTCCTTAAATGTTTGGTAGAATTCCCCTGGAAAGCCATCTGGCCCCGGACTCTTGTGTTTTGGGAGATTTTTGATTAGTAATTTGGTTTATTTACTGGTTATGGGTCTGTTCAAATTTTCTATTTCTTCCTGTTTCACTTTTGGTAGTTTATTGTTTCTAGGAATTTGTCCATTTCTTCCAGATTGCCCATTTTATTGGCATGTAATTGTTCATAATATTCTCTTATTATTTCTGCTGTGTTGGTTGTGATCTCTCCTCTTTCATTCTTGGGTCCTTTTTGTTTTTGATCAAACTGATTAGTGGTTCACCCATTTTTTTTTAATATATGAAATTTATTGTCAAATTGGTTTCCATACAACACCCAGTGCTCATCCCAAAAGATGCCCTCTTCAATACCCATCACCCACCCTCGCCTCCCTCCCACCCCCCATGAATTTATCCATTTTGTTAATTCTTTCAGAGTACCAGCTTCCAGTTTCATTGATCTATTTTTTTTATTGGTTTTGATGGCATTGATTTTTGCTCTAATATTTATGATTTCCTGTCTTCTGCTGGTTTTGGGTTTTATAGGCTGTTTTTTTCCCCCCAGCTCTTTAAGGGGTAAGGTTAGGTTGTGTATCTGAGACCTTTCTTCCTTCTGTACATAGGCTTGGATTGCTATATACTTTCCTCTTATGACCGAAATGGCAGTAATTTCTTAAAGTTTAATGCAATGTAGATTTTAAAACTATTATCATTGAAGTTTCCCCCCTTTTTATTTAGAAGTGGTAAACTCATAGGAAGTTGCAAAAATAGTACTTCACTCAGCTTCCCCCATTGTTGGCATTTTATATAATTGTAGTGCATTGTCAAAATAGGAAGTTGACATTGATATATTATTTTTTACTAGACGATAGACCTTACTCATTTTTTTGCCATTTTTTTTAGGTATTCATTTGGGTGTGTCCATAATTCTGTGCTTTTAAATCCCATGTATAGAGTCCTACAAGCACAGTCAAGATATAGACTGGTTTCATTATCACAAAGGAACTCCCTCTCCACCTTGTCCTATCCTGACAATTACTGTTCTGTTCTCTATTTGTAGTTTTTCATTTGAAAAATCTTGTATACATGGAATTACAAAGTTTGTAACATTTTGAAATTGACTTCTTCATTAAGCATAATATCCTTGAGATCCATTCAGGTTATTGAATGTATCAGTAGTTCATTCCTTTTTGTTGCTGAGCAGTGTTATTACATTGTGTTGAATATATCAGAGTTTGTTTAACCATTCACCCACTGAAGGAGATTTGGCTTGATTCTTTTTTTTTTTTTTTTTTTTTTTGCCATTACAAATAAATATTATGGGGCGCCTGAGTGACTCAGCTGGTTAAGCGTCCCACTCTTGATTTTGGCTCAGGTCATGATCTTGCAATTTGTGGGACTGAGCCTTGCTTTGGGCTCTTGCACTGACAGCGCGGAGCCTAATTGGGATTTTCCCCCTCTCTCTGCCCCTCTCCTGCTCATGTTCTCTGTCTCTCTCAAAATAAATAAAAATGAACATTAAAAAAATTCAAATATTATTGACATCTGGTGTGCAGTTTTTTGCATGTATGTGTGAACATAAATATGTTTCTGGGGTAAATGCCAGAGTGAAATTTCTGGGTCATATATGGTAAGTGTACAGTTAATTTTATAAGTAACTACTAAACTGTTTCTTCACATACCTGGTTTCTCTGCATCCTTGTTAGCATTTGGTATTACCACATTTTAAGGTACTCTGATAGGTGTGTAGTGATATTGGTTTTATTTATTTTTTTTTTTAAATTTTTTTTTTTCAACGTTTATTTATTTTTGGGACAGAGAGAGAGACAGAGCATGAACGGGCGAGGGGCAGAGAGAGAGGGAGACACAGAATCGGAAACAGGCTCCAGGCTCCGAGCCATCAGCCCAGAGCCTGACGCGGGGCTCGAACTCACGGACCGCGAGATCGTGACCTGGCTGAAGTCGGATGCTTAACCGACTGCGCCACCCAGGCGCCCCGTGATATTGGTTTTAATTTGCATTTGCCTAATGACCAATAATGTTGAACGTTTTATTTTTGCCATTTTACCATCTGTATTTCCTCTTTGGCCAAAGGTTTGTTATGTATCTTTGCTCATTTTTTTTTTTTTTTTTTTTTTAAATTTTTTTTTTTCAACATTTATTTATTTTTGGGACAGAGAGAGACAGAGCATGAATGGGGGAGGGGCAGAGAGAGGGAGACACAGAATCGGAAACAGGCTCCAGGCTCTGAGCCATCAGCCCGGATCCCGACGCGGGGCTCGAACTCCCGGACCGCGAGATCGTGACCTGGCTGAAGTCGGACGCTTAACCGACTGCGCCACCCAGGCGCCCCTCTTTGCTCATTTTTTAATTGGTTTTTTTTTTTAATGTTGTTTTGAGAGTTCTTTATGTGTTTGGATTAAGTCAACAAATTCGACTGTGTGGTTTGCAAATATTTTCTCCCATAGTTTATCTTTACATCTTACTAACAGGGTCTTTTGCGGTGTGAAATTTTTAAATTTTAATGAAGTGGGATTTATGAGTTTTTTCTTTTATAAATTGTGCTTTTTATGACTTACACCTGTCAAATCTGGGCCCCAAAGATTTTCTCATTTGTTTACCTCTCAAAGTTGTTAGGTTTATATTTTACTATCCATGATTTTGAATTAACTTATTTAATTTACTTTCTAATTATTGAATTAAGTTTTTGTCAGTGAGATTTAGTGTGAGGCTTTTTCTCCCTTTTTCACTTATCCTATGAATGTCTGAGTTCATCTAATGAACTTTTCATTCTGTTAAAATAAAATTCATTGATCTGTCTTGTACTTTCAATGGATCTTTTACATGTGTGGTTTTTAAGTAATCATACATTAAGTAATCATAAATGATTTTAAATAATCATACATTAAGTAATCATGCATGATTTTAAGTAATTATACATTAAGTAATTAACTGGAAGATACTGGTTTATTGAGTTATACAGATTTTCTAAATGTTGATACCTTTTATTCTCGAGTATTTTAAAAAATCCACATTTGTTAATAAGGTCACTTTTTTTTAAAGAAAAGTCTTTAAATTGAGAAATCGAGTAGCTTTTCAAATTCGTCGTAAAGGATACATATTTTCAGAGTTCTGATTTTTGTTTTAAGGTGTAATTTTATCATTGGGTACAAATATACTCGGTTTTCTGTGCAGTGACAGACTTGATTTTCGAGAAAATCTTTGTCAGATACCCAGTCTAAACTCCAGATACACATTCCCCTTGGCCTGCTCAGTCTCTGACTTCCTTTGCCAGGGAATTGGATCCCCTCTCTTGTGATACTCTTCTCATCTGCTTGGGCTTCTAATTTCCCTTGTGTTTTTTTGCTCTGACCCATAGATAATTTAGGAGGGTGATTTTTAATTTCTACATATATGTAAATGTTTCCAATGTTTCTGTTGATTTTTTATTTTATTCAGTTGTACTTGGACAGTGTACCTTCCTTTTTATTTATTGAGACTTTAATAATGTGATTTGTCCTGGAGGATATTTCATGTTCACTTGAACAGTCAATATTTTGCTGTTGTTGGGTGGAATGTTGATAAATTTCTCTTAGGACTAGTTGGCTTATAGTGGTGTTCAAGGCTTCTGTTTTCTTGCTTAGATCCTGTCTAGTTCTATTATTGAAAGAGTATTGAAGTCATTATTATTGTTAAATCATCTATTTCTTCAGTTCTGTCAGTTAATGTATTTTGGTGCTCTATTAGGTGCATATATGTTTATAATTGTTACATTTTTTTCATGGGTTTACCCTTTTTTTGGTTATAAAATGTTCTTTGTCTTTAGTAGTTTTTTAAAAATGTTTATTTTTGAGAGAGAGAGAGAGAGAAAGAGAGAGAGAGCAAGTGAGCATGGGTGAGGGGCAGACAGGGATATAGGGGACCTGAAGCAGTCTCCTCACTGACAACAGTGAGCTCGACATGGGGCTTGAACCCACGAACTATGAGATCATGACCTGAGCTGAAGTTGAATGCTCAAGTAATTGAGCCACCCAGGCATCCCTCTAGTAGTAATTTTTGTCTTAAAGTCTATTTTGTCTAATAATAGTGTAGCTGCTTCAACTCCTTTTTGGTTACTGTTGGCATGGTATACCATTTTTTGTCCTTTTACTGTTAATTTATATTTTTTAGTCTATAGTGTCTTATAGACAGCATATAGTTAGATCACTTTTTTTTCCATCTATTCTACCAACTTCTGCCTTTTAATTTGAGAGTTTATTCCATTCACAATTAATGTAATTATTGGTAAGGTATAATTTACATTTGCCACTTCACTGTTTTTTGTCTCATCTTTTTTCTCTATTTCTTCATTACTGACTTCTTTTGTGTTAACTAGATATTTTCTAAAGTACTGTTTTAATTTCTTTGTGATTCTTAGTGGTCCTACAAAATTAATGCCTTAAATCATAAGAATCTAGTTCTGATTAATATCAAGTTAATTTCAATAGTGTACGAAAACTTTGTGTCTATATACCTCCACTCCCTCCTCCTTTTTGTTGTTTATTATCATAAATGTTATATCTTTATACACATTGTGTGCCCATCAACACAGATGTACAAGTATTGTGTATGAGGTTTTGTTTTTGTTTTTGTTTTTTTGGTGGAGCCAGAAGTAGAGCCACATGTGTTTATTTAGTTTTTATTTAAATTCCAGTTAGTTAACGTAAAAGGTAGTATTCATTTCAGGTATATAATGTAGTGACTCAACGTTTCCATTCATCTTGTCTTAAATTTTGTCTTAAATTGGATAGGAGAAAAAAGCTAAAAGCAAGAAATACATTTATGTGGTTCTTTATATTTATTTTTGTAGTTAATTTTACTGGTGACCTTTAGTTCTTCATTTGTATTTGAACTACTGTCTAGTGTTTTTTCATTTCAGCCTGAAGGAGTTACTTTAGTATTTCTTGTAGGACAGGGCAGCAACTAATGCTCTCAGTTTTGATTATCTGGGAATGTTTTAAGTTCATCTTCATTAAAGAATAATGCTAGATAAAGAACTCTTGATTGATGGTTGTTTTTTATTTCTTTCAGAACTACCTTCTGACCTCCATATTTTTTTATGAGAAATCTGTTAATCTTATTATCTGTTACACATAATGAATTATTTCTCTTGCTGCTTTCAAGATTTTCTTTGTCATTTTGTCATTTAGCAGTTTGGTAGTGGTGCCTATGTGTAGATTTCTTTGAATTTATCATACTTGAAGTTTTTAAGCTTCTTGGAGGTATGGATTAATGTGTTTCTTCAAAATTGGAAAGGAACTTTTAGCCATTATTTCTTCTAATATTTCTATGACTTTCTCTTGTCTCTTTCTCCGTCTCTCAGTAAAAATGTGTTGGCTCACTTGATGGTGTTGGACAGATTTCTGATGCTCTGTTCATTTTTATTCATTTTTTTTTCCTCTTTCTGGCTGGATAATTCAATTGACCTATCTTGACATTCACTGTTTCTTCTGCCTTCTTATACCCGTTGTTGAACCTCTATAGTGACTTTTTCATTTCGGTTATTGTACTTTCAATATCAGATTATGTTTGATTTTTCCCCCCAAGTAATTTTCATCTTTTTATTCATATTCTGTATTACGTGAGACATTTTGTTGAAAAATTACATTTGGACATTTTAAATAATAAATGAACATTTAAATTATATGAACTGTTTAAATACAGAGGTTTAAATAACAAAACATGGCAACTATGGAGATTTTGTCTTTTCCCCAGGGTCTATTTTTGTTGCTGCTTGTTGTGGTGGTCGTTGGTTTAGTGACTTTCCTGAACTAAATCACTTGTGTGTGGCAACTGAAGTCTTTACTTGTTTAGCTTCGTGGTTAGCTAATGATTGAACAGATATGTCTTTAAATGCCTGGAACCAAAGAACTCTGTTGTTGGGGATGTACCTTCAGCACTCAGCCAGGCATTTGACCTCTCTGCCTTAGCCTTTACTTCCTGTTTGTGCAGGGCCCCTCAGTTAAAAGAGCTTGGGGCCTTCTCAGGTTTTTCCTGAGCTTATACACAACCTTGGACATGCACACTAACTTAAGCATGTACTTCTAGATTCCCTGGAATGTGTTGGAAGTTTTCCAAGTCCCCATGGTATCTCAATCCTAGTTTTTAAGAACTTTTGGATTAGTCTGGTGTTTGCCCCACATGTTAGCCACCACCTCAAGCAGCTGTGAGTATGAAACACTTGCCTATAAATGTTTTCAACAACACTTCTCTTGGGGAAAATGTCTTTTGCACTGGGCAAGCTGAATTAAGTCAAATATAGATAGCATTGCAAGTGCTATCTTTCTGGGAGCTACCAGACAGGCCTAATAGTAATAATTTGGGGAGAATGAAGCTTTCAGTGACCTCCAGCTTTGTTTTGCTCCCTCTGATGGCAGCTAGGCTGCACTGGGAATATGGGCTATAATTTTTCAAGGTTGCCATCTATTTAGAGAGCAGGGAATGGGACTAGGACAAGTTAAAATGTCACAAAACTTGTTCTTGCTGAGAGTCTGTCCTTCCTTCCTTCCCTCCTTCTTTCCTTCCTTCATTTCTAAAAGCACCCTGGGGCAAACTTTTGGTTGATTTTGAGAGTTCTGATAAAGTTGATTCCAAATGTTTTTGCCAGTTTCCCCATTGATTTTGTGGGGGATTGAATTTTTGGAGGTACTCACTGCTATTTTATTTTCTCTGATGTTACCTCCACTTGGGCTCTGACATCTTACACTGACAGGCCTCCATATTTAGATGTGGCCCCAACCCTCCAGATAATTTAAAGGTTATTGTCCTAAAAATTCAGGGATATGACAGAGTTATAAATGGTGGAAACATGCTCATTAAATATATAGGCAGCACAATACTTAGTAAGGTACTAAACTGTGGGTTTTGTAGAGTCACCTGTAAGAGCTTCATTTGCTGTCCAGTCCATATGTGCCTAATTGCCTAAAGTGACTTATCTGGATACAACAAACGTTTTACAATCCATTTCTTTAAGACCGCTCTGTCTTTTCAGATACAAGTACTTGCAACTCTGCCTCTTGGCCTTGTGGCCTTTGACACTTTTGCTGGTTTTATATCTTTGTGTTTCACAAGGTACTCCTTGTCCTAAAGAATGTTGAAATTAAGGTATAAAAAATTACCTTTAAGATTCCTTACAGTTTGAAAAATTTTCTTACCTGTGTGAAAGATTATTTTTAATCTTGTATAAAATGAAGTTTTTAAGACTTAAATTTCCCTTCTTTGGTTAGGTTTAGATTATTTGCTTTTATTGCCTTATATTACCATTATTGTGATGACTTATGTTTAGGAAAAATAGAAGAAAAGATTTGGCTCTAGAAAATCTTTTAATAATAAAGTATTCTTTTTAATGAATACATATTATCAGTAAAATATATTATAAGTAGCTTACTTTTGTGAGATGTCAGATGTAATTGTAGCCTGTTTGTTAATTGAAAGAAAAGGTTTTAGTTGACCTGCAAAATTAGACATCTGGGTTGCCTTTTTAGGTGAGCTTGGAACTTTGTTCAGAGATTAAGAAAACAAGATACTCATTGGGTCCTTCTTTTCTTCATCCACCTATTCTTAAATGTTTATCTTCCCCAGAGTACCAGTATTTTCTCATTTTTGAAAAAAAAATTTTTATGTTTATTTATTTTTGAGAGAGAGAGGCAGAGTGTGAGCAGGTGGGAGCCAGAGAGAGAGGGAGACACAGAATCTGAAGCAGGCTCCAGGCTCTGAGCTGTCAGCACAGAGCCTGACGCGGGGCTCAAACTCATGAACTGTGAGATCATGACCTGAGCTGAAGTCAGATACTTAACGGACTGAGCCACCCAGGCGCCCCAGTATTTTCTCATTTTATATGCCCTCTGTGGATTTTCTATTCTCAAACCTTCAGGTGCCATTATGCTATTGATACCAAAGCCATAAGCTTATTTTTAGCCTAGACCTTTCTGTTTTATTCTAAATCCTGTTTTCAGGTGTAGAGTAGATGTTTTCATGGGATCCTCAGTAGAAGTTTGTTCACAATTTTACAGGTTTTCCTTTCTGGTTCCCTAACTTGGATAATCACGCTACATGTATCTGGTTATTTAAGCCAGCAGTTTGACATTACTCTGGATCTCTTCCCATTCATGGGGAATGGGGAGGATTACTCCCATTCATCTCCAACTGGTTTCATTCATTCTGTCTCAAAAATGTCTCTTGAGTTATTCTCATCATCTGCTATTACCTCTGGTTTTAGTTTAAATCAGTGGTTCTCAGGTGCCTCAGACCTGATGTCCCATTTATATAACAAATTATTTTGTAATACTTCCTTTACTATACTGAAACGGTGGTAACCTACATAATTAAAAAAAATCCGTGTAATTGATTAATTGAAGGGAGAAATAAAAGAAAATACACCTTTTGTTTGTCAATATGAAAATGCTCAGGCACAATACTAGAAAATAATGAACAAAAAGCTTGTACATTTAACAGTTGGAAACTTATTTGGGAGGGTTGTGTTGGTGACCCAGATGCGAAGATCTGTATGGGTGTGTGATGGTCAGAAATAATAAAAAATGAAATTCTTGAAGTTCTAAGCTAAACACAGTAACTTTCCTTCTAGACTGTAGACATTGTTTTCGTTCCTGAAAAGTGAAAAAATTTAGAGTTTATATGTAAAATGGTTAGGTTCTAGGGGTGCCTGGCTGGCTCAATTGGTAGAGCATGCAACTTTTGATCTTGGGGTCATGAATTCAAGTCCCACATTGGGCATAGAGATTACTTTAAAAAATGGAGTTAGGGGGGCGCCTGGGTGGCGCAGTCGGTTAAGCGTCCGACTTCAGCCAGGTCACGATCTCGCGGGGTCCGTGAGTTCGAGCCCCGCGTCGGGCTCTGGGCTGATGGCTCAGAGCCTGGAGCCTGTTTCCGATTCTGTGTCTCCCTCTCTCTCTGACCCTCCCCCGTTCATGCTCTGTCTCTCTCTGTCCCAAAAATAAATAAACGTTGAAAAAAAAATTAAAAAAAAATGGAGTTAGGTTCTAAGCATTAAAAATTATAAATAAGTGTTTCACCTAGGTATGCATACCTGATGAGAATTTAAAGGTTTTGCAGCGTGCAGAGATGGTTCTTCATACCTCCACACCCTGGCCCGTAATGCCAGCCACACTTCCCTAAACAGTGAGACAATGAACCTATAAATTTCAAAATACTCTTATTAAAAGTTGTTGAATTTATCATTATGTTTGGCATGGCTTCATTGCATGGTTTCCAGATTTGGTCCTGCATTGGAATCACCTTGAAAACTCTTTCAGCATACAGATTGCTGTTTTCTACCTCAGATATTTATTTTGATAGCATTCTTGGATTAGGGCTTAGGATTTCTAAGCTCCCTAAATGATTCTCCTAAAACATATCTAGCACTGATTTGGGAGCATTTGAGATTCAATCATTAGATTTTGTAGTGGCCCTCTAACTAGTTTTTCTGTCTTCTTCTAAACCCCTGACCTTTCAAAATCATTCAGAAGAGTACCAGATAAATTTTTAAAAATAGGTCTGTGATCATGCCCTCTTCTTTTTCATGAGTCCTCTATTGGCTTTGCATATTTACTCTTGACAGCCCCTGAAAGTATTCTTCTAGAATATTAGGGTTTAGAGCGTAGAGTTTGAAAATTGTAGTGCTGCAGAATAAAGTCCAAATTACTAAGTTTGAATACTTAGCCTTTCAAGATTAGACAGTCTTGATTTCCAACCTTATTTTGGGGCCTAAACTCCAGTGTAGAAAAACTGCTTATGGTTCCCAGTCTGGATAATTTTCTCATGCCATTTCAAACTGCGCACACAATATCTGCCCATCCCCACAGAATGAATTTGTGAACCCCTCTTCAACTTTGAGGACTCAACTGTAGCCTCATCACAGTACTCCCCCCCCCCCCCACCCCTTCATCTTTGTGCTCTCATATTATCTTTCCTAAAGTTTTATAACTTGCTTGTTTCCCTCTCTTTGTGAGATCACTGAAGACAAAAATATTGGTTTTTGTTTGATTGGGTTTTTTTAGCCCCAGATAGAGTATAGTACCTGACTCATAGGTGCTTGGTGACTGAGTGGGGGTTGTGAGGATGATGGGGTTGTACTAGATGATCTCACAGGTTTTTCTAGTTTTGGTATTGATGGTATAAATATGACTGATAATTCCTTTCCCAAGAAAGTGTGTGCATTGTTTACCTTTTAATTTTTAGATTTATGTACTATGTACCTTTTAACGTAAAGACATGAGTATTTTTTATCGTGGTGGCTGTGCAGGTGAACTATATTGCTGTAACACTGAGATAAATAACATTAGATATAATGGACCATGTGAATAATATTCACATGGCAGGTATTGAAGTGCATTGAGAGAATATAATCATAAGTATACTATGATAGTTTATTTCATAGGTCTCCTTTGACATTGGAAGAGTTTATTCGTGTTCATAGAATACCAAACTGTTTTCCAAATTGGGAAAACTTTTGCAATCCCAGTAGCAGAGTTAGGGTTCCAGTTTTTCCATATCCTTGTTAATACTTGTTATAATCAGGATACCATATTGTTTTGATTTTGCTTCCTAGCACTCTAGCCCATCCTTTGTCCCCAGGAAGGAACCTTCTCTACCTTATCTGTAAATTCTGTAGTTGTCTAGGGTCATGGTGTTTGTTACAGATGTCCTGAGTCTAGTCCTGAACTCCCCTTCCCCACTGCCCTGCTTTTGGCAGTGTTTATGGTCTTATAAACTAGCAATATGCTGATAACTCCCAAATTTGTTTTTGTCTCAAACCTCTTAGTTCCAGGATTCCCTTCTTCAGCCTCTCTGTCCATATAGAATATATTACTAAGTTTGTTAATTTTTCTTACCAAACATTTCTTGAATGTACCCACTTTCCATCTGTTGCATAATATTTTAATATAAGATCAAGTCCCACCTCGTACTGCAGTGGTCTTCTAATTGGTCTCCTGCTTCTGCTCTTTGCCTCAAAATCCATTCTGTATACAGTACTGTGAGAGATTAAAAACAGATCATGTTACTCTCTTAAAATCATTGAGTGGTTTAGAAGAAAATCTGTGCTCATTATAGCTACAAAATCCTGCGTGATCTTGTGTTCTTAAGTACAGTCTGATCTCAGATAGCAAAACCTTAGCCTCCATTTAGTTCCTCTGCCTCATAATGTTCTTGCATATCTCAGCCATTACATCTTATTTTCTCTTTATGGAATGCTTTTTTGTGTCTTTTTTCTACTTGACTGTAAGCACTTTGAGGGCAGGAACCATGTCTGTTTTATTTATCACTTAGCATGATGCCTAGCACACAGAGGAGTGCAATAAATACTTTGTTAAATGCTTACATGATGTAATTATATTTCTTTTGCTTGAAGTCTTCCTTGGACTGTCAGTTAGAAACTGTTTATGTATGTCTTACTAGTATTCATCTTCTATACACATGTTATTTATAAAATGCCTGAGTAAATAAAATTTCTGTGCATTGCTTCTTTACATATTGCCAGAATTGTGCTCCAGAATAGTCTCTAGTTCCCTTCCTCTTGGGCCCAATATAGTTATAACTCATTTACCTTTTATTTTTCCAGGGTAATGTTCACCTTCAATTCTATGATACATGTCAGTTATGTTACTTGTGTTTAAATTTTAATCAGATGAATTACAAAATAATGAAATCGTTTATTTTCAAGGAAAGAAACTACTGGAACTGTCCTTTTAATCTGACCCTCAAATTCTAAGAGTACTGGTGTGACATTTGCACAACACTACTTAGCTGGATATCGGCAAGCTATACCTCAGGCTTATGGTAGCATCCACGACAGCACTGCAGATATTTTTCCTCATTCCATTCCCATTTAATTTTTTTTTTTTTAACTAAAAGGTCAGTTTTTGTTAGATATGAAAATAACTAAGACTGGAGTTACTGAGTATTTTGATGTGTAATATTCTAGTTATCTTTTATCTAGAAGACAAATGTATTCTTAGAATGTTCCTGATTTACCCACCATTATTTTATGAATGATAATTATATTAACTAAAGTGTATTTAAATGTATTTGTACATAAAAGAATCTTTTCTTTCCTGGTAATGTTGATGGAATATGTGCCTTCACAAATTGAATGATATCTGTAAATGAGTATATTTTTTTATCTGATATTGAACAAGATTGAGAAAAATCTTTCCCCAGCCAATTTGAATTATCATTCATTTGTTTAATTTTTTTTTTTTTTTTTTAATTTTCGGGGCACCTGGGTGGCTCGGTTGAGCATCAGTCTCTTGATTTTGGCTCACGTCATGATCCCAGGGTCGTGGAATTGAGTCCCACATTGGGCTCTGTGCTGAGTGTGGAGGCTGCTTAAGATTCTCTCTACCCCCCCCACCTCTATCCTGGAAAAAAAAAAATTATTTTCATCATCTTTTTTTTCAAAAATGAGGTTTTTAAAAGTTCAATTAAAAAAAAAAAACCTCTATGCTTTTTTGTAATTTATATATGGTAGAGTTGTATTGACCACTGTATTTTGTTTACATTTTTCTTTTGAAATAATTTTAGATTGATAGAATCTATAAAAATGTACAGAGTTCCCTTTCTCTGAGAAATGAAGAGAAATAAATACTCTGCATTTATTTTCCACCAATAATGACATACAACTGTAGTACAATTATCAAAATCAGTAAATTGACACTGGTACAATATTATTAAGTAAACTGCAGTCTGAGATTTCACCAGTTTTTCCATGCAGTCTTTTTTTTTGGAGGGTGGACGTTGATTGTCCAGTGAAATTTTTTTAAAACTTATTTTGAGAGCAAGCGAGCACAAGCAGGGAAGGGTCAGAGAGGGGTGGGGAGAGAATCCCAAGCAGGCTCTGTACTTAAGATCATGACCTGAACCAACATCAAACAAGAGTGGATACTTAACCCATTGAGCCACCCAGTCACTCTGATAGTCCTATGAAATTTGAAAACTTGTACAAATTCTTATAACTGCTACCATAACAGTCAAAGTACACAACTGTTTCATCACTTCAAAGAATTTCCCTCTTGCTACCCCTTTATAGTTCTACTTTCACCCAGCCCTAAGCCATAGCAACCACTGGATTTGCTCTCCATCGTTACACTTTTGCCATTTAAAAACAGTCCATGAACAGAATCCTACAGAATCACACATGCTAACTTTTGATACTGTTTCACTCAGCATAATGCTCTTGCGATCCATCCCAGTTGTTGTGTGCATGGATAGTTTGATCCTTTTTATTGTTGAACAGTGTTCCATTGTATGGATGTACCACAGTTTATCATTTCACCAGATGAAAAACATTTGGGTTGTTTCCACTTTTGGAGCATTTATAAATAAAGGTGCTATGAACGTTTGTATACAGGTTTTTGTGTGAATATAAGTTTTCATTTCTCTAGGGTAGATACCTACAGGTGCAGTTGCTGGGTTGTATAATGTATGTTTATGAGAAACTGCCACATTGTTTTCCAGAGTGGCTGTCAGTTTACATTCTCATCAGCAATAAGTGATAGATCCAGTTTCTCCACATTTTCACCAGCACTTGGTATCATTCATATTTTTTATTTTTGCTCTTCTAATAGGCATGTAGTTATATTTGCATTTCCCTAATGACTAATGATGTAGAACATTTTTGCATGTGTTTTTTTGGGGAGTGTCTCTATAAGTCTTTCACCCCTTTTCTAATTGGATTGATTGCTTTTTTATTATTTAAAGGAGTTCTTTATGTATGCCAGATATATTTTCTCCCAGACTGTAGCTTGTCTTTTCATTCTCCTCATAGTCCTTTGACTAGAGAGAGAGGACTTTTCTTAGACTTTTTTTTTTTTTTTTTTTTTGGTAGGTGCCTATTGGTGTTTTTGAATTTTGGCTTTTCTACTGCCAGGATATGTAGGAAACAAAAACAAAAAAACATAGAATGTATTACCAGGTTATCCTTCATCCAGGGTCCCTAGCCACTGTACCTTCATTTTTGTACCTTTCAGAATCTTCTGCTAGTTGCTTTATGTATTTTAACCAGAGTTTTACATTATAATTCAAGGGAGGAATGGAGTCAGGGGTTTACTTCATCTTGTTTGGAACCAGAAGTCCTATTCATTGTAATTCAATATGCGGTATTGTAAAACTTTCACATCCACATTTATGGTAAGACAGACTAAGGAATATATTTAGTATATGTGGCCTTATTGATGTGTTTTTTAAAAATATTTATTACATTTGATGATTATCATTATAGTCTTATACCAAGAATAGATCTTACTAGGCTGGTGCTTTCTCACTTCTGTCTCCCCTCCAGTCCTCCTTCCCCTAGATTTTAGGAAATTGTAGCTATTTTAGAAATTGCTAAAAGTAATGTGAATATAAGAACAAGGAAAAGTGTTTTTGTTTGTTTGTTTTTTACTTCTTGCATTCAGTTTGCATTCCTGAAAGGAATGATTTAAAATCAGAAAGTGTGGGGGCACTTGGGTGGCTCAGTCGGTTAAGCACCTGACTTCTGCTCAGGTCATGATCTCACGGTTCCTGAGTTTGAGCCCCTGTGTCATGCTCTGTGCTGACAGCTCAGAGCCTGGAGGCTGTTTCAGATTCTGTGTCTCCCTTTCCCTCTGCCCCACCCCCACTTAGGCTCTGTCTCTCAAAAATGAATAAATGTTAAAATTTTTTCTTTTTTTTTTAATCAGAAAGTATGACTTGGAAAACTATCGCCTGAGGGCCAAATTTAGTATGAAGCCTCCTTTGGTAAACTTTTATTGAAATGTAGCCATACCTAGTCATTTACATACTGTCTACAGGTGTTTTCGTGCTATAGGTGTTTCATGATGGAATTGAGTATCTGTAACAGAACATCTGGCCCACAAAACCTAAAAAAAATTAATATGTGGCCCATTACAGGAAAAATTTGCTGATCCCTGACTTAGAAGGTATTGGAGGCCTAAAGCATTGTAATCAGCATCCTCCTACAATGATGATCTGGACAGTTATCTTTGAAATACACCATGGTATAGTGGAAAGAACATACATGGGCTTAGTTAGAGTCAGGCAGACCTGGTTTTGAATTTTTCCTTACTTACCAAGTATCTGACTTCAGTGCCTCAATTTTCTTGTCTATAAATTGGAAATAGAGGAACTCTTCTACTTAGGGATTTGAAGTTAAGAATTTTCATAATTTGAGGGTGCCTGGGTGGTTCGGTTGGTTAAACGTCCGACTTCAGCTTGGGTCATAATCTCATGGTTCGTGGGTTCGAGTCCTACATGGGGCTCTGTGCTGACAGCTCAGAGCCTGGAGCCTGGTTCAGATTCTGTGTCTCCCTCTGTCTCTGCCCTTCCTCCACCCATGCTCTGTCTCTTTCTCTCGCTCTCTACAAAATAAATAAACATTAAAAAAATTAACCATTAAAAAAATAATTTTCATTATTTGGAACATAGCTATATACCAGAGAAAAATTGCATCAACTTAGACCTCTACTAACAGATGGCATTGGTAGTTTCTAATTTGGTGTCATTTTTGAACTAATGATAAAATGGACTCAAGGAATCTACCTTGGTTATAAGTAGAGACACTTTAAATATCTTCTTTGATGTGGTTGTGAGAATTTGAAGTAAGAGAAAAAATTCATGTCAGATGCTCTGTACGTGGTATTACGGGATGGGGAATGAAGGCATCTTTGGGAGTGGTAAAGATCCCAGTATAAAAACACCATTGCTAGCGTCAGCTTAGTAATTGGTGCAATTTTATGTTTTTTTCACTAGATTTTAAACATTTTTAGAACGGGTTCTGTCACTTTCTGTTACATAAGTGGGTGCAAGAGTCAAATTCTGTGCAAATGTAGTTGTCTCCCACTATGTTATAAAGTGATTTTAAAAAACCTATTGAATAGTTAATTTCCAAGAACCATGAAAGAGTACTCACAATACTTTTTGCTTGTCAAAAAAACATTTAGCAGTGTCACCTGAGTGAGGTCTGGATTAGACTCATAACAACTTTGGGCTGTCAAGTCATTCGTTCTCTTAGACGACCTATATTTTTACTGGATGAAAATTTTTTAGTTAATAGTCAAGCCTGGTTAGTTAATTCCTTTCAGTATGGTGAAATGTCAAAGTCCAAATTCTGTTCTCTGTAACTAGTTATATTTTTATGAACTGTGACTTAACTATTGTATGTACCAGTAAATCTCATTATAAGAATTATAGGATGAGCATGTGGGTCAGTTCAAATCCATCACTATTGCAGGAAAACTATTTTTTTTTAATTTTTTTTTAACATTTATTTATTTTTGAGACAGAGAGAGACAGAGCATGAACGGGGGAGGGGCAGAGAGAGAGGGAGACACAGAATCGGAAGCACGCTCCAGGCTCTGAGCCATTAGGCCATAGCCTGACGCGGGGCTCGAACTCACGGACCGCGAGATCGTGACCTGAACCGAAGTCGGGACGCTCAACCGACTGAGCCACCCAGGCGCCCCGCAGGAAAACTATTAAACAGCTCAAGTATCTCTACTATTAATGTCAAATACAGTGGTGGTATTTATATATTTTGGGAAGTCTCTTTTCAGACTTAAGTAGAAATTTTAAATTACTAGTAACTTATTTTGTCATCATACAGTTTTCTTTCCTGACCTCCCCCCCCATCCTCAATTTTCATTTTTAGTTTATTTTTATGGGACCATTTTTAACATTTATAGCAGTATCATGTATGCACCATACAAATATTTATGTAGTTGTTTGTTTTTTTAATTTTTTAAAGTAACCTCTATACCTGTAGTGGGGCTTGAACTCACAACCCCAAGATCAAGAGGCAAATGCTCTACTGACTGAGCCAGGAGGCACCCCCTCAGTTTTCATTTTTAAAATAATATTTAAGGAATACAGTATTTAATATACCAGTGGTCTGATGTTTGGTGTTTAGATTTGGTTATATCAGGTATTTCCAAAGTGGATAAGCATTTGCTGAGACCTTTCTTTTTAAAACATGTTTCCAAGATTATTCTTCTTAAAGATTCCAATTAAGTGGTTTAGGATAGAACCTGGGAATTTTATTTTTTTTTTTAATGTTTGTTTGTTTATTTATTTTCAGAGAGAGAGAGAGAGAGAGAGAGAGAGAGAGAGAGAGAGAGAGAGAATCTCACCAGGCTCTGTGTTGACAGTGCAAAACCCAGGGCAGGGCACAAACCCATGAACTGTGAGATCATGACCTGAGCCAAAACCAAGAATCAGATGCTCAACCAACTGAGCCACCCAGGCACCCTGGGAATTTTTTTTTTTTTTTAACCAATATCCCAGGTTTATTTTATTTTATTTTTTGTTATTAGGGAAGTTTGGGAAACATCAGAATAGAAGAACAAGGATTCCATCTTAAAAAATGCCAAGTGTGTGTTTAAAAAAGTGTCATTTTTAACTCTCACAAAAATGCTTTTAAATCTGATTATTAAGCAGAAACTTTACTTTTTGAGAGGCTAGATTTGTTCTTTAATATGTAACATCTTTTAATACCAACTGCAACTCACTTTAAATTCAGTACATACGTATCTTGCTAAATAGAAATTTGATTTCCAGAAACTTGGCATAATACGTTTCTTATACACAAATCAATAAGCAGTGTCTGTATTCCGTCATCTGTGTATATCTTCCATTATTCTTTGTTGTATCATTTTAATAAATGTGCTTTCATTTTGGCTCATCAGCATTGTTTCTCAATCCGTACCTCTGAGGTTGTTTTTAGTCGAGTCTCCATTGTAGCTCAAAATATTTTCTTGTTTTGAAAGGATGGTGAGTAGGGGGGAGATAATAGCTTTTCTGGTGTGCTAGCAACTAATAGCATGTTTATTTAATTGTAGAATCTTACAAGCTGATAAATTCAAACTCTAGTCTGGGAATTTACAGATCATCAGTCTTCTACCCAGTTCTGGTTATTACTGCACCTCTTACCCTTTGCTTCAGCAAAGTTCTACCTTTTCGCTTTCCTATGGCAAACTAAGGTCATTCAGTATTCTTGGCCTAAATTACCTTTTCATTATATGTACCTGGACTGATTTGCTGAGTGTTTTGGCTGTCTAATTAAACTGTAACCTTGTGTGGCATAGAGCTCACATCTTTTATATAGAAATTCTTAGCACGATCCTGTGCACATAGACTATTAAATACTATTGGTGTTTTCATAAAATTTTATTAACTTTTTTAACCTCTTAAGCTAATTGGATATTAGTCATTTTGTCTGTAATCTTTAAGCCCTACTACCACATAAAGATCCAGTTACTTATAAAATTAACAAGAGCCATGAAATACAAATTGTATTTATTTTTTAATGTTTATTTATTTATTTTGAGAGAGGAGAGAGAGCATGAGCGAGAGAGGGGCAAAGAGAGGGGGAGAGAGAATCTCAAGCAGGCTCCACAATGTCAATGCAGAGCCAGCATGGGGCTCAGTCTCACAGTGAGATCATGACCTGAGCCAAAATCAAGATGCTTAACCATCTGAGCCACCCAGGCACCCCCAAATTATATTTTAAATTTGAAAATGCTTAGAGGGAGGACTGCCTCCTTCACAAAGATTTTACTCCTGTTTTTAGCCTTTGTAGCTCGTTTTGGTCATTTTACCAGTGAACTTTTTCTATTTTTAAGAATCCTTAAGAGTCCTTGTCACTATTCACATGTTTTTTGTTTTTTTTTTTAATTTTTTTTTCAACGTTTATTTATTTTTGGGACAGAGAGAGACAGAGCATGAACGGGGGAGGGGCAGAGAGAGAGGGAGACACAGAATCGGAAACAGGCTCCAGGCTCCGAGCCATCAGCCCAGATCCTGACGCGGGGCTCGAACTCACAGACCGCGAGATCGTGACCTGGCTGAAGTCGGACGCTTAACCGACTGCGCCACCCAGGCGCCCCTCACATGTTTTAGTATATAGATATCATTGGAGATTGCTCTCTCTTACTGTTTCTCAAAGGTGGTTCCTGCATCTACCTGCATTAGAATCACCTGGAATGGTTATTGAACTACACATTCTTCATGACCTTTTACCTGAACTGTTCGCTGTGCTCCATACATATTTTACTTAGCTCATTTTGTTCTCTTGTGAAACTGTTCCCAATTCTATCATCGTGGCCTTTGAAATCCTTCCTGTTACCTAACGCTGTCTGGCAGTTAATTGCAGATAGAACAATTTTAATATAGTGATTAGGAACACAGGCTATAGATATATACATTGGAATCTCAGCTCTATTGCTTTTCCAAGATCACAGAACTAGTTACTTAAACATATTTCTGTGCCTTTGTGTCCTATTTATAAAATAGGGACAACAGTTGATCTCATAGGGCTGTTATATGTATTAATATTTGTAAATTTCTTAACAGTAGTGCTTGTACATAGAAAGCACTCAAACATTATGATTTCCCCCAATTTTCAGTTCTTACAAACTTACAGTAACTTGTACGCTTATCTTACCTCTTCCTGTTAGATTATAAAGTCCTTGAAGATAGAACCTGCCTTATTAATTTTTATAGCTTTTCAGTGGATTTTGCATAACAAAATGTTCAATAGAAAATTACTGCATCAAATCATAAAATGGCCAGATTTTCAGTAAGATTGTTTTTCAGAGCCCATTTACTTAATATAAATTATAATCTAAAGTAATTTAATATTCTTTCTGTATTATATTTCAGGAATTCTAATGAATCGTTGACCAGCAGCATTTTACCAGTTGGAATGAGTTATCAGAAATGGGCATAGTGCTTTTAGATCTAACATGTAACAGATGGCTGTTACTCCATGGTGATTACTTCTTCAAGCCAACACCTTTTTTGATTGTGTAGGATCTTTGTCTCTTCATCTTTGAATTCCAATGACTGTTGTTGGCAAATAAAACAAAGGAGTTCATGTAGTTTTTGCCCAAGCTTGAGTCACCATGAGTAGTAGTTTAGGAAAAGAAAAAGACTCTAAAGAGAAAGATCCCAAAGTGCCATCAGCCAAGGAAAGAGAAAAGGAGGCAAAAGCCTCTGGAGGTTTTGGGAAAGAGAGCAAAGAAAAAGAACCTAAGACCAAAGGGAAAGATGCCAAAGATGGAAAGAAGGACTCCAGTGCTGCCCAACCAGGGGTGGCTTTTTCAGTTGACAATACGATCAAACGGCCAAATCCAGCACCTGGGACTAGAAAAAAATCTAGCAATGCAGAGGTGATTAAAGAGCTCAACAAATGCCGGGAAGAGAATTCAATGCGTTTGGACTTATCCAAGAGGTCTATACACATATTGCCATCATCAATCAAAGAGTTGACTCAATTAACAGAACTTTATTTATATAGCAACAAATTGCAGTCCCTCCCGGCAGAGGTGGGCTGTCTAGTAAATCTCATGACACTGGCTCTAAATGAAAACTCACTTACCAGTTTGCCTGACTCTCTTGATAACTTGAAGAAGCTGCGGATGCTTGATTTACGGCATAATAAACTGAGAGAAATTCCTTCAGTGGTATATAGGCTAGATTCTCTCACCACTCTTTACCTTCGCTTTAATCGTATAACTACTGTGGAAAAGGACATCAAAAATCTGTCAAAACTCAGCATGCTTAGCATTCGAGAGAACAAAATCAAACAACTACCTGCTGAAATTGGTAAGAGACCTTGGGTTACTATTATTTGTAGTATTTGTTATGCCAGATAATTTTGTCAAGTGCTTTTCCATATCAGAAAATATCTGATACTTAACTAAAAACAGCTGATTTCTAAATGTCTTCTTTATGTTTTACTTTAATTATTCAGTTTTAGCAATATTATATGGTTTGAGATTATTTTATAAACTTAGAGTATAGATGTAGTTGGGCCTTTTTCATATGAACCTATCCTCTCATTTTCATTTGGAGAAAGTGAATACGTAGCAGTAAAAAAATATTTCCTGAATTTTTAACTTGTTACCATCTATTTTTAAAATATTTTAAAAGTACAGTAGATTCATTAAGGGTTACATTTTCCAGTTCTTTCATTTGCCTTTCTTTATCTGAAAAATGTTTGTTTACTTTTACTTGACTTTTCTACCTAATTTGCTACAAAAGATTGGCATATCAGAGCCTTGTAAAAAAGCAAAAGAGTGGTAGTAGTATAAAAAATAGGAAATATGTATGTGTAAACAAGTCAGTAAAAGTAGTTATTTTGATTTTTAAGTTACGGAGTATAGTAAACCTTGACTTACCAATTTTGAAAAATTGATAAAGATACCTGGGCTTGATTTATAACATTTTTAAAAATTACATAAAAGTTGATTATGGAACTTTTTAAGGGAAGGTTTCTTTGTTATGAAAGGCACATTTATTCCGAATAAAATAGGTGAATTGAATATATTGTTGCTTGAGCATTGCTCTTATAGTGGGTAACAAAGGAAACTTTAGACACTGCAGCTTTGTAGAGATATAATATTCTGTGGGTGTGTTTAAAAATTTATTTAACTTTGAAAAAGGAATAAATTTTAGGTATTGTGCTCTTCTACATTTAACTCTAACCAGAAACTTAAAATCTTAATTTAATTGGTTTAATTAAATGCATTTAGAAAATCCATGACAGATTTTCTCAAGCAATGAACTGTACTTTCAAAATATGACTCACTTATGAGATATTAAAATATTCTCCAGAATTTGAATGGAAATATTCATTTTCATGTCTTCAGATAGGAATGCGGTTGTTGATTGACTTTTGATTTCATACCAGATTTAGTCACAATTTCACCATAGTATATATGTTTCATTCTTAAATAGAATTAGAGACTGTTAGCAAAAGAAATGCTAAATTTTTATATAGAGATATAAAATGTTATTTCTTGTTTGTGTTCTTACTGTGTTGTGTATGTATTACACTCTATATGAAAATGTTGGCTTTAATTCACATGAGAGTCTTACTAAGGATTTTTTGCCATAGAGATGTTATCAACTTACCTGGGAATTAAAAATGTACATTTCTTAAGAAATTACAGGATTTTAAATTTACTTCAGTTTGTTCTTAGCATATAGGTATAGCATTTTTATTAAAGTGAATGTATTTTTAAAAATTGGCAAATTTTATTTGGTTGTTATTTGTGTCTGCCTCATCTTTTGACCTTTAGGCCTAAGTTTGTAATTTTAAAAATAACCATGGAATTTGTTTAAGGAGCACCCTCCCACCATTAGTGGTGTTATTGAAGTTTGTGTTCTTGTAATGTTTGTATTTCTGTAAAAATAGTAACTTCATAAATGTTATTTTATTCCAGGCAGGGCATCAGATAGACAATAAACTGCTTTTAAAGATAAAAGTTAATATTTCTTTTTAAAAATTAAAAAAAATTCTTTAATGTTTGTTTATTTCGAGGAGAGGGACAGAGAGGAGAGAGACAATCCTAAGCAGGCTCTGTGCTGCCAGTGTAGAGCCCGACATGGGCCTAAATCCATGACCTGAGCTGAAACCAAGAGTTGACTGCTTAACTGACTGAGCCACCCAGGTGCTCCAAAAATTAATATTTCTTATTTATTTATTTAGAGAAAAAGTACGAGTGGGTGAGGGGCAGAGGGAGAGAGAGAATCCCAAGCAGGCTCCCAAGGTTTTATTGCAGAGCCTGATGCGAGGCCTGATATTACAAACTGAGATCATGACCTGAGCTGAAGTGAAGAGTCTGACATGAACCGACTGAGCCACCCAGCCTCCCCGAAAAGTTATTATTTCTTGAAAAGAGTTAAGATTTATAAGGTTTAACTTAGATGCATGGATTTGGGGCAGATATTGGAGAAGTTCTGTAAAGAACAGGAAAATAAAAGCCCAGTAAAAATAACAATCATAATAAAATATTGTTTGAGCACAATATGTCCTATAGTATACTTTGTATATATTATCTTATTAAGTTTTTATAGTAACCCAGTGAAATAGGCATTTCTTCCTGCATTGTACTGAAGTAGGACCTGAAAATGTAGAGAGATTACATAATTTACTGAAAGTCATGTAGCTGGGAAGTTGACAGGATTTGAACCAGTCTTATTGTACTGCCCCTCTAGTCCAGAAAAGTGCGTCCCACTTCATAGTTGATGACTTAGTGGTCTGGCTGGTTCAGGGGATCTGTACTTTCAAAGAATACGCTAGGTTATTCTATGTATAGCTGCAGTTATTAGATTTTTTTTTTTCCGTTGGAAGGAGGAGGATGTTAGCAGCTTAATGGAGATACAATTCACATACTGTACAATTCACACATTTAAAGTGTACAGTTTAGTGGGTTTCAGTATATTCATAGACATGTGCAACCATCACAGTTTTAGAACATTTTTATTACTCTAAAAAGAAACTGTGCACTTTAGCAGTTACCCCTCTTCTGTTTTCTTGAAACCCCTTAGCCCTAGGTAGACTAATTTATTTTGTTTCTATAGATTTGCCTGTTCTGGTTATTTCAGATAAATGGAGTTATACAGTATGTGGTCTTTGGTAACTGACCCCTTTTACTTAGCATGTTTTCAGAATTCATCCAGGTTGTAGCATGTATCAGTACTTCTTCTGATTGCTGAATAATGCTCCATTGTATTAATATACCACATTTCATTTACCCATTCATCAGTTGAACATTTGGGTTGTTTCCATTTTCTGACTGTTACAAATAAAATTACTGTGAACACTTGTGTCCGAGTTTTTGTGTGGACATTTGTTTTCATTCTCTTGAGTTATATACCTGGCTGTGGAATTACTGAATCATATGGTAACTCTATGTTTAACCTTGTGAGGAACTTCTGGACTATTTACCTCAGTGGCTGCACCTTTTTACTTTCCCACCACAGTGTATGAGAGTTCCAGTTTCTCTGTATCCTCAACACCATTGCTATCCTCTTTTTATTATAGCCATTCCATGAGTATGAAGTGGTACGTTTGTGGTTTTGATTTGCAGAGTTTTGATGACTATGAATTTGTTTTTAGTTTTTGAAAGCTATCTTTTATTATAAAGAAAAAGACAGAAGTATTTTTTGTGATGCAGATCTTGCTTTACTGCTTTTTTAATTACAAAAAATAAAATCCTGAACCCCTTTGAAATTGTTTACAAATTAAGACCCATGCAGAAAGAACAAGTAAAATGGAAATTTGACATTTTTTAAAGTGTTATATACCTTTCATGTAGTTTGACTTACTGCTGAAACCCCTAACGAGAATTTACAATTCAAAATACATGGTCATTATCGTTTTATTAAATTTCTCTTTCTATGAATTAGATTTGCATTATTATAGATACTGGGTTCATATTATGCATATTACATACTTATTCTTTTCTTATATGAGTATACTATCAGTCTTGCCATCTAGCTTGTGTTCAGCAATATATTTGAGAAATATGAGAAATTAGAAGTTTTGAAATATACCCTACTGTTTAGTTTAAATAATATATTTGGAATTTGGTCATGATGATACAAGCTGCTCTGCTTTATAGAGTATTCTTTAAGCATTAATGGCATCTTTATTAATGCCATGTGATTTCATACCAGTGATATATATTCACACGGGTGAACACTGGCAGAAAACAGTAAAAGGATACCAAACAGACAGTAAATGTAACCATGTGAAGAGCCAGAGATAAATACATCAGAGTAGCCTAGAAAACTTCATTTGGTAATATTCATTTACCTTTCTTTTTGTGTGATAAGGCATGGATGGACACATAAAGTAAATGTCTTTTTGTGTTAAGTAGATAGGTGGAACACTTAGTCGTTCTTTTACTGATTAAAAAGTCATTGCTTTTTACTTTAGTGTTCCATCCTTCCTGCCCATACCTTCTTTTACCATTTATAATCTTAAAAGAGACTCATCACTGTACACCAAGACAGTTAAATTGTTTTGAGAGGGAAAACAGGAAATAATCACTCCTTCTTCCCGTAATTCCTACTGGTTCCCTTGAGTTTCATTCTGGAGGTATGTTTTTGTTTTTATAGTTTATTTATTTTGAGAGAGACACAGCGCCTGCGAGGGAGGGGCAGAGAGGGAGAGAGAGAATCCAAACAGGCTCCGCGCTGCCAACGCAGAGCCTGATGTGGGGCTCAAACTCATGAAATCGTGAGATCAAGACCTGAGCTGAAACCAAGAGTCAGACGCTTAAAACCCACTGAGCCACCCAGGCTCCCCTGGAGATGTGCGTTTGTAAATTTTTCTTTTTTTTTTCTTTTTGGCCTGGATGGATTCGACTTAGAGCCATCAAATAGTCAATTTGAATAATTAGTTTAGGGATTTCTGGAGAATGAAGTTTTAAAGGATTTTATTCTTCTAGGAAAGAAACGGTTGCTCTTTGAAGCCAGGAAAAACTCCATCTTTGTCTTTCATGAATATTCCTACAGTTTGCCTCTGTTGAAGTATGGGCTAGTAGTTTTAGGATTTCTTTAGATTTCCCCCCTTATTTATTCTTGTTAGAAGGAATATTTTTTAAAAAAATTATTCTTCCTACATCATATGTTAAATAAAATGCTACATCATTTCTATATAATATACAATTCACATGAATTTGTTAAAATAACCTGTTTTGCTTATGAGAACGATATGTTAAAATGTATATGCTTTTTGGGAACTCAAATCATTTTTGCTCATTTGAAAGAAACCACTCACAACATTCAGATATACAGAATCAGCAACATTTTTTTTACTCATTTGATGCAGTCACAGTTATTGAAAAAATTCCTACCATACTGAAGTACTGCTGTGTTATCTTCTGTAAGTCAAGCTACATATATATATATAATTTTTTATATATAAAATCAATTTTTTTTAAGTAGAAGGATTAGAGATTTGAATTCCTTATGTTTTCTGTGATTTTTTTGTAGGTAATAAATGGTAAGTTTTCAGTAAATGAGGCTTGAAGTGAATTTAGTGAAGCCCAATACTATTATTACTCACACACAAAAATATTTTTTTTCATTTTTGAGAGAGGGAGAGGGAGCATGAGCCATGGGGGGGGGGGCAGGGGGAGCCCAACATGGGGCTCGATCTCACGACCTAAGCTGAAATCAAGAGTCACATGCTCAAGTGACCCATTTTTCAACATTAACTCAAATTGTAACCTTTAGTCCCTAAAATTCTTGAAATTCTCCCAAGACTGCCAGGGATGATAAAATTGCTTTCATGGTGTGGGTAATGATATTTAATCGATCCCATTTGAGTGTTTTGTACAAGTGCTAATTAGTAACTTAGTTTGGCAGGAAAAAGAAATCAGGAAAGGGAATTCATAGTTGTTAATAAATAACTCCTTTTGGCTGGGAATCAGCAAGAAACCCAGAGACTTGGAAATGAACTATTAACTAACTTAGTTTATTGTTACCAGATTGTCAGATGTTTCACAGAACAATAAAAACCTGTACAAGTTGTTACTGCTAAAGGAGGTGGTAAGGGAACTGAGAGAATATCACTTGAGCCATCTTAGAAGGGGTTGATAGGATCAGAGAGAGGATAAAGTTGACTTTCCACCCTACTGAGGTGTAGGGAAGAGGGCAGTCATTGTATTCTAATGACAGCATGCTACCCATCCAAAGGAATATAGTCACTGTTGTCCATGTTGCCTAGTTGCGGATGCCCCTGCTTAGAAGAGCTTCTGAATTTGTCTTTGAAATGAAAGGGAGAATTAAGCATATAATACAAATTTAAGTAATACAGTAGTATAAATTCTGATGTAAGTTCTAAATCTGCTCAAGCTTGTGTGATAGATATTTCCAGCTCTTGTTAATTATGTGATTTTACAAATTATTTTAGTAAGATTTAATGTGATTTTTCATAGAGTTAATCTCTGAATATTTTGGAAATATCCCTATAAGTTCAGGAATAAGTTATTTTTAAAATATCAGCATCTAGGGGCGCCTGGGTGGCGCAGTCGGTTAAGCGTCCGACTTCAGCCAGGTCATGATCTCTCGGTCCGGGAGTTTGAGCCCCGCGTCAGGCTCTGGGCTGATGGCTCAGAGCCTGGAGCCTGTTTCCGATTCTGTGTCTCCCTCTCTCTCTGCCCCTCCCCCGTTCATGCTCTGTCTCTCTCTGTCCCAAAAATAAATAAACATTGAAAAAAAAATTAAAATATCAGCGTCTTTAATGTCACTTGAAAGGGAAGGTCATATGGCTTCATTGGGCAGGTCACAACTTGTGAAATCTAATTATTGACCAGTATTTGAGTGCCTACTATGTACATTTTAATAGGGCCTTTTTCTATGTTGGTAGATTTAATTTATTTTTTAAATTACCTGTACTAAAATTTTGTTAAAGGATTTGTATCTATATTCATCATAGAATAGAATAGAATAGAATAGAATAGAATAGAATAGAATAGAATGCATCATCTGTAATTGTCTCTCTTTAATAATGGTTTGCTGTCAGAGTAATGCTGGCTTCATTTCACAGAATGAGTTGAAAAGTATTTCTCTTTTATGTTCTTGAAGAGTTTGTGTATAATTAGTATTTCCTCAAATGTTTAGAAGAATTTATCAGATATGCAATCTGAAGCTGATGTTTTCTTTATAGGAAGGTTTTTAATTCCTGATCTATTTTAGTTAATAGATACAGAATTATTTGAGTTTTCTGCTTAGTTGAATTTTGGTAGTTTGAATTTGTCAAAGCATTTACCTAATTTGTTGAATTTTAGGCATGAAGTTCTAATAGTTCTGTATTTTATTAATGTCAGCAGTATGATTTGTAATCATGTCTTTATTTCATTCCTAGTATTGGTAATTTGGTCTTCTTTGCTTGATCAGTCTGGCTAGAGATACATCAATTCTATTGGTCATTTTTTTTTTTAACGTTTATTTTTGAGAGACACAGAGCTTGAGTGGGGGAGGGGCAGACAGAGAGGGAGACACAGAGTGCGAAGCAGGCTCCAGGCTCTGAGCTGTCAGCACAGAGCCTGACGGTGGGCTCTCGAACTCATGAACCGTGAGATCATGACCTGAGCCAAAGTTGGACGCTTAACGGACTGAGCCACCCAGATGCCCCTATTGGTCTTTTCAAAAGATAAATAAGTAAACCTGTTTCAGGTTTTTTCTATTCTCTTTGATTTTTTTTCTTTTTTTTTCCTGCTTATTTAGTTTTTTTTTCTTTAGGTTTAATATGCTGTTTGTCTACTTTAAGTTATCAGATTAGATTGATTTTTTTCATTATATGAACATTTCTTTATAAAATCTCCCAAGTACTATTTTAGCAGCAGCATACAAATTTTGATATGTTGTATATTCATTATTGTTTAGTTTTAAATATTCTTTAAATATCTCTTGTTAATTCTTCTGTAACCCAGGGATTCTTTAGAAGTGAATTGTTCAATTTTCAAGTGTTTGAGAGATGTTTTCCGATATTTTTGTTATTGATTTATAAAATATGGCCTGTCTTAGTAAATGTTCTGTATGCAGCTGAAAAGAATATACACTGCAATTTTTTTTTTTCAAGCAAGGTCAAGTTAGCTGATAATTCATTTATTTTGTACCCCTATCAATGTTCTGTCTGCTGTTTTTTCAGTCTGTTATTGGTTATAGATATACCTAGCATTTTTTTTGATGACGTTACTTATATCATTAATAAATGTCTGTATTTCTGATAACATTCCTGGTAATATTTCTTTTTATAAATCCTATTTTATCGGGTATTAATACAGCCACTCCAACTTCCTTGTTAATTGGTACTTGCATTGTATATCTCTTGCCATTCTTTTACCTTTTTGTGTCTTTACATTTAAAATGGTTTCTTGTAGACAGCATATAGATAGTTCTTGTGGTTTTTAATCCTGACAGTTTTTGTCTTACTTGAAGGGTTTAGACTATTTATATTTAATACAGTTTCAAATATGATTGAATTAAATCAATCTATTTTCTGTTTGTGCCATGTTATTCTCCGCCGCCTCCCCCCCCCATTTCATGCTTTCTTTTAGATTGACTTTTTTTTTCCTTTTTTACAAATTCCATTTATTTCAACTGTTGGCATATTAGTTATATGCATCTTTGTTACTTTGCTTTAGTATCTGATATGGTATTTACAGTACATATCATAACACAGTCTGCATTCAAATAATAGTATATCACTTCACATATATCCTAAGAACCTTACATAGAACACTTTTATTCCACTTTTTGCAGTTATTGTCATACCTTTATACTTCTTCATATATTATAAATCTCACAATAATACATTGATATTATTTTTACTTTAAACTTTATCATTTTTTTTAATGTTTATTATTTATTTTTGAGAGAGAGAGAGAGAGAGAGAGAGCACAAGTGGGGGAGGGGCAGAGAGAGAGGGAGACAGAATGTGAAGGAGGCTCCAGGCTCTGAGCTGTCAGCACAGAGCCCAACATGGGGCCCAAACTCACAAACCATGAGATCATGACCTCAGTCAAAGTTGGACTCGTAACCAACTGAGCCACCCAGGAGTCCATGAACTTTATCTTTTTTAAGCTTTCCAGTTTGAACAAATTTTGGACTTATAAAACCAATACACAGGGTTCTCATATACCCCTTAACCCAGCTTCTTCTCTTGTTAACATTCTACATAACTATTATATAGTGATAAAAACCAAGAAATTTACATTGGTACAATAATACTAAGCTACAAATTTTATTTTGATTTCCCAGTTTTTCCACTAATGTCCTTTTTCTATTCCAGAATCCTACATTACATTTAATAGTCAGATATCTGTAGTCAACTCCAACTTGTGACAGTTGGAAAGATTGAAAGTCATTCCTTTTCTTTCATGACACTGATGCTTTTCAAGAGTACTGCTCCGGACGTCTGGGTGGCTCATCCATTTAAGCATCTGACTTCAGCTCAGGTCATGATCTTGTGGTTTGTGGATTATAGCCCTGCATCAGGCTCTGTGCTAACAGCTCAGAGCCTGGACCCTGCTTCAGATTCTGTCTCCCTCTCTCTCCCTGCTCCTCCCCCATTTGAGCTCTGTCTCTATCTCTCAAAAATAAACATTTTTTAAAAATTAAAAAAAAAAAGACTACTGATCAAGTATAATGTGCTAGATCACTCTTTTTTTTTGTTTGGATTATGTTTTTGCATGACTAGTTTGAGGTTATGTGTTTTGGCAAGAAAACCACTGAGGTTATTGTGGTACCTTCCCCAGTGAATCATATTAAGAGATAGGATGTTGATATGTCTCATTGCTGGTGGTTTTGACCTTGGTTATGGTGATTTCTGCTGTTCTTCTCCACTTCATTCATTCATTCACTCATTCATTCATTCATGTATTTATTAGTGTTTGTTTTGAGGGAGGGGAGGGGTAGAGTGAGAGGAGAGAATCTCAAGCAGCCAACATGAGGCTTGAACTCACCAACCAGATCATGACCTGAGCTGAAATCAAGAGTTGGACACTTAACCAACTGAGCCATCCAGGTGCCCCCAGGCACCCCTCCACTTTAAAGTTAATTATTTTTTCTTTTTAATTAATAATTACCCTGAGGAGTGCTGGTGTTAGTCTGTGACAATATCTTGTTATTCCTTCATCCTTTGCTCCTTAATTTTAGTATTCATTGGTGGATCTTGATCTTCCCTGAAACAATTATTACTGTATTCTAATGGTGATTTTTAAAAAATTTCCCTCATTTCCTTTGCATTAATTGAAATTCTATAATGAATAGCTGTCCCTTCTCTCCCTCACTTATTTATTTATTCCATTACTTAAATTATATCAGTCTGGATTCATTTATTCTCTTCTGTGGTTCCAGCCCAGTGTTGTTATTTTGTTGCTCAATTTGTTCTAGCTTTGGTTATTGTTGACTCTTTTAGGTTGGTTCCTGTACCTTTTACCATACTATCATCCTTCTCAGTTATCTTGTAAAGAGATTAAAAGATGCAAAAAAAAAAAAAAAATTTTTTTTTTCCAAAAAAAAAAAAAAAAACCTTTCATGATTACACATGAATTTACCATTTCTAGTACTTTCATTCTTTGTGTAGATCTGAATTTCTTTTTCCCAAGAACTTCCTTTAACATATATTGTAGTACAGTTATGCTCATAATGATTTCTCCAGGCTTTTGTTTGTCCTAAAGCCTTTGTTTTGCTTTTATTTTTGAAAGCTATTTTTCTTGGTATAGAAATCTAGATTGACAGCTTTTCTTTTTTTCTATATTTTAAACATGTCTCTCATGTCTCTCTGGGTTTGGTTTGTTTTGTTTGTTTTTCTGGCTTGCCTAGTTTCGAGCAAGAGTTTTGCTGTTATTGTTTCTGTGTAGTCTTTTTCTCTATATTTAAAATTTTTCTTCTTTGTCCCTGGCTTCCAGCAGTTTGTTAATAATATGCCTTTGTTTGGTGTTTTTCATGTTTCTTCTGCTTGGAGTTTATGAGCTTCTTGGATCTGTGGGTTTATGGTTTTCATCAAAGGTAGAAAGATACAGGCCATAGGTAGAAAGATACAGGCCATTATTTTTTGAAATTTTCTTGGTTTTGGTCCCCTCTTTGCTTTTCTATTCTGTGGATCTCTAACTATGTGTATATTGAAACTCATTATGTTACCTTTCAGGTCATTGATGTTCTATTCATTTTTTATGTGTGTTTTAGAATGTTCCTGTTGCTATTTTTTTTTTATTGCTCTATATGGCACCTTTTTTAGTGTCTAAATCTGTTATTAATCCCATACAAAAAAATTTTAATTTTAGATATTAAATTTTTGTTGGCATTTAGTCTTGATATAAGGTCTTTACTTCTATAGTATTTCCCTTTTGGGGTTTTGTTTCCTGACCCCTGTAACTTGGCAGAATTGAAATTCCAAAATCTTATCCCCACTGCAGATGGTAGCTGTCAAAATGTCTGCTTGGCTCTTATAGCTTTCTAGCTATTGTTTTTCCCCTACGCTCCTTTCAGTCCTTTCTCCCATAGGTGTACTTTTGGAGTCAGTCAGGAATTTGAGGGGTATGAATATGCAGACTTTGGGACTCCACTCTTCAAGGTTTCCTCCTTTCCAGGATATCCAACCTTGAATTCCAGCCACTGTTAACGATCCTAGACCTTGTCCTCTGGCTTCTCAGGCAGTAGGACTCTGGCTTTCTACTTGAGATTTATTTTCTGCTGGCAGATTTGTGAGTAACTTCATGGTGAAAGCCTTGCAAATGTGGATATTACCCAATGTAATTTCTTATGTAAGTTATCTACTGTTGCATAAGAAATTACTCTGAAGCATAGCTCTTAAAACAACACTCAACTTCGAGTCCCGCATCAGACTCTGTGCTGACAGCTCAGAGCCTGGAGCCTGTTTCAGATTCTGTGTCTCCCTCTCTCTGACCCTCCCCTGTTCATGCTCTGTCTCTCCCTGTCTCAAGAATAAATTAAAAAAAAAAAAGTTAAAAAAAAATTAAAAAACCAAAACAACACTCACTACTATCTTACAGTTTCTCTGGTTCAGAATCAGGCATAGCTTAACTCTCACCCAAGGGGTAGTCAGGACTGAGGTGTCATCTGAAGGCATGTCTGGAAAAGGATCCACATCTGAGCTCATGTGGTTATTTTCAGTATTCACTTAGCTAGCAGGTTATTGGACTAAGGGATTTCAGCTTTTCCTGGCTGTTGGCTAGAGACTGCCCTCAGTTCTTAGCCACAAGGATCTCTCCAGCAGGGCAACTTGCTTTATCAAAGGGTGTAAGCTGAGAAGGCAATAGAGTGCTAGCAAGATGAGAGCACAATCTTTTATAACTTAATCAGAGATGTGACATCATTGTTTTCATAGTCTATTCATTAGAAGCAAGTCACTAAGTTCAGCCCACACTCAAGGAAGGGGTAATTATGCAATGTATACAGTTACGCATGAGACAGGGCCATTGGGGCCATCTTAAAACTCTGCCTACCACAGTTCCCATTTTGCAAGAGTTGAATTCCTCCCAGTTTCTGCATTTAGTCTCTCTGCATGCTTTTACGTAGTGTTTTTTTAAAATAAAATAATTTATCCAGGACTCCACCATTACTGTTATTCTGAAGACCAATATTTGACTCTTTGCAGATACTAACCCCAACTCTCTCTTTGGAAGAAAAATGTTCTATCATGAGAACATTTTCTTCAGATCTGTATATATATATTTTTCCTAATTAACCAATAGATTGTTACCTAGATATCTCACTGATAGATTCAGCATGGTCAAAATATAACTCCTCACCATACATCTCTTCCTTTTGGATTCTGTTTCTCTCTTAATTGCATCATTACTTTCTCTGTCAACTCAGGTTCAAGATCTTGGAATCTGAGGATTTTTCTTCCTGTTCTAGTTCTTGTCAAGGTGTGGTCTAATCACCAGACAGATTGCTGGCCAACCAATTTTTTTTTGTCGCAAGTTAATAACAGAAATTGAGAGTAAACATTTAGAATCTTGTATAACAATTTGACATTGCTAGAACATCCAAGAACTCAATTTTGTAGTTTACAGAATATTAGTTCACGACCCTGGGAAAAAAACAAAAACCCAAACTAGTCATTCACTGCATATGATTTGAGAATCACTGTTCTACCACATTCCTGTTGTTTTTTTCCATGTCTCTTAGTTGCTTGTATACTGGGCCTCTTTATTCCACTGCTATTGATTATTCAGTGTAGTCCTCATATCATTTCACGTAGGCTAACAGCAGTAGCTTCCTGATAGACTGTGCTTCCTAATTCTGCTTGCTCCAGTACATCTTTCAAATC
The DNA here is from genome assembly GCF_022837055.1 of Prionailurus viverrinus. NCBI lineage: Eukaryota > Metazoa > Chordata > Mammalia > Carnivora > Felidae > Prionailurus > Prionailurus viverrinus. The sequence continues at coordinate 68,921,240 of NC_062571.1, forward strand.
TATGAGAAAATAGACTTTTATTTATTTACTTATTTAGAAAATGTTAGTGGGGGAGGGGCAGAGGGGGGGTGGAGAGAGAGAATCTTAAGCAGACACCACACCCAGTGCGGAGCTGGATATGGGGCTCAGTCTCATGAATGTGAGATCATGACCTGAGCTGAAATCAAGAGTTAGTTGCTTAAATGACTGAGCCACCCAGGCACCCTGAGAAAATAGACTTTAGAACAACATCCTGCATATCATGCTTATTCAAAAACTTTAAAAAAATTTTTTTTTTTTCAACATTTTATTTTTTTTTGGGACAGAGAGAGACAGAGCATGAACGGGGGAGGGGCAGAGAGAGAGGGAGACACAGAATCGGAAACAGGCTCCAGGCTCTGAGCCATCAGCCCAGAGCCCGACGCGGGGCTCGAACTCACGGACAGCGAGATCGTGACCTGGCTGAAGTCGGACGCTTAACCGACTGCGCCACCCAGGCGCCCCATCAAAAACTTTAAATTGTACTTTATTACCTGAGCAAAAAGGTCTATATTCTTTAGTTTTATATTTAAGACTTCAGATCTCTTTTGTTCTGTTCCTGTTTTCCTTATTTCTCCTCACCTGTCCTGTGTTTCTGTTCACATATGCACATGGTTCCTCCTTGCTGTCCGTTACACTCTGATTTCTAACTTTCTTTCCTTGCTTTACTTTGGTTTACAACAGTTATCACGTCCGATTACTTTATTTCCTTATTTTCTGATTTCTTTTTTTTTTTTTAATATAATTTATTGTCCAGTTGGCTAACATATAGTGTGTAAAGTGTGCTCTTGGTTTTTGGGGTAGATTCCCGTCCTTCATCACTTACGAACAACACCCAGTGCTCATCCCAACAAGTGCCTTCCTCAATGTCCATCACCCACTTTCCCCTCTCCCCCACTCCCCCATCAACCCTCAGTTTGTTCTCTGTATTTAAGCATCTCTTATGGTTTACCTCCTTCCCTCTCTGTATCTATTTTTTCCCCTTCCCTTCCCACCATGGTCTTCTGTTAAGTTTCTCAAGATCTGCATATGAGTGAAAACATGGTTATCTGACCTCTTACTGACTTTTTTCACTCAGCATAATACCTTCCAGTTCCATCCATGTTGCTGCAGATGGCATGATTTCATTCTTTCTCATTGCCAAGTAGTATTCCATTGTATGTATAAACCACATCTTCTTTGTCCATGCATCAGTTGATGGATGTTTATGCTCTTTCTATAATTTGGCTATTGTTGGAAGCACTGCTATAAACATTGGAGTAAATGTGCCCCTATGAATCAGCACTCCTGTATCCCGTGGATAAATTCCTAGTAGTGCTATTTGCTGGATCGTAGGGTAGTTCTATTTTTAATTTTTTGAGGAACCTCCACACTGTTTTCCAGAGTGGTTGTATCAGTTTGCCTTCTCACCAACAGTGCAAGAGGGTTCCCATTTCTCCACATCCTCACCACCATCTGTTGTTTCCTGAGTTGTTCATTTTAGCCACTCTGGCTGGTGTGAGGTGGTATCTCAGTGTGGTTTTAATTTGTATTTCCCTGATTTTGAATGATGTGGAGCATCTTTTCATGTGTCTGTTGGCCATCTGGGTGTCTTTGGAAAAGTGTTTATTCATGTCTTCTGCCCATTTCTTTACTGGATTATTTGTTTTTCAGATGTTGAGTTTGGTAAGTTCTTTATAGATTTTGGATACTAACCCTTTATCTGATACGTCTGTCGGTTGCCTTTTAGTGCCTTTGCAGTGCAGAAGGTTTTTATCTTGATAAGGTCCCGATAGTTCATTTTTGCTTCTAATTCCCTTGCCTTTGGAGATGTGTCGAGCAAGAAGATGGCTGCGGCTGAAGTCAAAGAGGTTGTTGCCTGCTTTCTCCTCTAGGGTTTTGATGGTTTTCTGTCTCACATTTAGGTCTTTCATCCATTTTGAGTTTATTTTTGTGTATGGTGTAAGAAAGTGGTCTAGTTTCATTCTTCTGCATATTGCTATCCAGTTCTCCCAGCACCATTTGCTAAAGAGACTGTCATTTTTCCATTGGATGCTCTTTCCTGCTTTGTCAAAGATTAGTTGGCCATACATTTGTGGATCCAGTTCTGGGTTCTCTATTTTATTCCGTTTGTCTGTGTGTCTGTTTTTGTGCCAATACCATACTGTCTTGATGATTACTGGTTTGTAGTAGAGGCTAAAGACTGGGATTGTGATGCCTTCCTGCTTTGGTTTTCTTCTTCAGTATTACTTGGGCTATTTAGGGTCTTTTGTGGTTCTCTACAAATTTTAGGATTGTTCTAGCTTTGAGAAGAATGCTGATGCAATTTTGATTGGGATTGCATTGAATGTGTAGATTGCTTTTACATCTTTGGTTAGGTTTATTCCTAGGTATTTTATGGTTCTTGGTGCAATTGTAAATGGGATCAGTTTCTTCATTTCTCTTCCTGTTGCTTCATTATTGGTGTATAAAGATGCAACCAATTTCTGTACATTGATTTTATACCCTGTGATGGCTGAATTCACGTATCAGTTCTAGCAGTCTTTTGGTGGAGTCTTTCAGGTTTTCCATGTAGGGTGTCATGTCGTCTGCGAAAAGTAAAAGTTTGACTTTTTCTTTGCCAATTTTGATGACTTTTATTTCATCTTATTGTCTGACTGCTGATGGTAGGACTTCCAACACTATGTGAAACAACAGTGGTGATAGTGGACATCCCTGTCGTGTTCCTGATCTCAGAGGGAAAGCTCTCAGTTTTTCCCCATTGAGGATGGTATTAGCTGTGGGCTTTTCATAGATGGCTTTTATGATGTTTAAGTATGTTCCATCTATCCTGACTTTCTTGAGGGTTTTTATTTAAGAAAGGATGCTATATTTTGTCAAATGCATTTTCTGCACCTATTGACAGGATCATAAGATTCTTATCCTTTCTTTTATTAATGTGATGTATCACATTGATTGATTTGCAAATATTGAACCAGCCCAGCAGCTCAGGGAATGAATCCCACTTGGTCATGGTGAATAATTGTTTTTATATGCTGTTGAATTCAATTTGCTAGTATCTTGTTGAGAGCTTTTTTTTTTTTAATTTTTTTTAATGTTTGTTTATTTTTGAGACAGAGCATGAATGGGGGCGTGTCAGAGGGAGACACAGCATCTGAAGCAGGCTCCAGGCTCTGAGCTGTCAGCACAGAGCCCGACGCAGGGCTCGAACTCACAGACCATGAAATCATGACCTGAGCCAAAGTCGGAAGCTCAACCGACTGAGCCACCCAGGTGCCCCTCTTGTTGAGAGTTTATGCATCCATGTTCATCAGGGGTATTGGCCTATAATCCTCCTTTTTTTGTAGGGTCTCTGTCTGGTTTGGGAATCCAGGTAATGTTGGATTCATAGAATGAGTCTGGAAGTTTTCCTTCCATTTCTGTTTTTTTGGAGCAGCTTGAGAAGGATAGGTATTAACTCTCCTTTAAATGTCTGGTAGAATTCCCCAGGGAAGCCATCTGGCTCAGGGCTCTTATTTGTTGGACGAGTTTTGATAACTGATTCAATTTCTTCACTAGTTATGGGTCTGTTCAACTTTTCTATTTCTTCCCCTTTGAATTTTGGTAGTATGTGGGTATCTAGGAATTTGTCCAATTCTTCCAGGTTGTCCGGTTTGTTGGCATATAATTTTTCATAATATTCCCTGATAATTGCTTGTATTTTGAGGGATTGGTTGTAATAATTCCATTTTCATTCATGATTTTATCTATTTGGGTCCTCTCGTTTTTGAGAAGTCTGGCTAGGGGTTTATTAATTTTTTTTATTTTTCCAAAAACCAACTCTTAGTTTCATTGATATACTGTTTTGGATTCTATATTGTTTATTTCTGCTCTGATCTTTATTATTTCTCTTCTTTTGCTAGCTTTGGGGTTTCTTTGTTATTCTGCTTCTAGTTCCTTTAGGTGTGCTTTTAGACTTTGTATTTGGGAATTTTCTTATTTCTTGAGATAGGCCTGGATTGCAGTGTATTTTCCTCTTAGGACTGCCTTTGCTGCATCCCAAAGGGTTTGGATTGTTGTGTTTCCATTTTCATTTGTTTCCATATATTTTTTAATTTTTTCTTTAATTGCCCGGTTGACCCATTCATTCTTTAGTAGGATGTTCTTTAACCTCCATGCATTTGGAGGTTTTCCAAACTTTTTCCTGTGGTTGATTTCAAGTTTCATAGAATTATGATCTGAAAGTGTGCGTGGTATGATTTCAATTCTTTTATATTTATTGAGGGCTCTTTTGTGACCCAGTATATGATCTGTCTTGGAGATTGTTCCATTTGTACTTGAGAAGAATGTGTATTCTGCCTGAGGATGAAAAGTTCTAAATATATCTGTCAAGTCCATCTGGTCCAGTGTATCATTCAGGGACATTGTTTATTGATTTTCTGTCTAGATCATTTGCCCTTTGCTGTAAGTGGGGTATTAATGTCCCCCACAATTACCACATTCTTACCAATAAGATTGCTTATGTTTGTGATTTATTTTATATATTTGGGTGCTCTTGAATTCGGTGTGTACACATTTATAATTGTTAGCTCTTGATGGATAGACCCCGTAATTATGATATAATGTCCTTCTTCATCTCTTGTTACAGCCTTTAGTTTAAAATCTAGTTTGTCTGATATAAGTATGGCTACTCCAGCTTTCTTTTGACTTGTGGTAGCATAATAGATGGTTCTCCATCCCCTCACTTTCAATCTGAAGGTGTCCTCAGGTCTAAAATGGGTCTCTTGTAGACAGCAAATAGATGGGTCTTGTTTGTTTGTTTGTTTTTAATCCATTCTGATACCCTGTCTCTTTTGATTGAAGCATTTAGTCCATTTACATTCAGTGTTATTATTGACAGATGGATTTAGAGTCATTGTGATATCTGTAGGTTTCATGTTTCTAGTGATGTATCTGGTCCTTTGTGGTCCTTGTAACATTCCACTCAGAGTCCCCCTTAGGATCTCTTGTAGGGCTGGTTTAGTGGTGATGAAATCCTTCAGTTTTTGTTTGGGAAAACCTTGGTCTCTCCTTCTATTTTGAATGACAGGCTTGCTGGATAAAGGATTCTTGGTTGCATATTTTTCCTGTTCATCACATTGAAAATTTCCTGCCACTCCTTTCTGGTCTGCCAAGTTTCAGTAGATAGGTCTGTTACTACCCTTAGGTGTCTACCCTTGTAGGTTAAGGCCCATTTATCCTTAGCTGCTTTCAGAATTCTCTCTTTATCTTTGTATTTTGCCAGTTTCATATATGTCCTGCAGAAAATCGATTCCAGTTACATCTGAAGGGAGTTCTCTGTGCCTCCTGGATTTCAATGTCTGTTTCCTTCCCCAGATTGGGGAAGTTCTCAGCTATGATGTGTTCAAGCACACCTTCGACCCTCTGTCTCTCTCTCCTTTTTCTGGAACTCCTATGATATGGATATTGTTCAGTTTTCATTGAACCACTTAGTTCTCTAATTCTTCCCTTGTGGTCCAGAATTTTTTTATCTCTTTTTCTCAGCTTCATCTTTTCCATAATTTTATCTTCTGTTTCACTTAATCTCCCCTCTGCCTCTTAAATTCTCACTGTCACTGCCTCTAGTTTATTTTGCACCTCATTTATAGCATTTTTAAATTCATCATGACTTTTTTAGTTCCTTGATCTCTGCAGCAATAGATTCTCTGCTGTCTTCTATGCTTTTTTGAAGTTTAGTGATTAATCTTATGACTATTATTCTAAATTCTTGTTCAGTTATATTGTTTATATCTGTTTTGATCCATTCTTTTTTTTTTATAATTTTTTTTTTCAAAGTTTATTTATTTTTGGGACAGAGAGAGGCAGAGCATGAACGGGGGAGGGGCAGAGAGAGAGGGAGACACAGAATCGGAAACAGGCTCCAGGCTCCGAGCCATCAGCCCAGAGCCTGATGCGGGGCTTGAACTCACAGACCGCGAGATCGTGACCTGGCTGAAGTCGGACGCTCAACCGACTGCGCCACCCAGGCGCCCCAAGTTTTGATCCATTCTTTAGCTGTCATTTCTTCCTTGAATTTCTCTTGAGAATTCTTCCGTTTCGTCATTTTGGCTAGTTTTTTTTTTGTCTCTTACGTGTATTAAAAGCTTGTTATATGCCCTGTACCTGCGAGCACTACTACATTAAAGAGGAGTCATACACTGTCCAGAGCCTGGCCCTTTAGGAGGTGTGTTTTGGAGAGTGTTACTTGCCCTCTGTTGTTGTGACTTGGGTTACTTTATCTCCCTACTCGTAATGATGTTTTGGATCTTCCACCAGGTGTGCTTTGATTTGTTTATTGAAGTAGCTCTTTGTCCTGTCAGGTTTTCCCAGTGGGTCCCTGGAAGCATCTCTGTCACTTTGCCGCCTGGGCTCTTGGAGTTCAAAGTCCTTTGGCCTCAACACTGGTTTCTTTGTTTGAGAGATGAGGGAACTTTGGATCCCCCTACTTCTCTGCCATGTTGGTGCCTCCTTATTTTCTGATTTCTCTCCCTTCGTGCATAGTGGAATATAAGCTCCTTGAGAATAGACTTTGTTCACTGCTTAATTTCCAGTAGGTACACTATAAATTTTTCTTGAATGAATAAGTAAATGAGATGGTCATCCTAAAAGTAAAGAACTTTGACCATGAAAGGCCTTGAAGATCTACAAGAATGGTTTTTTAATGGTGAGATTTCACAAGCAGAGCCCTCACTGGCCTACATCAAATCACACATTGTCTCCTACTACTTTTAAGTTTCATGAGAACAAGTATTTAATGTCTTATAGTCTCTTTGTATATTTAGTGCTTAGTATTGTGCCTGGTAAAAAGAATACACATGTGCCTGGTAAAGAGTTTTTTTTCTGACTGATTGAATTAATGCTCTTAGAGCAATAATTTATCTTCTGTTATGTTTTATGGACATAGTTTATTCAAATGTTTGTATGATAATGTTTTTTTGTTACTGGTTAAACCCAACACATTTAGTTTTATCACCTAATCACATAATTTGTTAAGCTTCTACTATGAACAAAGCCATGCATAAAATATTTTTAACAATAATTATTAAAGGTCAAAAATCTTTCTAAAATAAGAAACTTAGAAAAATTCCCAATAATCCTCAAGAAGTTGGTATTTAACTGCATTTTAATAACTTGGCAATCTCCAGAAGAGGGGAAAAAAACTTTCCTCCTCCTAAAAATCACCTTTCTGTTGTTTGATGGACATTAGTTTTATATTCCAACTATCTGACTTCTGGTTTTCAGGTACCATGTGTCCTGCTGCTTTTTGCATGTGGAACCACTACCTTTCTGTATTACAAAATGAAAGTGGATTGAATATATTAGAGTAACCTGGGGGACAATATTGCTTACAGAAATAGTGGGAAGAATCTCCCAACAAGAGTCTAGACAGTGTCGTCACCTTTGAGAAAGAATATGTCCAGCATGCTCCATTGTCTGGATGTAGGATAATATATAATATCATGCTTAAAAAGTCTTAGATATAGTGTGTAACCTTTGCCTCCTCTAAAGATAAGATGAAAGGAAAATAATTTTTTCAGAATGGAATTAATTTAGAGTTAAATTTTTAACTAAAAATGTTGAAGATTATTCATCTAAATACAAATTGAAGAAATGTTTTTTTCTGTTTCTCTGCCAGGTTTGGATTAAAGCATGTCCAAAGCAGGAGCTTGGGCCAGAGTTGGGGTTGTTTTGTTTTGTTTACTTTTTATTGATATATCATAAATGTACAACTGAAGATTGTTTGCCATCTGTGTAATATCAGTGTCCAAGTTAAAAAATAGAGCATCAAGACCACTCAGGAGACTCCTTTCAGTCACTATTCATTCCCATCAAGTAAACTTAGTATCCTGACTTCTACAGTCAAACATTAATTTTCCTTGTTTTTATATAAATGGAACCATAATCTCTGTATGTTTTTGTGTTTCAGTTCTTGGCATTATTCATCATAATTGATGTATGTAGTTAGAGGTAGTTTAGTCTCGTTATTGCATATTATCCCATAGTGTGAATATGCCACAATTTATCCATTCTGTTATTTGGTATTGTAATTTGGGGCTAATACAGATAGTGCTACTGTGTTATTGTGATAAAAGTCTACTGGTAAATATATGGATTCATTTCTATTGAATATATCCCTAGCAAAGGAATTGTTGAGCCCATGATTTTTTTTTTCTTTTTGCCTCCCTAGTTTCCTCATATTATTTCTTTTTTGTGGCGTTATCTGTAGTTTCTGACCATCTTTTAAAATCTAGCTTTCCCCAATCCACCCAGCCAGAATCTTGTTTCTTGATTTACCCATCACTTTGTATTTATGTATTTACCTCCTATTTGATGCCTACAACATTCTACTTATTATTATATTTGTAGGTCTTAATTTTCCAGAATAAATTTTGGTTTTTTGGGGCAAACATTATCACATTATTACTGCTTTTCCATAGGGCTACTTTATGTCCTGTAAAGCTATACTTTCAAAAGACAACCACAATCGCTATGTACCTATTAGAATGATTAAAATCCAAAACACTGACTCCACCAAATACAGATGCAGTCTTTTTTCTTACTGGTGAGAATGCACAATGGTATAGACCCTTAGCAGACAGTGGCATATTCTTTCAAAGCTATACATAGTCTTACCATCACAGTCTATCAATCATGCTCCTAGTTATTTACCCAAATGAGTTGAAAACTTCTGTCCATACAAAAAGTTGCACACAAAATATTTTTAGTGGTTTTATTCATAATTGTTAAAAATAGGAAGCAACCAAGATATCCTTCAATAAATGAAGGATAAACTGTGATATAGCCATACAATGGAGTATTGTTCAGTGATAAATGAACTATCAAGCCACAGAAAGACATAAAGGGACCTTAAATGCATATTGCTAAATGAAACAAGCCAGTCTAAAAAATTTGACATCATTTATGATTCCAACTATATGAACACTCTAGAAAAGGAAAAAGGAAAAACAGTGGTTGCCAGGGGCTCTGGGGGAGAGGGAAAGTGGGGTGAATAACTAGGTGAAGCAGGGGATTTTTAGGGCAGTTAAACTATTCTATACAATATTTGTAATGATGGATACATGATATTTTGCATTTATCAAGGCCCATAGAACTGGACAACCCAAAGAGTGAATGCTAATGTAAAATATGAACTTTCAGTTAGAAATAATATATCAGTGTTGATCTATCAGCTGCAACATGTGTACCACCTAATAATGGAAGATGTTAATAGGGGAAATTGTGGGGAAGAGGCTATATGGGAACTCTCTGTACTTGCTGTGCAATTTTTCTGTAAACTGCTATAAAAACAGCAACAACAAAAAACACTCTTATTACCATTACCACTATCTCCTTAGTCAAAGCTGAAATCCTTACCTTAGCCTACAAGACCTTAAATGAATCTGACTGAGATCTACTTCATCTCCTACCACCTGATTTCCTTAATCATGATTCCAGCCACATTGGCCTTCTGTTGTGTTTTGAACTACTCTCTTGCCTCAGAGTCTTTGTGCTTACTCTTCACTCAGCCTGGAAAATTATTCCACCAGATAGTCTCATTGTTTCTTCCCTCTCCCATTATTTTAGGTCTGTTTTCAAATGCTACTTCATCAAAGGGCACCTGGGTGACTTAGTCGATTGAGCGTCTGACTTTGGCTCAGGTCATGATCTCACGGTTCATGAATTCTAGCCCCACATCAGGCTCTGTGCTGACAGAGCCTGGAGCCTGCTTCCAATTCTGTCTCCCTCTCTATATGCTCCTCCCCTGCTCACACCCTCTCTCTCTCAATAAAGAAAGGAAAAATATTTTTTAAAAAGTGCTACTTCATTGGGGTTTCTTTCCCTTTTATTTATTGTCAGCATCTACAATCTCTTTCCCCCATCATACTCTTCTGCTTTTATCTGGTTTTATTTTCTTTTATAGCTCTTAATACTTCCTCACCTTGATCATATGTTAGTTTATTTTTTCCTAATTAAAATATAAGTTCTATGAAGGCAAGCATTTTATCTTTTTTTCTCTTACCGTATCCTAGCACATGGTAGATGCTTAATAAACATTTGTAGAATGGATGACTGAATGAAGTCCGTGTTCTCTCTGTAGGCATATGTGTGGGAAGTCAAATTTAAAATCAAAAGATTGCTTAGTTAGTGTGGAATATGAGTCCTAAGATGCATAATATTAATGGCTGACGTTAGCAGTACAATAGGGTGATCCATTTGTTTTCACTGAAGGATGCATCTGCTCCACAGACAGGAAGCTTCTATTTGGGGTCAGAAAGTGCTCTTCCATGAATAGTGGAGGAGAGACTGCTAGTGTTTCCCTCTTGAATCTCCCCCCTTTTTTTTCTTCTTGGAATTAAAAAATACATAAAAACAAAAATTGCAAAATACAAATGTATGAAGTAGAAAATAAAAACCACTCTTAAACCCCATCAGAAGCAAGTCACTATTAACACCTTGGTTATTGTCCTTGAAAACCATCTAGAATGGACTTATATTTTGTTTTGTTTTTTATTATATTTGTTTCATATGTGGTGAAACATGTTTACTGTGTAGCTGGACAGAGTATAGAAATAGCAAATAGTGCTATAGCAAATTATTTCATGAAGTGCTTAGGTATTTAATATGTAAATATCTTGCAAATTGTAACCTAGGCTCTTACCCTGGCACAGTGTTGCCAACTACAGAATTTATCATATATTCACAATTTTCAGAGGTTTCTAACTGTTTGAATATGAACAAGAGAAGCTTGGGAAGTTAGGAGTATTACTCTAAAGAAGAGCAATCTTAAACTGTCCCACCACCACCACTAAGAAGGTTTTGTTGATTGCATTAAATAGGACATTTTGGATTGGTTTTGAAAATATTTCAGATTTTCATGGAAACTATATATAAATGATAAACTTCCCTGAAGTTTACTAGATCTTTTTCTTTGGACTGAAGAAAATTTTAAGTTCTTCATGGATCTTAAAATTCATACATGGATTTTGGGGAAAGTCTAAAATAATTTTCACATTTAATCCACAATACTATATATAACTATACTTAGCTGTATAATATATATAATATACATTAATATAATGTATATAATAGAGTGTACAATACAATATTTCAGGGACTAACAGACCAGATTTTTAAATCATGTTATTTTTTTGTGTGTTAAAATTAAATCACATTTCCTGAGTTTTAATCATTTTCAAAATATTTAGAGATTACTAGTTTGTGAGAAAGAAGTATTAGTGTTACTAGGTGACACTCTTTCCTAATATGTCAGTATTACCATGATTTCCTGACTTTGCAGAGTTTTGTAGTGCTGGAGGATAACTTTCTGGAGAGAATATGTGTTCAAAATAGTCCAGTTGCCATGTGGTGATTTACACAAATCAAAAGGGTTTAACTTAATTTGAGTCCAGGTGATTATATTCTGCTTTTTAAAAACACTTTTTAGTTTTAATATTAGATAGTCATATGCAAATTTCTGTCCTAAAATGTTAGTAACTGATCTATGTTCAGAGGTTATCAAACTGGCATTCTGAATACTGAAAAAGGTCCACAAATGTGTTTAGTAAGACAGTGTTTTGTTCTGTTTTAACCTAAGAATTAGTTAGCATTTAAGCATTAAAAGATTTTACATGAAAATCTAGGTTTCCAGCTTCTTTTGAAAAGTGTGAAAATTGGATAGTATTGAATTTTATCATTCCATCGTATCCGTGATTCTCAACTGAGGGCAATTTTGTTAATGTTACAACAGAGGACATTTGTTAATGTCTAGAGACAATTTTGATTGTTACAGCTTGGTTGGTGGGTGCTATTTGCATTTAATGGGTAAAGGCTAGGGGTGCTGCTTATACATAAGACAGCCTCCTATAGCAATGAATTATCCAGTCCAAAATGTCATAGTACTGAAGTTGAGGAGTCCCGCAGTATATTGGTAACTGAGTTGAATCACCCCTGTTCCATATGGGTTAAAGTTAAAGAAAGTCTTCCATCTTGCTTTATTTACTTGCCTCAACTCACTTTTGGAGTATCTTCCTTTAGGGTAGTAGAAGTTATTTTAATGGAAACTAAATTTCAAGTATCATTTATTACAAAAGATGATGGCAAATATAAAAAAAAATGTTTTTATTACTTCTGGCTTGAAGAGTATTAGAGCCCAAATTTTACCTTCCCCAGTTATCTTCATTCATTCTTTAAGTTAACGTGATGCTACACACACACACACACACACACACACACACACACACACACAATACTAGATATAGAGGAGATAAGCAGGTATGTACACTTTAAGGATTATGTTTTGGAGAGTTGCTCCATTTGCCATTATGTAATGCTTTCTATATCCCTGATAATTTTCCTTACTTTGAAGTCAACTTTGTTTGAATTTATTGTAGCTACTCCCACTTTCGTTTGATTAACATTAACTTTGTATTTCTCTATCCCATTACTTTTAATCTACCAGTGTCTGTATTTAAAGTGGCTTTTTTGAAGACAACATGCAGTTGGAGTTTTTTTAATGTTTTTTTAATGTTTTTGTTTTTGAGAGAGAGAGAGCGAGCACAAGTGGGGGAGGGGCAGAGAGAAAGGGAAACCCAGAATCTGAAGCAGGCTCCATCCAGGCTCTGAGCTGTCAGCACAGAGCCCGGTGCAGGGCTTGAACTCGTGGACCCTGAGATCATGTCCTGAGCTGAAGTTAGACGAACACTTAACTGAGCTACCCAGGTGCCCCTGGGGTTTTTTTTTTTTTTAATGTTTGTTTATTTTGGTTTTTTTTTTTTTTTTTAATTTTTTTTTTTCAACGTTTATTTATTTTTGGGACAGAGAGAGACAGAGCATGAACGGGGGAGGGACAGAGAGAGAGGGAGACACAGAATCGGAAGCAGGCTCCAGGCTCTGAGCCATCAGCCCAGAGCCCGACGCGGGGCTCGAACTCACGGACCGCAAGATCGTGACCTGGCTGAAGTCGGACGCTTAACCGACTGCGCCACCCAGGCGCCCCAATGTTTGTTTATTTTGAAAGAGAGAGTGCATGTGCACATGAGCAGTAGAGGAGCTGAGAGAATCCCAAACAGGCTCCACACTGTCACCCCAGAGCCTGAAGAGGGACTCGATCTCAGAAACCCAAACTGTGAGATCGGGACAGGAGTTGAAATCAAGAGTCAGATGCTTAACCAACTGAGCCCCTCCGACAGTCTCTTTTATTTCGTATATTTATTACATATAAAATGTTTACTGGTTCTATTGGATTAATATAAACTATATTGGTAACTGTTTTCTATTAGCTAAACTTGTTCTTTCATCATCTTTTGCATTATTTGGTTTTAATTGAGGATTTTATATTACTCCATTTTCTCTCTTAGTGTATTGTTTATACTTCTTTTAATTTTTAGATGTAAGAGTGAGTGTTTTGTCCTAGAGTCTGCAGTATGAATTTACAGCTAATATTAGTCAACTTTCAAATAACACTATACCACTTCATGGGTAGTGTGGTTACCTTATAACAGAATATAGCCAATTCCTCCCTTCTGTCCCTTATAACACTGCTGTCATTCGTTTCATTTATCCTTAATCTACAATCATCTAATATAGTGTTGCTATTATTACTTTGAACAAGCCTGTTATCTGTTAGGTCATGCTCTTCTTTCATATAGATCCAAATTACCATCCTATATAATTTTCTTCTTTTTGAAGAACTTCTTTTAGTATTTCTTGCAAGACAGGTCTACTGGCGACAAACTTCGTCAATTTTTGTTTGACAAAGTCTTTATTTCTCTTTTACTTTTGAAGGATACTTTCACTGGATACAGACTTTTAGGTTGATGGTTTTTTTCTTTCAAGACTAAATATTTCATTTCTTTCTTTCTTTTTTTTTTTTTTTTTTGCTTAAGTGGTATTCTGAAGAGAAGTCTAGTACAGTTTTTACCCTTGTTCCTCTAAAAGTAAGGTGCTTTTATCCTGTAGCTTCTTCCAAAACTTTCTTTGTGTCTTGGATTTTCTACAATTTGATTATACAGTGCTTGGGTAAGAACAGGAGGGGATTTTTCTTCTGTCTTCATCCTGAGAAACCTGAGTGGTAAAGCACAAGGGTCCAGTTTCTCCACCTCCTGGCCAACATTTGTTATTTTCTGTTTTTTGATTATAGCCATTTTATTTATTTATTTATTTATTTATTTATTTATTTATTTATTATGTTTTTAATGTTTATTTTTGAGAGAGAGAGACAGAGTGTGAGCAGGGTAGGGGCAGAGAGAGAGGGAGACACAGAAACTGAAGCAAGCTCCAGGTTCCAAGCTGTCAGCACAGCCCGACGCGAGGCTTGAACTCACAAGCCATGAGATCGTGACCTGAGCCGAAGTCGGACACTTAACCGACTGAGCCACCCAGGTGCCCCTCAATTATAGCCATTGTAATGGATGTGAGGTGGTATCTCACTGTACCTTTGATTTGATTTTTTTTTTAGTGAGTAGTGATATTGAGCATATTCGTATATTTAGTGGCCATTTGTAGATTTTTTTGGACAAATGTCTATTAAAGTTCTTTGACCATTTATGAATCGGGGTTTTTGTTGTTGTTGAGTTGTAAGAGTTCTTTATATGTTCTAGATATTAATCCTTTAGCAGATAACATGATTTGCAGATATTTTCTCCCATTTTGTGGGTTGCCTTTTCACTCTCGATAGTATCCTTTAATGGAACATATGTTTTTAATTTTGATGAAATTCAGTTTATCCATTTTCTCTTTTGTTGCCTGTGTTTATAACAATGTGGCTTAATAATCCCAGACCCAATTTTCAGAGTTTTATGCACTTCATTTGCTCATCTTACTTTTTCAGTATTTCCAGCTTCTGCTTTTAGAACAAAAGGGAAATCATGAGGGAACCAATGTAGCTGTTAGTTCAAAAACTTTATGTTCAAATGTGCAACATTCTTTGTTGCAGAATAACACTAAGAATAATTTGAATTGCCAGTACAGCCCTTTCAACCAGAATGAGGAAAAATATACCTTATTTTCTAACCTTTTGCAGTACTCTTAAATCTAGAGTCAGTTTATAAATCTCATTTTGTTCATTTTTTTTTTTTTAATATTTGTTTATTTTCGGTAGAGAGACAGTGTGTGAACAGGGGAGGAGCAGAGAGAGAGGGAGACATAGAATCTGAAGCAGCCTCCGGGCTCTGAGCTGTCAGCACAGAGCCTGACACGGGGCTCGAATTCACAAACTGCAAGAGGTCACGACCTGAGCCGAAGTCCAACGTTTAACTGACTGAGCCACTCAGGCGCCCCTCACTTTGTACATTTCTATGACATCAGAATGTATGCCTATTTGAAAGCATATATATTTTGAGATAGAAGGTGACCTGACCGTCAAATTGAACTCAAGATGAATTTGATATTTTGTGTTGAATTTGGTTAAAAAATTGGTGAGCTCTATTTAAAGTATGGAATTTACAAACATAAATGTGGTTGAATTGGTTACTTGAATCTATGTGTATAATATTGGTGGTTATTTATATTGATTGGTAGTCATTTATAATCAACATTTTAACTTTATTAGATGCCATTTTCTCTTTTTTATCATTATTGAGGTATAATTGACAGATAACATTATAATAGTTCCAGGTGTACAACATAATGATTTAATATTTGTAAGCTGTCGTTTTCTAACAGTTTCAGATCTTGTGTTTGTTACCTTTTCAGAAAGTATAATTATGATAAAAAACATGAAGTTTTCTTTCAGTTTTATTTAATATATTCATTAATAATTCTTGTTCAATTTTTATGTTGGTCAATTTTACAGGTGAATTATGTAACCTCATTACGCTGGATGTAGCTCACAATCAACTTGAACACCTCCCAAAGGAGATTGGAAACTGCACACAGATAACCAACCTTGACTTGCAGCACAATGAACTGCTAGACCTCCCAGATACTATAGGTATGAATGGAGAGAGAAGATACTGATAGTCATTTGTAACTACTTGGACATTAAAAAGACTATTTTTGATCCATTTCTATAAGAAAAGTTAAAAGATTAAAATTCACCATTAAGGTAGTAAAACTTCTAAAAGAGAGTATTTTAAAAGTGGTTTTTATTTCCATTTCTTGGTGAAGAAAATAATTAGGTTTTAGGAAAGGAGTTCAGTTAGACTATAAAAAAGAATGTTGAATATTGGATATTGAATATATGTTTTGTAACTGCTTAAATTGCAGAATGAGTGCATTTTTTGTTTTTGCTTATTTCAGAATGTTGCATGCTATTATATAGGGTATGGTCCCTTTGCTAAAGCAAACCACACTGAAAAATAAAACCACTACTGTTTAGTTTTTAAAATCTTGGCCAACATAGCTTAAAGTTTGTTCATCTCTGCTATTGAAGGGACTAAGATAAGAGATGTCTTGACGTACAAAATGTGTTTCAAAGACCTAGCCACAGCCTCCAAAAGTTGGAAGTGCTTGTTGTGATATGTTTTATATTTATAGAATCATGTTTATCTTTCTAAATGCCCATATAGTTGTACAAACCAGTAAAAGAAATTTTAAAAAGTTTGGACATCTTTTCAGTTATTGGTTTGTTATAAGGATACTATAATGTTTATTTAGGAAACTTATACCTGTACTTAATTTTTATAATTTCTATAATGAATATTTCTGTGGTTCTGTTACTAAATCATAAGGGGCCTGTGATGGTGATATTTTTCTCCAGAAAGATTTTCGTTTGTTTCTGTCAGGTACCTAAGGGACCACTTGAATGCTTCTATGTTCTAAGGTTTGAGATTTTTCTGGTCCCTGGTCATTCAAAAGTAGCGTGTAGACTAATTGGAGGGCTGTTTTACTTCGGTTTACTCTTAGTGCTAAGGTACAGCCCTTAGCTGTTGACATTGATTTCTGGACTCTCCACCCTTGGCTGGCTGTAGATTTTGACTCTTGGCAGAAACATGCCCAATTAGCTGAATCTTCTAGTTAGAGAAGCACTCTTAGGACAAAATTTTCTCCATTATTTTGCTTATTTCTTTGGGTTCCCACCTGATTTCTGCCCTCGTTATTAGTCATTATCTTGTTAGCTCTGTGACTTTTGTTTTAGAAGAGTTTTAAATTTTTTTCAGTGGAAGGGTTTGTCTGAATTACCTAGTCTACTGTTACTTGAAACAGAAGCAGTCATTAAAAAATTTTTAAATAAGTTATATTAAATTGTTCTAGGTTACAGGACAGCTATTTCTTCATGGGAAAGCAGTCTGAGACTTCTTTAGGATGTAACAGCTAGCCATTAGAACCTGTATCTTTGTGATTCTTGGTCCAGAGTTCTTTACATCACATTGTTATTTGTAGTGGCAACAGACTAAGTGTTCTAGTTAACTGCATTAGATTCATCTCTGAAAGGCAAGATGATGTACAGCATATAGTGAATTGCTCTACTAATATTCATAATAATTTTACCAGATTTCCTGTGTAAATAAAAGAATCCCAGTTTCTGGTTCAATAGAGACTGAATGCAATTCTTTCTTCCTTTTCTCTCTAAAATCTATTGAAATGGCCAAAATAAACAAAGAAAAATGGCCCTTGAGGAAAAAGAGAAAAGATCTGTATTACATCTATAGAACATGATCAGGCTGATATAAAAAAGAAGCAAAGAATACTTTGCTTAGAAATATCCTTGCCATATAAAGTTTAACTTTAAAGGAAATACTGTATAATATAATGAACACATCCAAAGACCAAAAGAGCGATGGTGTAGGATCAGTGGAAGAAGTCCCTTAGAATCTGGAACAAAAAGAAGATACAAAATATTTGAAATAGATACAAAATAATTAAAAAAGAGTCTCGGGAGACAAGACTAGGAGTTCTAGAAAGAGAATATAAGTAATACAATGAAGAAACTAATAAAATACACTTTTATAATCTTGCCCTGAATTTGACAAAAACCCAGCTAATATGATTGACATTGCTTACCAAGAAGACATAGTGAAAAAAGATACATTCTGGTAGTTTTAAAAATTAGATTTACTTAATTGCTTTGAATATACCTTCTAGTCACATATAATGTTCTAAAACTTGTCTTTGTCTAGTTTCAGTTTTAGGGTAATGCTGGTTACATATAATAAGTCTAGAAGTGTTTTCTACTCTTCAGTTTTGGGAACAGTTTGTATAAAATTATCATTATTTCTTCCTTTAAGCTGTGGTAAGATTCATCAATGAAGCCACCTGGGTCCAGATGTTTCTTTGTAGGAATGCTTTTAAAAACAATTTCAGTTTCCTTAAAAGAGAGCTGTTTAGGTTATCACTTTATTCTTGAGCAAACGTAATCATTTATGTCTTTCAAGGAATAGGTTCATTTCATTTAAGTTGTCACATTTAATAGGCATAAAATTGTTTATAATACTCCCTTATTAATAATAATATGGTAGCGGGGCGCCTGGCTGGCGCAGTCGGTTAAGCGTCCGACTTCAGCCAGGTCACGATCTCGCGGTCCGTGAGTTTGAGCCCCGCGTTAGGCTCTGGGCTGATGGCTCAGGGCCTGGAGCCTGTTTCCGATTCTGTGTCTCCCTCTCTCTCTTGCCCCTCCCCCGTTCATGCTCTGTCTCTCTCTGTCCCAAAAATAAATAAAAACGTTGAAAAAAAATTAAAAAAAAAATAATATGGTAGTATTATAGAATCTATACTCTCATTCCTGATATCAGTAACTTAGTAACTTAGATCTTCTCTCTTTTTTCCTGTTTGATTAGATTGTATCAATTACATTGATTATCTCTAAATTTTATTGATTTTCTCTGTTTCTTTGACTTTTATTTCATTGATTCCACTTTGGCCTTTATTATCTGCTATGAGTTTTATTCTTTTTGGGTTTCTTATAGTGGAAGCTTGATGTCATTGATGTGAGGTGGAGTTTGTACTACATACTGACATATTTAATTTGTGTTGTATGCTGTTACTTTGAAGATTTCTTCTCATACATGTATCTAGTGCTATGAATTTCTCCTTATGTACTGCTTTAGTACCATTCCCCAAATCCTGATACATTGTGTTTTTCTCTTTGGTTTTGTTCAAAATACCTTCTAATTTACTTTTTCGTTTCTTCTATGATCTTCTATGATCTGTGGTTTATTTAGAAGTGTGTTATTTAGTTCCCAGTATCTGAGGAACTTGTCCAAGGGGTTTTCTGTTCATGATTTCTAATGTAATTCCGTTGTGTTTGAAAACATAACTTGTGACCTGAATCATTTAAATTTATTGAGACTTCTTTTATGGCTCAGTATGTGATAAGTCTTCCATGTGCAGCTGAATATGTGTTCTGTGTTTACTGAGTGGAATGACATAGATGAGGCAATCAGTAAATTTATTCTACTACCTGTCCTTTTTTGTCCTTATTTCCTCCTAATTTGTGTTAATTACACTGTTGGGACATTCATGGTATATATATCTTGTGCTGACTGATCTCTGGTTCTTTTTCATCTTCATGTTCACTGACAGTCCTGTTGCCATAGTTGTCCCAGTCATCTCTTGGTTGGCTTAAGTCAGTCTTGTAGTGTTTTCTTAGAAACAGTCATAAATAACTGTTCCCTAGTTATAGAATGTTTGTAGCCTTTATTTTTTTTTAATTAATTAATTTATTTTGAGAGAGAGAAAGAGAGAATCGCAAGCAAGCTCTGTGCTGTCAACACAGAGCCTGATGCAGGGCTTGAACTCAATGAACCATGAGATCATGACCTAAACCAAAACCGAGAGTCAGACAGTTAACTGATTCAGCCACCCAGGCATCTCTGTTTGTAATCTTTATATTTGAACAGTTTGGATGGATATAAAAATCATTGGGTCCAGCTTTGTTTACTTTAAGAATCTTTGTAAAACTAAGAGAGAGTTCTACTGTCTTCTGGCATTGAATGTACAAAAGTATGAGGCCAGTTCAATTTTTTCCCCATTGCAAGTGACTTAATATTTTTGCCTGGCCATGCAGAGTACTTTTCTTCATTTCTGAAATTCAAGAACTCTAGTATATTTAAGAACTCTATTATAACTTCTTAGTGTTGATCTTTCATGGTCCACTTACCTGGGATACTCTGAGCCAACTCAACACATAGGTTTAATTTTGATAGTTTTATGTTGTTTATATACTTATTATAGTTTTCTTGGGTTATGTAGACCTATTTACATAGATCGTATATTCCTACATTGAAAGATAGGTCTGTAAGTTTGCTTGTTCTAAACAGCCAACTAATGGCAACAGTAAAGGAAAAAAGAAAGAATAATGCATAATCTTAACATGATCAGTTTTCAGTGGAATGTTATATAAAAGCACTTTAAAAAAGCAACTTCTTTTATAAAATTAAAGTCTTGCTCAATTGTAGAAAGAAAAATAAAGGTTATTTATTGCAAATCAGCTAGGGAAACCAAAATTAAAGATGCTTGAACTGGTATTAATACTCATATCCCTCTCACTGATGCTTAGTCACTGTATATTTCTAGGGATATTATAGATGCTAAACACTTTATTGGTCCTTAAGCGTTATCAGGCAAGTTCTAGTGTAGGGGCCTTTATACTTCTTGGTGTCTCTGCTTATGATCTTTCTCTTAAATACCCACATAATTTCCTCTCCTCCTTCAGCTGATCAAATGGATATATATACATAGGGTTTGTTCCTCAATCAGCCCTGGTCTTACTCTTAAATAGTCCAACAATGTTTTGTTTAATATTTTATGCATGTGTCTATATCTCTGTTATGTTAAATAACAATCAAAGGGGGATGAAATTAAAGTACAAAAATGAACAGCCCTGGCAAAAAGAGGAAGTATAGGTGGTAGTGGATGATAACATCTTACATTTACTAGGACTAGGGTCAGGGTGTCTTGGATTTACTTCCTCTGACAAAGAGTGACTTCACCATGTAGCCGCCTTTCTCCTGGATTTCTTAATTGTATGTGTCTCTTCTTCTATCAGATTTACTATATTTTAAGTATGTTTATTAATATGAAAACATTTGACTTCATTATTAATATGTTGTGGTTAAGATATCATCTCAGAATAACACATATGCCTCGCTTCTAGCATATTCTGTGTGATCAGGTTACAAGTATGTATTGGAAATCAATGAGAACTGAAATATTAACAATAAGAAAAATTTTATTTAAAAAAATTTTAATGTGTATTTTTAAGAAAGAGAGAGAGACAGAGACAGAGAATGAGCAGGGGAGGGGCAGAGAGAAGGAGAGACAGAGTCCAAAGCAGGCTCCAGGCTCTGAGCCGTCAGCACAGAGCCCAATATGGGGCTTAAACTCCTGAACCGCAAGGTCATGACCTGAGCCGAAGTTGGCCACTTAACCAACTGAGCCATCCAGGTGCCCCAACAATAAGAAAAAATTTAATATTTTATTTATTTTTATATGCTTTGATAGTTTTCAGCAAACGGAGTATTTGTAACTGTTAATCCAAATGGCAAAGTGAATAAGTAATGTTTATTATAATTTTTTATAATATTGTCATTTTTTTAAGTTTATTATTTTGAGAGAGACAGAGACAGAGCGCCCAAGAATGGGAAGGACAGAGAGAGAGAGAGAGAGAATGAGAATCCCAAGCAGGGTCCTATGCTCTCAGCACAGAGTCCTATGTGGGGCCCATACTCACAAACCATGAGATTATGACCTGAGCTGTAATCAAGAGTCAGACAATCAACTGAGCCACTCAGGTGCCCCTATAATACTGTCATTTATTATTATTAAAATAATTACTTTGCCTTTTCCATCCCTCTCATCCCCAGTATTTTGTATAGCAGAAGGTTGAGATTTGGTGAGAAATTTGAACATTTGGGTCTTGGTCTGTTATAAATCTCAACAGTCTTAATTGACCTTTGAGATTCTTCCTCTTGTTTATTGGAGAAGAGAAATTCACCCCAAAACATTTAGCAGCAAACTAACTGGAATATGGTTCTTCTGATACTTTTCCTTTTTTTCCTAGTCTACTTCTTGAAAAGTATAACTTAAAATGAAAAACAAACAAACAAAAATGAACACCTGTCCTGCACAGTTGATTTGAGTCCTGAGCAGCTGCTCTACTCTCTTTTTTCTGGACCAGAGAAACTTGCCCTAATTCACAATTGAAATGAGATCTTTTACTTGTCACCTGACAGTCAGTTTTCTAAAAATCACTTTATTTCCTTGCCTTTTTTTTCTTACAAGTAGACCAAGATGTTTTTATCCCTTTCTTTAATTAACATGAACCCTCCTAGAGTAGTTATCACTGGTTGGCAGTAGTCACTGCCATTTACACCTTGTTCTGTGAAGAAGAGGCAGAAGGAAGTGGGGAGGAGACAGCTGGTTGCAGTTAAGTGAGAGAGTACTTAAAAACATATTTACAGTCTCTCTGATTTAACTGTTAGTCTACCCTGCTGAGTAAAAAGTATATTCTCTTTCATGTAAATATTTTCTCATTCAAGAGTCAGTTATGACTAAAGAAAATAATTAAACTTCGTTACAGCAGTCATTTTGTTTCGTTAAAGCCTTCTGAGATAACTCTGGTGATTTTCTGAAACCAGTGGTGGATAGTGGTGAAAGGTCTGAAATTGGAAAAAATGTTTTATTTTCTATTTCTTCTCAAATGAGATAAAGAAAGAAATCTGCAACAAGACCTGGCCTTCGAGGCTGGAGCACAGAACAATTCAGAGATATTTTGTTGCACTGGGCTCTGAAGAAATGTTACAGTAATTATGGTTATAGCAACAAGTAGAGTTTTAATAATTACGTTTTAGGTAATTGCAGTGCAACTTCATATTGCAGCTTTACTAGTTTTCTTTTTAATTGTGGCATTCTTAAAGGTTTTCATTTAAGAATTCTTTATATTGCTTGCTTTTCAGGTTGATATTAGTTTCTTCACCATTTCTGGAAAAAAAAAAACCTTTGACATTATTTAATCATTAAAACTGTGTGTCTTTTCCGATTTGTTTTTTTTTTTTTTGAGACTTTGTTAAAATAAGATTAAGATCATTTGAGTAAGAAATTTACTCAAAAGTTATACTGAATTAACCTAAAGATGCTGATTATATTTGCTGAAGTTAAAAGCATCCAATTTTAATTCATAGCCATTTGATGTTGCTGTAATTTAAAAATCTGACAGCATAAGAAAGCAAGCTGTCAGAGCAGAGCACAGAACAACTTACATTTAAAGTTAAGCACTTAAAGCTAAATGCCAGTGATTGGCAGTGATCAGCCTACATTTATACACAGAAGCTCAGCAACATTGATTTTATTTCTTAGTCACAATGGCTCAACATTAAAGCAAGCTATGGCTTGATTTCTAGGCTGTGGTTTAGTTTGTGGTAAAACCTGCTTACTGAAAGAGGTTAGAGTTGAAACCACTGCAGCGGGTCAATCACAGTAAATATCAGATTTCTGATGTCCAGGTTTTTTGTCTGGCACAAGAGAGTTTTGATATTTCACCCTTCTTTTTTTTTGAGAGTAATGGATTTTGGCAAAATGTGGATGACTCTGAACATGCCATGCTCTCAGTAAAGTGGTAAGGGCTTCACAAATGTGAGCTGTTCATCAGAACAGCATATTCTTACAGATTACAGTTTTGGAAGTTCAACTTCTTCTACCCCACCAAAAAAAGGAAAAAGAAAAAGTTCAAGAAAGTTGGAGGTACTATTTTTGCTTAAATAACCACTAATTTCTGTATTAGATAATGTCATGTGGCATTTTGACTACATCATTTTCATTTTGTAAATTGTTTTAATGTTTATTTTTGAGGGGCGCCTGGGTGGCTCAGTCGGTTGAGCGACGGACTTCGGCTCAGGTCATGATCTCACGGTGTGTGAGTTCGAGCCCCGCGTCAAGCTCTGTGCTGACAGCTCAGAGCCTGGAGCCTGCTTCTGATTCTATGTCTCCCTGTCTCTCTGCCCCTCCCCCACTCATGCTCTGTCTCTCTCTGTCTCAGAAATAAATAAACATAAAAAAAAAATTATATAAATAAATAAATAAATAAATAAATAAATAAATAAATAATGTTTATTTTTGAGAGAGAGCACAAGCACAAGAGGGGCAGAGAGGGAGATACAAGATGGTATTTATTTTTGAGAAAGACAGAGACAGAGTGCAAGCAGGGGAGGAGGGGCAGAGAGAGACACACACACAGAATCTGAAGCAGGCTCCAGGCTCTGAGTTGTTATCAGTGAGCCGGATGGGAGAGCTCAAACTCCTGAACCGTGAGATCATGACCTGAGCTGAAGGCAGGTGCTTAATCCACTGAGCCACCCAGGCTCCCCTCATTTTATAATGTTTAAAGAAACCTGTTCTAACTTTTTATTTTTATTTTTATTTATTTATTTATTTATTTGAGAGAGAAAGAGAAAGCACATGAGTGGGGAAGGGCAGAAACAGAGGGAGAGAGAATCCCAAGCAGGCTCCATGCTCAGCAGGAGCCCGAAGTGGGGCTTGATCTCTGGAATCCTGAGATCATGACGTGAGCTGAAATCAACAGTCAGACACTTAACTGACTGAGCCACCCAGGCACCCCCATTCATACTTTTTAATACTGTAGAAACTAAAACAATTTACTGTTTGTCCTCCTCTCTCTATTAGGGAGCAAAATGTAAAATCTTAAAATATATGAGATGCTTTTCTTTGGTTCTCATTTTAAAATAGGGAGGGAAGGAAGGAAGAAATATTTTATTCTTTGCCTCTCCCATGCCCTATGGCCACTATAGCTACAAGGCTGGTCAAGGTGGAAATTTTTCTACACGCAGTGATAACATCTGATTTTAAAGAGCTTCAAAATGTTATAGTAAAAGTTTAATTTGCTATATGAAGTTAAAGGCAAAAAAGGCAGTCAAACTTAGGGAAAAAAATGGAAGTAAGACAGACCATCCCTTTCTGTCCTTCATACCACTGCTTTGCCTGTGGAAGAAACCTGTTTCATTTAATAAAAGGCTGAAGCATTTGCCAAGGAGTCTTTGAAATCTGCCTGAAGAGTAAAGTGCAAAGACTCCATAATTTTGTTCCATCAGTTGACATGCTTCATTCAATCACTGTTAAGAGTAGAATAGTACAGAAATACAATATTTTAAACATTTTAAATTCTGATCAAGACCTAGAAGCTTTCTCTAATAACAAAAGATTAGTTATGGTAACCAAATTCTAAATGCTTATCAACTTAAAAGCCCAATAAATAGAAGCAGATTCCTAAAATTTATCGTCCAAAAGCAAAATAACTTTTGAATTTCTCACTTTCAAAATCAGAATAGGGGCACTTGGGTGGCTTAGTCAGTTAAGCATCTGCCGGTTAAGCATCAGGCTTTTAATTTCGGTTCAGGTCATGATCTCATGGTTTTTTAGATCATCCCCCACTTCGGGTTCTGTGTGCACTCGCTCATGCGCGCTCTCTCTCTCTCTCTCAAAATAAATAAATAAATAAACATTAAAGAAAAAAAGATAGTATGAGTGAAGGCCTGCTGTGTGCTTAGCACTGAAGCATACTCTGTGGGGAGATAGAAATATGTAAGGTCTGTTACTTAAAGGGTTTTGTCTATTGGGTGGAGGTAACTCCTCTATGAAATGACAACATAAAAACAAGTATAATTAAATGCCATCTTATAGTGAAAACAGTATGCAGCCATAAGTCCAGTGTACAGGAAAATCAATGAGATCTTGATGGAATGGCCAGGGAAAGCTTCATAAATGAATGAATCTGTTGGACTCTGTATGGAATAAAAATGTATTCCACGAGCACTACAGCATGGACCAACAGCATGGGAGTAAGAATGAACATATTTTGCTTCTGTGTCAAGAGGTATAACAAGCAAACTGGAGCACAATCAGTAGAGATCTTGAAGAATGATTACTTGATATAAGGAGCCCTCTGAGTTTGATTCTTGCTTTGCCAGTAACTAGTTGGTGGCTTTGGTAAGTCTCTTCCCATATCTTATGCTAAAGTCCATGCTTCTTACCCTCAGATGGTTCTTTCTGCTGTTTCTTAGGTATTTTATCATCTTTTGCCTTTTTTCTTTTTAATCAGGGTGTCTATCTAAGAATTCAAACCACCACACTCTGTTTTTGCAGTTTATCTCGTATCTACCCTTTATGCAGAAGATGAGCCTCACAATGTAAAGTGTCCAAATGTCTTACCTCTACATTAGTATAAAACCTCTCCATAATGTAAAATATTCATTCAAAAAAAAGAATGGTAAAAGATTTTGCAGATTTTAAAATTAAAATACTTTAGAATTACAGATTTTTCTTTATCAAAATGTTTTTAAATGACAAAGCTATAGGGGCGCCTGGGTGGCTCAGTCAGTTGAGCGTCCGACTTCGGCTCAGGTCATGATCTCACAGTCTGTGAGTTCGAGCCCCATATGGGGCTCTGTGCTGATGGCTCGGAGCCTGGAGCCTGCTTCCGATTCTGTGTCTCCCTCTCTCTCTGCCCCTTCCCTGCTCATGCTCTGTCTCTCTCTGTCTCAAAAATAAATAAAAACATTAAGAAAAAAAATTTAAATAAATGACAAAGCTATAGAAAATTAGGAAAAGGCAAGTTCAAAGAAAAACATTTTAACCTTCTGTAATTCTACCACATAGAGATAACTTCAGTTTTGATATTTTCTTTCCACTCTTTTCCACTTGTTTTTTACATTGTTGAGATCATACAAAATGCATAATTTTTATTACCTTTTTTCACTTAACATCATAAAAGTCACATCTTAAAATTTTTGTAACATAATTTTAATAGGTATAGAATATAGCAGAATATAGACATGTTCTATAGAATAAAATCATGTTTTGACCATCTGTTATGTATCACTCATTGTGCTACATATCTTATTATGCACATTGTATTTAACCCTTAGAGCCACGCTGTGGAATATTTGGTGTTATCCCCACTTTATGGATGAGGAAATAGTCTCAGTTAAGTAACTTTCCCAGAGTCCTATAGATCATGTAAAATCCTTTGTTTTGTCTGACACTGTGGTGTCTCCAGTTTAAGTAATTCTTCATGTATTCTTGAGTAAATAGGTTGACCCCATTTTTGTCACTACAAATATGACTATAATTAACATTTCATCATAAAACAGCTTATTTTATTTTTGCCAACCCAACTTTTAAGAAACATTTGTATCATATTCAATGTTATAATACAGTAATAACAATAGTAAATATTATTCTTGCCCTTATTTCTATTCTCTAAATTCTCTGGGGCTTTGGAAAGTCCAAGCCTCAGCTTGTTTTTTTCCCCCTCCACAATTGACACATCTTACCAGAATGTCATTAGAAAGATTCTAGTGAAGCATCCTTAGTTAATTTAGAAAACATTTTAAAGACAAAATTAATTTGTTTTTGTTAAGTGATAGTTTTTATTGTTGCTTTTGAATTCAGTTTTCTGCCTATTGGAATCTTGCTTAAACAGAACCAGCAAACTATTGGTCCAGTTTCCAGACACTATCATAAGAAAGTAATGTAAATGACAATAACATACCTCTGGAATAGGTCTAATTACAATTCCTACAGGAATTGAAATGTTTGCTAAGTTTTTCTGCATTGTATAATGCTGGCTAGATTTATGGTATTGTCAGAATACTTTATGAATGACTAATTATTGTCTTGGAGATGTAAAGAGTAAGAATTGGCTCTGTTTAATCATTTTTTACAACTTTAATCACTGATCTCTTCAGCAAGAGGGAACGATGCAGATGAGTGATGACTAGATAGGATTATGAGGCATAGTGACCGCCCTCGTGGGGTTCCAGGGCTTAATTTGTGTTAAAAGCTAATTATGTGTTTTCTGTAAGTACTGTGGTAATGTTACATCTCAGAAAGAAAGTTACCCAATAACTTTCTGAGAAATGGTCAAAGCAAAGAGAAAGAAATGGGAAGACTTCAGAAAGTTGGTAGAAGTTGACAGACATCAAAATATTGGTCTCCAAAAAGTTAAGTGTGGCACAGGAGCTATCTACTGCTGTAATTTTTTTTAACACAGGTAATACTGTTCAATTTAAAACTAGAGGCTACATTTGATATTTAAACCTGGCCCATCTAAAAATGTGACAGCAACAGTTGTAATGTGAAGTCAGAAAAGAAATTAACCAGCCATGACAAATAGTTACATTGAACTAAATTCTTGTAACTGTTACCTTTTTTTTTTCCCCTTTCTGGTATCAAAAATAAACTTGTTCTCTAGTGTATTTGTTTGGGAAATCAAGTTTGATTAAATTTTTTATGATGGCAGGTATCCTCATATTCATCTATGTAAGCTTACATGTAACTTGCCAATAAACTAGCCTATATTTCTACTCTGCTTTTTAATGTATTCAGTTATAGCTAATTTGTGCTTAAATTGGTTATGCTTAGATTATTAAGAGAGAATATAACTTTAACTTTCTAAAAAAATTTTAATGTAAAGGAATTTAAAAGAAAAATTCAGAAATTTTTTACCATCAGGTTGATCTTCAGAAATTTTGGAACGTTTGTATTTAAACTCATGAAAAATACTGAACCTTTCCAATCTCACAAAATAATTGTGCATTTGTATTTTAAATAATGCCATTTTAGAAATTTGGAAATTTAGTTAAAATTACATGAACATTTTTATATATAACCATTGTTCTTTGTTGGATCAAGATCCCATATATACAAATGGGATAATTATTATAAATTTAAAAGATAAGGTACTTTGTCATTCAATTAGGCCATATCTAAATAGGTCAATTTGTTATTACAGTATGCCAATACTTTGTAATAATTCATTTTTAAAATTGACTTTATGACTGTGTATTTCATTATTTCTCTAAGACAAGTGGACACAAAAGTGGTTTCAGTTTCATCCTAATTGAAAGGGTAGTGTGTAGTTCCTTGGTGCTAGGAATTAAGGATCCTGCTGAAATAGTACTTCACAGTAATTCATATTACTGCCAGGGAGAGTGACAAGTTCATCAGATTAAAAAAAAAAAAAATTCTTTTTTGTGTTCACAGGAAACCTGTCCAGTTTAAGTCGTCTTGGTCTGAGATACAACAGATTGTCAGCAATACCCAGATCCTTGGCAAAATGCAGTGCCCTTGAAGAGCTGAATTTAGAGAACAATAACATTTCTGCTCTACCAGAGGTGAGAGGTGGTAAATCTTTACAGCTGGGTGAATAATTTGATTATTGAGATTGTTTAAATAATGAGCATGCTACAGACATTTAGCCACCACTAAGATAAATATTCCAAAGAAGAAAGAATAGGTATGATTATAGGAACACACTAATTTTTTTTCTTTTTTTATGTATAAAAGAGAGAAACTAAAGTGAGAGATCAATGGCTACTTTCCCGTAGAAATCTTTCTTGTGTCATTTTGGAATTGACAGAAAATGCTATTAAGGAAAAGTTGTATGGTTAGTTGTTTTAAAACTCTACCCCACCCAGTTCAGTTATTTTAAGAAGTCCTATAGAAAGATCATACAAGAAAGGAATGAGCTACATAGAATAGAACATACTATTTATTAATCAGATTAATATTAGCCACAACACTTCCATGACCCATATTATTACCCTGCGTATACAATAATATTAAAGCCTGTTTAGCATATGCCAGTCACCAAAATTTGTTATTTTTTAACACATTGTTTTTAATTTGGGTTTTGTTCTATGAAAAAATATTTTCACTTATTTTGCTTAGAGATTTATTGGGCAGAATGCAATATTCTTTTGTCTTCTTTTGCGATATATTATTTTATCATACCCACAACTTGTATGTTTGCTTATGGTTATTCAAGCATAATATCTTACTGTAGTATTCTAACAAATAAAAGAATGGAATTATGGACTTGATTGAGCTTTGCAAAAAAGTCTTTTTTTCCTAAGAATTAAAAATGTTTGATATAAGTGAACTTTTAGACTATTTCTAGTTTTCCCGTGTGTGTGTGTGTGTGTGTGTGTGTGTGTGTGTGTGTGTATTTGAATTTAAAATAAAGGTACTTTGGGGGCGCCTGGGTGGCTCAGTCGGGTAAGTGTCCCAACTTTGCCTCAGGTCACGATCTCACAGTTTGCGACTTTGAGCCCAGCATTGGACCCTGTGCTGACAGCTCAGAGCCTGGAGCCTGCTTTGGATTGTGTGTCCCCCCTCTCTCTCTGCCCCTCCCATGCTGGCGCGTGTGCACTTGCTCTCTCTGTCTCTCTCTGTCTGTTTCTCTCAAAAATAAATAAACGTTAAAAATAAAGTTGCTTTGGGTGGATATTTTCAGATACATACTATGATTTATAACAATTTGAGTACATGAAGCTATGAGCTTGTAGT
Source organism: Prionailurus viverrinus (assembly GCF_022837055.1). NCBI lineage: Eukaryota > Metazoa > Chordata > Mammalia > Carnivora > Felidae > Prionailurus > Prionailurus viverrinus. Next base: position 68,951,495 of record NC_062571.1, read on the forward strand.
GATTAGTTTATAAAATAAATGTATTTAATTGACTTCTTAGGGATACAGAAAAAAGTAGTACCTATTAATTTTGCTTCTGTTATTCTGGCTGTTTGGATTTTTAGAAGACTGATCAGAGTACAAAAATGAGTTTTCCAGGATTGTAGTCTTCTAGGAGGGACCAGTTACTGCCACTGCTGTGTGACAGTATCTCACCCTGCGTTGTAAATAGGATAAGGAATAGAATCCACAGATTGTAGATACAGCCCTAACAGCTAGACTGTCTGGATTTTTGTCTTTCTTTGCTAGCGGTAATTTAGAATGGTAAAAATGGGTGGGGTTCTACTATTTAATATCATTCCCTTTGCTAACAGTAATTAGCACAGTATTTAGACCTTGTTGGGATTCTTTTAGGATGTGAGCTTAAATAAGATTGACTACTTTTACAATGTCTGTAAGACTAAATACAAAGACTGGGTACTTATTAAATTTCAAAAAGTGAGAAAATTTAAAAATTTTTTTTATATCCACTTATATGTGGGGGGAAACTAATAATTATTGGTATCTCTTAAGATACAGACATTGTGCTAAGTAGTTTCACATAAAATATTTGCGACTGAAATTAGTCAAGATTTATTTTTGATAAGAGAATTATAAAGAGAACAGCTCTCTTCAGTCTTGCTGTGGAAGAAGTGGTGTGTGCGTGTGTGTGCACATGTATCTAAACTGGCCTGTTTTCAGATAGAGAAGCTCTGGGGAAAATCCTTGACTGGCCTTGTCCAAATCTGGGAAAGCATTAAGTCTCAAATAAGTACTTAAAAAAAGTGGTCTGTGTGCTTTGGAAGCAGCATATTCCTAATGCAAATATGTAATTATCTGCATTTATAATGAGCACAGTAAGGAAAACAATAAAATCCATTAGACAGCACTTACTAGACATTCAAGCTGGGTTAGGCATGTAAAATCAGGAAAGTGGTTTTCAGTTGGGGCTCATGGCTGAAATCAGAACCAGCAAAATGACTATATACTTTTCCATTTGATGACTGTCTGAAAATAGACTAGTTTTAATGTGGACACAAACACATAAAAAGGAATGTAATAAATTCAAGCACATGAGCTTAAGGTATAAGGCTAGGAGCTCTACATGGATTATCCCATTCAATTCTTCACTATAATCGTACTAATTATTGAGGTATTATCAGCTAGGAAGGGTAATTAGACTTAAGGAGAGTTAGGTTTTTGGCCAAATTTGTTACCTTAACTATTTTTCTGGGAGTACTGTGAGATACATATTGATTGTCTAATTCACTAAAAGTTACAAAACTGGTAAGTGGAAGTCCTAAGTGGGGATCCACATGTGTCTGACTTTAAAACAATGGTGAGCAACTGCAAAGCTTCATCATATGACCTAGGAATGAAAGGTTGGAGACCTGCCTTCTTGTTGCCACTTTTTAGATACCCTCAGTTGTTTGCAAAGAATGTCCATAAAGTTAGCTGTAAGAATAATAAAAATAACATTTTTGCCATGAGACTCAAAACTTTGTGCATTGTTTCTGTAAAGTAGGATGTAGACATTTTTCTTGAATTGACTGCCATGCGGTTTTCTCACCACTCTTACCTGAGCTCTTCCTTTTATCTGTGCACATCAGTAGACAAATGTTGAAAGCTTCTTAACGTTAAGAATAAAGAACAAGTTTCAGTTCACCATATAATTATACCTTCAATTACATAGTTATTTCATTCCTTCGGCTGGCCTTGCAAATCAGCTGACACTTCAGGTACTAAGTCTTCAGTTTTCTCATGGTATACAGCTGGTATTTGAGCACTATTTAAAATAACACACCTCACATGGTTTGTTTCTTCCCTGCTTTCACTGTTTGTTCTACCTCTGAATATTTAAATTTTTTCCATCCTTCAAGATGTCAGTCTCTTCCTGCTTTTCCAGTTATTCCAGTATTCCTTCTTTTCTTTAAATTTAAATAGAGAAGGGACTTATAATTTAAGCACTTATTATATACTAGAGATTGTAAAGCTATGTATTTTATCTCTTTAAAGTGTCTCCACTACAACTTATAAAATAAGGCATCATCATTTTACAAAGGAATTAATTAAGGCTTGGAGAAATATTTTGCCCAAAGTCACAAGCTACTGAAAGATAGAGCCAGAATTCAGAACTATTTTATAGCCTATACCAGTGTTTCTCAAATATTAATGGGGCTACAAATCACTTGGGAATCTTGTTAAGATTCATATCGATTCTGTAGGAGTGGGACCTAAGAGTCTAGATTTCTAACAAGCTAATGCTACTTTTCTTTCAAACATACTTTGAGTAACAAGAGTCAATTACATGTAATTTATTATTGATTATACAGTTATGTATTATTTTTTTTACTATCCGTGTGCTTTATTTCTCTAAATAGGGTTTAGTCTTTTTAATGGCAGAGATTGTTTTGTAATACCTGAACACCTCACACTGTGGTTACATGGTAGGAGGCTGAAGTAAGGGGATATGGGGCTATTCTGTGCAGTAAACACTGGATTGATAGATGGATATTTCCCTCTGAAATTTTCCCATATGGAAAAACAATATTATGTAATATCAGGAAGTGTTATCTTCTGAATCGAATATTCCTTAGAGGAGCCATTAAATTACTGCATAACAGCTTACTCTGACCCAGGTATTATGTTAATAATAATTTAGAGGATAATTAACTCAGACCTGAATAGGTTTGGTCACATAGCAAGTGGCAGGGCCGGGACTCAGACCCAGGACTGTCGGATGCCAAAGATTCTGCTCTGCAAATTTCTTAAACTGGACGCTCAGCAGATAACCTCTTACAGACATATTTTCTTCATTGAGTGTTTTAAATAAGCTGAAGCCAATGAATAAAAATCAGAGTTTATATGAGTTTTCTGTTCTTTGTAAAATCTGAAAATCTGACTGTTGGCTTCACATTCCTATAAGGCAACAATTAGCTAGAGCTGAGTAGTGACTGCTCTATATGAGGCATTACAGAGCCATCCCAACCAGTCTCTGTCATTTGTTACCTGTAAGGCCCTTTGAGGCATTTGTGACTGTTGCTCTGTACTCTGAAGTAAATCTTGTTACAGTTCTGATTCCTATGTTTATTTTATTTGTTTACAGAGTCTTCTATCAAGTCTTGTGAAACTGAACAGTTTGACCTTAGCTAGAAATTGCTTCCAGTTATATCCAGTAGGTGGTCCATCTCAGTTTTCCACCATCTATTCCCTCAACATGGAACACAATCGAATCAATAAAATCCCATTTGGAATTTTCTCCAGAGCAAAAGTATTAAGTAAGCTAAATATGAAGGTAAGCCTCTGTTTGTATTGAGGGGGAACAATTTGCTCCTATTACTAGTACTTCTATTAATATTGGCATTTTCTCTATCAGTGTGGAGAATAGGTACTTGTGTTTTGCTGATGGGGTCTAAACTGATAATGATAGTTCAGGGCAATTTGTATTAGATAACAAATATTTTAGCATTTTGTCCTAAAGAAATAATCATGAATGTCCATAAAAGCACAGTTGTAGTGATATTTATTATAGAGCTTTCTATTTAACTGTTTAATTGGTACCAACTTAATAAAGATTTCATTTTTTAAAACTCCTATATCTTCAATGGAATTCTCTGAAGTCATTAAAAATAATACTCTAGTTAGGAGAATATTAAATGCCAGTTGAAACATTCTCGGTTTATTAACTAGAAAAAAGTTACAGCATGCAAGACTTTCCACAGTTTTTAAAAACTATTCTTAACGTTCATAATTAAATACTAGATATCTGTAGATTTATATGTATACATATAACCAACATTTATCAAAATGTTTATTTTTGGATATCAGAACTATGGATGGTCTTTTTTATTGAGGAATAACTGACATTGTATTTCAGTTGTACAACATAATGGTTCAATATTTGTATATTGGGAAATGATCATCACAATAAGTCTACTTAGCACTGATCGCCATGCATACTTACAGAATTTTTTTTTCTTGTGATGAGAACTTCTAAGATTTAGTCTCTTAACAACTTTCAGATATGTAATACAGTATTATTAACTGTAGCTGCCATGCTGTATCTGACAGCGTCATGACTTATTTTGACTCTGTTCACCTAGTTTTCCCACCTAACCTTCACCTCTGACAACCATCAATATGTTCTTTTTATTTTTGAGTTTGGTGTTTTGTTTTGTTTTGATTCTGCATAAGTGAGATCATATGGTATCTGTCTTTCTCCATCTGATTTACTTCACTGAACATGATGCTCTCAAGGTCCATTCATGTTGTCACAAATGACAAGATTTTTTATGGCTGAATACTGTGTGTGTGTGTGTGTGTGTGTGTGTGTGTGTGTGTGTACTGAAACTTCTTTATTCATTCATCTGTGAACACTTAGGTTGCTTCTGTATCTTGGCTATCATAAATAATGCTGCAATGAACAGGGGGATGCATATGTCTTTTTGAGTTAATGTTGTCATTTCCTTCAGATAAATACCAAGAAGTGGGATTGGGGGATTATATGGTAATTCTACTTTTGATTTTTTGAGGAACCTCCATACCATTTTCCATAGTTGCTGCACCCATTTACATTCCCACCAACAGTGCACAAAGGTTCTCTTATTTTTCTTATCTTCACCAATACTTGTTGTTTCTTGTCTTTTTGCTAACAACCATTCTGATAGGTGTGAGATGGTACCTCATTGTGGTTTTGATTTGCATTTTCCTGATGACTAGTGATGTTGAACATCTTTTCATGTACCTGTTGGCCATCTGTATGTCTTTGGGAAAATGTCTATCCACATCTGCTGCCTATTTTTTAATCGGATTGTTCTTTTGCTATTGAGTTACAGGGATTCTTCATATATTTTGCATGTTAACCCCTTATGAGATACATTACTTGGAAGTATTTTCTTTTGATGGGTGATCTTTAGTTTCTTTTTGCTTATCTACATTCTCTACAGTGAATATGTTTCACATTTATAATAAAAAAGGAGGAACGAAATGAAACCTGATTTTTCCAACGATTTAATTTATAGTGAATAAACTTTAGGCTGAGAGGTGATAAATAAATTGGCCATATAGCTAATTTATGGCTGAAGTGTAGGAATCCAGGAGACCTAGATTTCCTGCTTCCAGGTATAAGTGTTCTTTCTGTTGTATCTTACTACATTCTTTTATCTTTGGTGAACTATTTCAGCATAATTGTGGTTCTTTAAACTGTAGTCTAAATGTACAATTTATGGATTCTATCTATACTTGTTCATACATATTTATTATTCTTTAGAAGTATATAAGTGAACTAGTGGAAATTCAAGATAATCTTATAATCTTAAGCAGGTATAAAATGTATTGTTCATCATTTCAGTTACATAAGATTTACCAGTGGTAATGGTATTAATTCTGAATGGTCAGTTTAATAAGAGGCTTAGAACAGCAGCAGTCCAGGTGTTCATTGGCTTTTGCATTTGGTGATACATTTTTATAGATATGACATTGTACTGTTAGCTTAGGAAGGCTTGTTGTTTTCAGTGAAATAAAAGTTTGAGCAGATCTTTGCCTTAATTTTTCTTCAATATGACAAATGTTTAATAAAACTTTTTTGAAAGAAGTCAAAATGAAACTTGACATTTTCCTCCTCATGTAAGCACCGGTAGTAAATTTTTTTTAATGAAAATGCCTTATACAATTAATTATCAGTAGTTAATAAGTTTAATTGTTACAGTGGGGCCACCTGGATGGCTCTCAGTCGGTTTAGCGTATGACTTCAGTTCAGGTTATGATCTCATGTTCGTGGCTTTGAGCCTTGCGTCATGCTCTGTGCTGACAGCTCAGAGCCTAGAGCCTGCTTTGGATTTTGTCTCTTTCTCTGCCCCTCTCCCACTTGCACTCCGTGTCTGTCTGTCTGTCTGTCTCTCTCTCTCTCTCTCTCTCTCTCTCTCAAAAATAAGCATTAAAGGGGTGCCTGGGTGGTGCAGTCGGTTAAGCGTCCGACTTCAGCCAGGTCACGATCTCGCGGCCCGTGAGTTCGAGCCCCGCGTCAGGCTCTGGGCTGATGGCTCAGAGCCTGGAGCCTGCTTCCGATTCTGTGTCTCCCTCTCTCTTTGCCCTTCCCCCGTTCATGCTCTGTCTCTCTCTGTCCCAAAAATAAATAAATGTTGAAAAAAAAAATTTAACAAAAATAAGCATTAAAAAATTTGTTTAATGTTATACTGAATAGGTAATAAATATAAATATTATAATAAAATAAAAACTTGGTTTCAAATGGATGTTTGCTACTTTAGATTTATGGATGGTTTTGTGTAAAATGAGACAAGTAATCCATGTATATTGCAGAAAAAATTTAAAATACAGATTAACAAAAAGGACATAAAATAATCCTACCAC